>NC_067142.1:31381719-31718386 GCF_903995435.1 Acomys russatus | reverse complement strand
TAATCTCAGCACTCAGGTGGCAGGTGGATCTCTGTGAGTTCAAGGCCAGTCTGTGAGTCCAGGACAGCCAAGGCTACACAGAGAAACCCTGTCTCGAAAAACAAACAAAAATTCTGTAAAATATTTATAGTAAAACAAACAATGGAATCAGAGAGTCAGACCTGTCTCGGCTAGGGTGCTTGTTTATTTCATCATCTTAAGCAAATCAGTTGGCTTTTCAGAGCTTTAGGTTTTATTGTTTAGAAGGATCAGTAATGTAAAGGTAGAATTAAGCCTTCCCGGTGAGAAATCACTCCAAGCACTTCACAGATTAATGAGGAGAGCCCTTTTACAGACGCGCACATCCTGATCCTGGCTGATGCCTGTGGGATTCTGGCCACGAGCAGAAATCTTCCAAAGCTTATGTAAGTTGAGTACCAACATTATGATCTTCCATATGCTTTCATCTGTAGGTGGCTTTTTAGTTCTTGCCCCGAGTTACAGTTTCTGAGCAATTGGGTGGGTTTTCTAAAACAGAAACTGCAGTTTGGGTTATCTTTAGATTACGCTGGCTGGGCTGAGAAACACTAATGTGGCTTTCTAAAGAAACATATCCTGTACCTCCGAAGTTTAAAGGCGTGGGCCACCACCACCACCCAGCTGAAATATGCAGCCTAAACTCCTGATCCTCCCAGCTCTTGGGAGGCAGAAGCAGGCAAATCTCTATGAGTTCAGGGCCAGCCTGGTCTACAGGGTGAGTTCCAGGACTTCCAGGGCTACACCTTTCTCAAAAAAAAAAAAAATTAAAAAAAAAATAGTAATAATAATAATAATAATAATAATAATAATAATAATAATAAAGCAGAGAGAGAAAGAGACAGAGACAGAGACAGAGAGAGGAAGGAAGAGGAAAAAATAAAAAAAGAAAGTAACATCCTCAGTGAATGTAAATTCTAATTATCTTAGAAGTGCACATCTACTTCTCTTATCTCTCATGGTTTCTAAGAAGTTTGGTTGGTGTGCTGTGTGTCTTAGAGTTATGCCTGAGGCAGCACTTCTTCAGGCAAATTCTGCTTCTGTGTGGCTTAATATTTTCTAGGCAAACTTACTGGTAAATCCTCTAAGACACTTGTCATTTCGAATTCTTTTCTTCAGTAGTACTTAATGCGTGTCATTGTTAAGGTTAGATGCCATGATGTGCAAAGCAGTCATCCCTTTTCTGGCATGTGCAGTGTCTTCCTTCCTATTGTAACTATGCTCATTCAGGATTATATATTTTTTTTCCAAAGAGGATAGTATTTCTAAGAATATTTTGTTTTTGCTTATGAAATTGTCTACATGAATATTTATTAGCTTGAGGATTAAAGATCTATAAAATTGAGCTGCTAGATGCATCCTACTTAATTATACATCAAGTATCATCCTAATGCTGAATATTTCATCAGTGGCCGCCCTGGCTGTGAGGCTGCAGAGTCTGGGGAAGGGAGGCAATCAATTAAAGAGAATTTGGTACAGCCTCAAACAGAGATCATTTTTATTTTACTGCCAAGTGGAAGAACAAGGCTTTCCAAAAGTTTTTTTTTCTTTTGTTTTTGCTTTGTTTAGAATAACTGACCCATTTCTTTCTTTTCTTTTCTTTCTTTCTTTCTTTCTTTCTTTTCTTTTTTAAAGAAGCCCTGAACACAGCTTGGCCGTGATTCCTCTTCCATCAACATTGTCAGTAGACTAGTATTGCTTCCCCGGTCTAAATGGTTATAGACTGGTACTGAGGAGATGGTTCAGTGGGTAAGAGCATGTACTTCTCTTTCAGAGGACTCCAATGGTCCCTGGCATCCATATCAGGTAGCTCACAACTGCCTGTAACTCCAGTTCCAGGAGGAGACCTATTGCCCTTTGGACTCTGAAGGCATCTGCGTGTGAATGGTGCATATAAACTCACACAGGTAAGCATTTACATACATTTTAAAAATAAATAAACAGAAATGGTTACATCCTTTCTCTACCATGCTACCTGACGGTTCTGTGATGTCCATCTGTGCTAGTTTGAATGAGAAACATCTCCCATAAGCTCTCGCTTTTGTACACTTGCTTCACAGTTGTTCTGGCGTCCTGAGCAGTGGAGTTTTTTTTTGGAGGAATAACATCATGGAGGCAGGCCTCGAGGATCTATAGCTTTCATCCCACTTCCTGCTTGGGCCCTGTCTGCTTCTCATGTGTGGATGAAGACGTGCTCAGCTCTTTCTGCCTGCTGCCGTGCCTTTCCATCATTATGGACTCTGTCCCTCTGGAACTACAAGCTAAAATGAAATATCTTTTCTTGGAGTTGCTTTTGATTGTATCACAGCAACAAAAAACTATCCAATACACCATCTTCGTTTTATTCCTTTACCTACATAGAATCACCTTACAATAGGTCATATACTCTCTAAGTTACTTCTGTATGGAGAAAGATGGATAAACGAAAATCTAGAAAAACCCTTCATTCTTTTTAGAACTCTCTCTCTCCCTCCCTCCCTCTCTCTCCCTCTCCCTCCGCCCCCCTCTCTTTCTCTTTCTCTTCAATTTTTTGAGACAAGGTTTCTCTTACAGTCCTGGCTGTCCTGGACTTGCTTTGTAGACCAGGCTGGCCTAGAACTCACAGAGATCTGCCTGCCTCTGCCTCCTGAGTGCTTGGATTAAAGGAATGTGCAACCCACCTGGCGATGTCATTAATTTTTACAATGGCCCTGGATATTCTTAGCCCTATTTGAGAAAATTGAGGTTCATATTAAATGATTGGTCTAAACTTGCATAGGTCTGTCTGGTTCCAAAGCCCTTCCTCCAGCTCAACAATGTTTCATTTTAATCCTATCACTTTACATTACTTAAAAGTTGCTTTTTAATTTTAATTAAATTTTGTTTGTTTGTTAGGGTTTTTTTGGTTTTGTTGTTGCTTTTTTTTTTTTTTTTTTTTTGGTCTTTGTTTCTGTTTTGGAAACAGGGTCTCGCTATGTAGCTCTGGCTTTCCTGGAACTCACTATGTAGACCAGGCAGGCCTTGGACTCACACAGATCTGCCTGCCTTTGCCCTCCAAGTGCTAGGATTAAAGGCGTGTACCGCTATGCCCAGCAAATCCCTGTCTGTCTTGTGCGTGCATCATGTGTGTTCCTGGTGCTCATGGAGGCCAGAAGAGGGTAGATCCCCTTGGACTGAAGTTATAGGTGAGTGTGAGCTGCCATGTGGATGCTGAAAATGGAACTTGGATCCTCCGCAAGAGGAGCAAACACTGAACCGTCTTGCCAGCCCCTAAAGCTGGCAAAATTTCTCACACTCCCAGCCCCTATGCACTCAATATTTTCTTCTTAATAGCAGCAAACCATTCCATTATACGATTCCATTGCTACCCATCTCTCTCTTCCTGGACGTATAGGTTGCTTCAGGTTTTTTTTATTACAGTAAATAATGCCACTATAAATAATTTTGATAGCTGGGTGTGGTGGTACACGCCTTTAATCCCAACACTCAGAGAGGCAGAGGCAGGCAGATCGCTGTGAGTTCGAGGCCAGCCTAGTCTACAAAGAGAGTCCAGGACAGCCAAGGCTAACACAGAGAGACTCTGTCTTGAAAAACAAACAAGCAAATAATAATAATAATAATAATAATTAATTTTAAAAAATAGTTTTGATAGCTGAGTGTAGTAGCGTACACCTTTAATCCCAGCACTTAGGGAGGTAGAGGCAGGTAGATCACTGTGAGTTTGAGACCAGCCTGGTTTACAAAGCCAGTCCAGAATAGCCAGGGCTACAAGGGGAACCCTGTCTCAAAAAAAGAAGAACATTTTTGTTGTTGTTGTTGCTCCCATAGTTTATTTTCTTCTTTTGCATTATTTCCCGGAAATAAGTTCCCTGGAGGTCTCATTTGGCAAAAGGTTACAAGGATCACGGTGGCTCTAGCTATAATCATCAATCCACCCTCTGAACAGACCCTACTGTGCCATTGCATCTTGAAAGAGAGCACTCTCTTCCCACACCAGCCCCTCAGGAGAGCTGTGAGGCAAATGGGGGTGGGGGGGGAGTCCCTCTGCTGTATGGGTATGCCCAGAGGGGCTTTATAAACCTCCCTGAAGATGATCTGTGACACAAGCATGCATACTTCAGAATACGCTCTCACATGGGATGGTATGGTCCCAGCTCCCAAGAGTGATTCCTTGACTGAGTTGTCTTGGAAGTCAGAAGATCAACAGACGTTACTCAGTTTCTACCCACCCACCCACCCCCAAGAAACTGATGTTTTCTTCTTGGACCAGATAGCGTCTCTCCACTTGTATGTCAGAAAAAGAATACAGCGTCTGTTAGAAATAAAGGCTAGATTTTGCATTCCAAACTGGCTGGCAAGGGGTTGGGATAAACTATACCAAGCAAAACAAGTGCTGGCAGACCTAGAAATGACTTCAGGATCTATAGAGAGATATGAAAATAGGGGGAGGCTCTTTTCAAGTGCTATTACAGATGTATTAAAAATAAAAGCAGCACATGAAAAGTTAAATAACTTAATAGGAATTGGCTCGATAACTATTATGATTACTATCATTTTTGTTGTTTTATACTTTATTTAATAGCCATGATGAATTTCCATACCTGCTCAAAAAAATCTTTGGAGATACAGGAAAAAGAAACATGAAAAGTGGATTGATAAGATACAAGGCTTAGAAGGAAAATTAGAGAGGCTTATACACAAGAATAAGAAAAATATGCATACATGGACAGAGGTTAGATAACCTTAGAAAGACCTAAGGAAAATGGTCAGATACAAACAGGAATTTAGGTAAGCCCTAGAAAGACCTATAAATGAAAATAAGGAAAATTCTCAGACACAGACAGGAGTTTAGACAAGATCCTACCATGTCACTGCATAATGAAACTGAAAGAGGGTGGCCCAAGGTTGTTAGAAAACCAACCTTAGTTTATCTGGTTACTACACAAGACCTACCAGGAGATGGTAGGCACCCCAGGGTTACAATGAATTTAAATGGAATCCTATGGACGTTAGATTTGAGGAGATTTAAGGAAGGAGTTGTCTCCTGTGGTATGCATTCATCCTATTTGAAGCAGATTCTAAATTCATGGCCAACTCAGAACATGATTATCCCTCAAGACTGGAAAGATTTGGCAACAGCAGTATTACAATGGCAGTCATGGTGGAAAGAGGACGCAAAGGCCATACAATGACAAAATCAGGCTACAGGTATTGCTATGTCCCAGGAGCAATTGCTGAATAAAGAGAAAGGGTTAATAAAGACCCCCAGAGATAGATCACACAATGCTTTGTTAACTTTAAATTTTTAAATCATACCAAGTATCAACTCTTTTTAAGGTATTGTACCTATGTAATTCTTAAGTATGCAATGTGTAGTTCTAGTCCTTTTGAAAACTGCTATCACAAATTGTTTAGGATAATTAAGAAATGAAAACTAATAGTAAATCAAACTTGTGGTTTTGTTAGGTACTAGTTTAGTTAATCAGAGGTGTTTTCTCATTTCACTTGTCAATACATAGCTTGAAACAGGCAATCCAGATATAATAGATATAGATAGATGGTCTTCAAAAACCTCAGAGATCTACAGAATATAGCATTTAAAGTTTTTTTTTAATATGAGAATTTTTTGACAATGAGACATGTCACCTCCTGGAAGCACACCCTTTTAGCTTTGAAGAAGATGATGAACATCAAAAACTTCTCCTTTAAGAAATGGCTTCATGTGTGGCAGGCTAGCCACTGGACAAGAATTGTCCTTGCTTCTACAGCAGACAGATTTCTACCTAAAATGGACAAGCTGGATGCAGGAAAGTCAACTGTTGAGCTTTGCAAGAACAACATAGGCAAAAAAAAGTCTGTCAGATGTTCTGAGTCAGAAGGCTGAAGATGAGTTTCCAACATTACAGAGAAATCTTGGGTGACTGTCCAGGCAACCAGCAGTCCCTTTCATTTGCATAATTTTGGAAGCTGCTTACTCTGAACTACATGTTTATTCAGATATTATTTATCCTTCTTGGGTCTCTGATGGGGTTAAATACTAAATAGTTATAGTATTACAATTAAGCTAAAGTTGTTTAGGATTCAAAAATATGTTTTAGATCTTAAAAAGATGTTTTTTGATTGATAATGCAAGTTATGATACAAAACGATTTAGGTTCAGAACTTCAGACTCACCAAGATAGGATAGATAGAATATTTTCTCCAAGTTTGCAAATACTAATGGACTGGACATTATGGATGTATGTTTACCAGATAGTTTATAGTTTGTTGATGTTAATGAAAAGGTTTTATTTAGTAAAATAGGGGTATGTTGCAGGATATTTAATGCCATTGTGAGCCTCGAGATTGTGAACTGTAAAAACCTGTCTTTTGGGCTGGAGAGATGGCTCAGAGGTTAAGAGCACTGCCTGCTCTTCTAAAGGTCCTGAGTTCAATTCCCAGCAACCACATGGTGGCTCACAACCATCTACAATGAAATCTGGTGCCCTCTTCTGACCTGCAGGTGTGCGTGCAGACAGAACACTGCATACATAATAAGTAAGTAAGTAAGTAAATAAATAAATAAATCTTTTTTTTTTTTAACCTGTCTTTTGTTTGGTGTGACTTTAGTTCTTTAGATCTTTGGCTCTGGTGCTTTGTCTGTCTGTCTGTCTGTCTGTTTTTCAAGACAGGATTTTTCTATGTAGCCTTGACTGTCCTGGACTCACTTTGTAGACCAGGCTGGCCTAGAACTCACAGAGATCTGCCTGCCTCTGCCTCTTAGGCTCTGGAGCTTTTGGCTTTCTTCTGGACTATCCGCTGAGCTATCAGCTTTTGGCCTTTTCCTTCTAGCATGTGGGCTGAGGAGGAAAGCCAGCTGGGTGCTTTCTCTGTCTCTCTGAGCTAGCAAGTTTTCACTCCAGCATCTGGTGCCTGAGTCTTCATTAGTAAAGGTGATTTGGAATTCACTTTCTTTAAAACAACAGTGAGTGATTTTATTTTCAAGACAGAGCAGGGCCGGGTGGTGGTGGCACATGCCTTTAATCCCAGCACTCGGGAGGCGGAGGCAGGCAGATCACTGTGAGTTTGAGGCCAGCCTGGTCTACAAAGCAAGTCCAGGATAGTCAAGGCCACACAGAGAAACCCTGTCTCAAAAAAACAAAACAAAACAGAAACAAAAAAAAAAAAAAAAAAAAAAAAAATCAAGACAGAGCAGGTAATTCTTACCTAATGGAACGAGGACTGCCCTCTGCAACATCGTATCTTTTAGTGCTTGTGATGGGTGAACGTATCCTTGATCGACACAGCAATCAGTCTCTCTTCTAGACTGTGGTACATCTCTCCTAGTCAGCATGCTGACAGACATTGTATCTTTAATCTTGTGTTATTACATATTTGCTTTGTGCTTCATTTCTCACAACTGGACTTTAAGTATCTTTTATTGTTGTTTTAGCCTCCACAAGCATCATCCAAAGCATTCTTTGCAGTGATGTGCATTTCAAACACATATTTTTAATGAGTATAGTGAATTGTTGACCAAAACTCAAATGGCAAATCCTTTGCCATGAAAGTGGCTCCGACACAGTGATGACCGCTTCAGGCCGAGGCTTTGGAAAAGGTGAGTGAGTGCTGTAGCTTCACAGGCTGCTTCCTCCTGTAAAGCAGAAAGAATGCTTACCTCCCAGGGCTGCAGGGAGGATTATATGAGAAAATGTTTATAGGGTTTCTAGCAAAATGCCTAACACTGTGGTACATGTAGTAACAGGTACTGGCTCTTGCTAGTGAGCCTGAAAGGACCACATAGAGCATGCAGAGCTGTTTCTAACATCCATTTTCTGATGCAAAGCCACTAACTGGTTATTTCTGAGCAAAACTGGTATCTCTCTCTCTCTCTCTCTCTCTCTCTCTCTCTCTCTCTCTCTCTCTCTCTCTCTGTGTGTGTGTGTGTGTTTGTGTGTACATACTGAGCAAAACTAGTATTTTCTCTCTCTCTCTCTCTCTGTGTGTGTGTGTGTACATACTCAAGCATGCATGTGTGGTGCATGTGTGAAGGTCAGAGGACAACACTCAGGAGTTTCTTCTCTCCGTCTACCATGTTAGTGCTGGAAATTGAACTCGGGTTATCGGGTTTGGCAACACATTCCCTTACCCTCTGAGCCCTCTTGCTCATTCAGCTTGCCTCATTCACGGTTACTGACAAAAACCATGTGACCAGCGCAGCCATGTCACAGGCACTGCTCACCTGACTCTTCACCTTGTGGCTAGACCGGCTGGCTAGTAAGCTGCAGGGATCCTCCTGTCTCTCTCTCTCTCCCCCACATGTGCTAGCATGCTTTGTACATGGGTGCCTTCACGTTTGTGTGACAAGCACGTGAACTGTCTCCTCAGCTCCCTTTTCTTTTGTTTTGAGGTCTAGAATTTTAAGCTTTATGAAGCTGATGGTCCAGAAATGTGTGTACATTCTCTTTAGTGATGAGAAAACCATTTTACCATCCCAGCTTCCAAGGTTTATGCTTCCCAGACCTTATCTGGTCATGCGATTGTCATGACTTTCCCCCATTGCTGAGGAACATCCAGCTTCCAAAATAAGGAATCTGAATCCTACCTGAAACAAGGCACATAAACTTTCAGCATTGTGCTGTAGCTAGGAAACCCTCCAGCCCTAGGAGTGAGGCAGACATTGGGATCTCAAGGCTACTGGGAGACCAATGGATTCACCTAGTCCTTGGAATATAATCAGTTTACTATGACGGTCTGTACCATGGAGGAAAATATTATATGTGTGTGTGTCTGTATGTGTGTGTGTGTGTGTGTGTGTGTGTGTGTGTGTGTGTGTGAATTTCAACTAAAAGCAAAAAAAAAAAAAAAAAAAACTGGGACAATTTTTGGTATCTAGGGATAAAGTGCCTAGTGATTAAAATATGAGAGATTTATTTGATAGATGGTAAAGGAATTGTTCTAAGTGGTTACACAGACTTAGAGAATACGACTACATAGTAACATGGAATAGTGTGAGAAATGCAGTAACATATAAAAAGCTGTGGGTACATTTTAAGGAAACCAGGAAGAAAATGTAAAATTTACTTTAAGCCCAGAGCTTTCTGCAATTGTGGAGTGATACAGAACCTTCCCAGGGCTCCCTGACTGTCACAAAAGCCAGTAAGAACCTTAGGTTTAGGTAATGGGATTGTGCCCATCAACACTCCAGCTAATCTCTTTGATGATTACTTGCATAGTTTACGCCTCCCAATCCAAAAGAACTTGATTTCCTTTCAGGACAGCACACTGAATGGAAATGCTAATCCCCAACAGAAGAAGAAGAAGAAAACTGCACTAACAAAGAAATACTTGGAATGGCATTGGAATCAAGATACAGTGATCAAAATTATAACTAACCCCGAGTGTGCTTGGCCCTTCTAAGTGTTCCTCTCTACTTGGTATGCTGCATCTTAAAATAGCTCTCCAGCAACTTGATGTCTCCTTATCCAGTTGATGTTTAAATGTTTTAAAATGTATTCCCAGGGAGGTGGAGGCAAGAGGGGAGGTCAGAAGTTCAAGGTAGCCTTGGTAACAGCAGTGAGTTGGAGGCCAGCCTCAATTACATGAGACTCAGTCTCAAGGGCGAGGGGGTGGGGGAAAGTCTTAAGAACCGTCCCTAACTCCTAGCAGAGTAAAAGATAACACTTAACAGTTTTCTGAGATCATCTACAATCTCTTGATGTTAAAAGAGAAACCTTCTCTCAGACCTAACTGCTTTTATAAGAAGAAGAAGAAGGAGAAGGAGAAGGAGAAGGAGAAGGAGAAGGAGAAGAAGAAGAAGAAGAAGAAGAAGAAGAAGAAGAAGAAGAAGAAGAAAAAGAAAAAGTCGTCTACTCAAGACCTACCTGTCTATCTTAGCCTCTATGGGGAAAGTTCCACCAAGTTGAGCTGGGTGTTGACAAGGGCACAGGATTTAGAAACACTTTGTCTTTATTTACATATAGAGTCACCAGGTTAGCAAATAGAATACTAGTGAGGGCGGACTGTTTATTCTAATTGAGATTTTTTTCTTTCTTTTTTGGGGGGAAGGGTTGTTTGTTTTGTTTTGTTTTGTTTTTTCTTGAGACAAGGTTTCTCTGTGTAGCCTTGGCTGGCCTTGAACTCACAGTGATCTACCTGCCTCTGGCTCCTGAGTGCTGGAACCACAGGTGTGTGCCACCACGCTTGGCTTTTTCTCATTTAGATTTCTATTCAGAGAGCATGTTCTGAAGGTCAGCTCTGCCTTTTTCCTATGGTGTAGGGGCATGGACACACCATTCACGTTCACTGACACCGGCCACGTGTTCGGCCACGTGTTCGGCCACGTGTTCAGCACTGGCATTTCATGGGCAATCATGTGCTCTTGCCTCTTCACAATAGCAATGTGCAGAGTCATGCAATTGCAGCCCCTACATACAGTTGAGAACATGGGTTAAAGAGGCTCGTTGATTTGGCTGCCCAAAGCAGAATCAGAATTCTCACATAAAATGTTTGACATAAGAGAATAAAAATAAATAAGTTAATAAAAGTTGTTTTGACACAAGGCTAGCATCTTCCTACCATACCATATCTACTTGTAATGACTGGATGTATCAAAACAGAATGGAAAAAAAATCTACTCCTATGTGCCAAACATAGCCTCTTGCTTTATAAGTTTGTGAATATTTGTTGTATCTTAAATGTAAGTGTATAGTTTGTGCTAGTGTTTTCTCAAAGCAACAGAGAACAATGGGACAATCAATCCAATATCCAATACTGTAAGCTGAATTCAATCAGCCATCGTGCTTGACTTACATGTATCTCAAGTACTTCCTCGTTTACTACGCCCAATGAAAATCTGCCGCTGGCTTCAAACCAGCAGGTTCAGGTCATTCAGGTCTCTCCAACAAGGTCACTCCCAAACTTCCACTGAAGTAGCATATTTGTTCTGTAGTATGTCTTTCTGTGACAGTCAGAAATGGCTGGGACCCTATCTGAATTCTATGGATGACATCTGTGATGGAAGTCATAGCCTTTAACCCCATGCCAGGCTGTGTCTAAAAACCGTATTATATTACTCAACACTCTAAAAGGTAGATAGCCATGACTCCAATTTCCAAATAACTAGGAAACCCAGACATAGTTTAGGGATAGAGGTACAGTTTCGTAATAGAGTATATACACTTAGTATGTGTGAGTCTCCTGGTTCAATTCCCAAGAGAACACTCTGAAAAAAAAGAAAACTAAGAGGATTTTATGAACCGCACCAAAGACTTCCTGTTGGTGATACATTTCACAGTTTGGATATCATGTGCCAGTATACGATACTATAAAATCAAGCTTAACCCTGATGCTTGTAATCTCAATGCTCAAGAGGCTGAGGCAGGGGGATTACAGGCTAGAAGCTAGCCTGAGCTGTATATGATGAAGTGCTGCCTCAAACAAACAAAATCAAACTTAGGCGAACATCGATTTGGTAGCAAAATCAAAATTATGGTGTTTTCTGATTCTTTGAGGGTTCTTTACATTTTTGTTATGTATTTATGTACCTTATTTTTATATGTACTAGTATTTTTCCTGTCTGTATGGCTGTGCATCTCCTGGTGCCCATGCAGACTAGAAGAGGGTGGCTAGAGGAAGTGTTGGGATTCCCTGGGACAGAAGATGCAGACAGTTGTTAGTAGCTATTTGGGTACAGAGAATCGAACCCAGGTTCTCTGGAAGGGTGCCCAGTGCTGTTAACTGCTAAGCTGTCTCTCCAACCCCATTCTTGAAGAACCCCCCTCTGCTTTTTTTCTGTTTGTAGTGGGGAGTGGACCCATTGTGTGCTCCACACGCCTTGCCACCCAAGCCTGGGCAAGATTTAGGGGCCTTTGCACTTCTCCCAGCACAGGCAGAGAGCAGTATGCTCCTCTCCTTCACACCTTGCAAACCGAGGGAATCTGCCCCCACTGGCTGTCTAGTCCTCCCCAAGATCTGCTCTGGCACTCTGCCATTCCTCACCATTGAAAATTCAAGAGGCTTATGGCTTTGCATTCCCGAATTGTGCCTGATACTGTGTGGAGGGAGGGGGTGCGGGGGGGGGGGGGGGGGTTGTTTTTGCATTCCCAGCCCATTCTAAATTCCCATCTTCTAAAAATGGAGCGGCTTAGTTTAGAAAGTGGCTCTTCGACTGTAGTAAATTCTTAACAACTTGGTCTCTTTTAGGATACACATCAAAATAAGGCATTGGAATGGGGAAGAAGAAGAAGAAGAAAAAAAAAAGGCTTAAAAGAGTCAGGAAACTCAGAGACTAGTGGGACTGAAGTGAGGCTAGAATGGCCTGGTGAGTGTGAAAAGAGATTGGTAAACTGTAAAATCCTTCAGAGAAAGCTCGGTGACTCACAAAAAGAGGATCAGCCTTTCACAGCTGCCCAGGCCAACGTTTCTCAGATGCCATCACGCTTCAGAATTACCCAAAGGGCTGGTGAAACACAGATCTCTGGGTACATAACTTTTGATTTAATAATATCCTCCAATTTGTATTTCTGTCTGGTTCCTGGGTAATGCTGATGCTGATGCTGATGCTGATGTTGATGCTGATGCTGATGCTGATGCTGATGTTGATGCTGGTGCTGATGCTGATGTTGATGCTGATGCTGATGCTGATGCTGTGGGTCCCAGTCCATGCCTTGAGAACTACTGGCTGCCGAATAAGGGCAATCCATCAATGCTACAGGAGGCATACACTTTGCAGGGGGTATTGGAATTAATACTATAGTAGAAGACTACCACTCTCCATTTCTTGGTAACACCAACACCTGCTCTCATCTTCCAAATTGTTCAGCGTCAGTATGGGGTAAAAATAGCATGCCTCTTGTATTCTGCAGTATGCTTCGTTAATACTCATCTACCATCAATACTCGTTCTACCATCAATACTCATTCCTGTTTAAAAATCTGCTTTCATTGAGCAGGGAACTCTCACATGTTATTGCACACCTGATTTCTGAACGTAAAGCCGGCGTTCTTATGAGATGTGTATTTAAAACAGAGAAAAGGCCTATGTGACAGAACATGCCCTCTCCTTTGCATTTGTAGCTATGAGGGTAGGCATAGGTTTGTGACTCAGACCACGTATTCTAGAAGGGACCAGCCTGTCCCTAACTGAAAGGACGCATGTAACAAAAGGTGCAAAGTTAGGGAAGTGATGATAAACACCTTATTGTTTACTTATCGCCCCAATATAGCAAGTGGGTGGGGTGATCGGGGAGGCCTAGCCTGGGAGAGGTCCCTCCGCAGAACCCCCAACGTAGCCCGGTGTCGCCCTCCAGACCCTCCTGGGGGACGCGCGGTGCAACCAAGCCTACAGCGGTGGCCGCGCGCCGCCGCGCAGTCCTCCGGCCTTCCCATTGGCGGGCAGCGCCATCTGCGCTCGCCTCGCCCTGGCGCTGGCGGGCGGAGGCCCGGGCGGGGTAGGCCGCGCTTGCGGCGGGATGTGGCTGCAGCCTTGAGCTGCTCCTGACGAGGAGCGGGGCGCAGGGTGGGAGGAGGCAGGCCCATGCGGGGCGGCGGCAGGCGGCGGGGCCGGGTGCCCAGGGCGGCCCTAAGGGACCCGCCCGGCCGGCTCCCGCGCGCCCTGCCTGGGCCAGCAGTCGGGCCTGAGGGCGGGGATGCGCGGTGTGGTCCAGCTCCCCGCCGCCCTACCGGGCCCTGAGGCAGAAAGTTTGGGGGTCGGGGCCGGCCCACCTCCCGCGCCAAGGAACGCTGCACCCCGGCTTCAGCCGTGACCTGTCTCCGCACCCCAGGTCGGAATGAACTATCCCAAGGCTCCCCTCTTCGCCCCTCCCTCATCTTCCTTTAAAAAGATATTTTCTTAAATTCAAGAACTCGTGATCTGCCTACTCCCCTCGTCCATAATTTAAACCCCACGTCTTTTGAGTGCAAGAGGGGGTGCGGTCTCCCCCCCCCCCCCAAGGCAGCACGCTAGAAGGACAGATTCCCCTTGCCGACCCACTTACACCATGAAGAGGTGCAAATCGGACGAGCTGCAGCAACAGCAGGGCGAGGAGGATGGGGCTGGGATGGAAGACGCGGTTTGCCTTCTGCCGGGTGCGGACCTCCGGCCTGGGGAGGCCTCGGGTGCTAACTCCGCTGGCGGGCCAACTTCAGATGCTGGCGCTGCGGTGGCACCCAACCCGGGTCCCCGAAGCAAGCCTCCTGATTTAAAGGTGAGCGCAAACGGTCCCCAGGCAAGTCCAGCCCGCCACGTTGCTTTCCTCACCCCTTCGCAGAAGTGTCTTAACAGAATAAAAGTGATGGGGAAGCTCGCAGAGGTCAGAGAGGATGACCCGGCTAGGACCAGAGAGGGAAGTTAGGTACCATTTGTGCCTGTCCATCAGCTCCATCTCAGGCCTCTGTGTTCTTCATTATGCAGCAAACGTTCTAATGACTCACTCATCGGAGATTGTCTGAAGAACGTGTGTGAAATGCTATTTGCAGACAAAGAGCTAGAGAGATCTAAGATGCTAACTTAAAAGTTCCCACTGCTCTCCCTTCTGTAGGAAGGCTGAAGAAGAAAATTCCAGTACGGGAAGTTAGGCAGGTGACCTGTTACCTCCCCATGCCGTTAGCCTCCTCCGGGTGGGATTTTTGAGCACCTTCCTGAACGAAGCTCAGTTTGCCCATCTATGAAAGGGGGGTGTAGATGTCTTGCCGTTAGGTGGAGCCAGAGGTTAAGCTAGTGCTTGGAGATCCTTTTCTGCTCCTGAACCAACCCCCAGGGAGGAGAACTGACAGGTGGCAGGGCAGAGCCTGGGCTGGTTGGGGCCTCGGTTCAAGTTGCACACATGCTGAGCCGGCAGCTAGAACCAGAATTGGAAAGGGCCGTTCACATGGAGCTGTTTATTTTCCAGCCCTAGATCTTCCAGACAACTGGCGAGCTGTACTGAATATATCTCTGTGTCAATTACAGCAGCCACCGAGATAAAGAATGAGCCTTTGCTGGAGTTACCACGGGGACTGCCAGCTCAGGCTCCTCAGACCAGCTCACAACTGGGCTGAGAGAGATGTCGGCCCCAGGAAGGAACTTGAATGCCTTGGGGACTGATGCCTTGGAAATTTTCTCCGGAGAGGGTGCAAGGTCTGGGATAGGGGAGCAGAACGGACTCCCGTTAGGTTAAAGCCTGTATACAAATGGCTGTGGGCACTGAGGAGCTCACTAGAGTAAGCCAATGACATTCCTCCTTTGGCCCGATCAGAGTCAGGAAGCCAGGTGAGTGCATGTGCTCTGTCCTTTGTGTGTGTGTGTGTGTGTGTGTGTGTGTGTGTGTGTGTGTGTCTTGGGGGAAGAGAGCCATCTCACCCCTTGTGTGGACTTCTAAAATAGTATGGAAGTTTTGCAAGTCTGACCTCTTTCCACTCACCTTATGTCTAAGGATGAGCTCTGTTGGACACCTAGGCTCTCTTCACAAAGCTTGTGATCTCATCAGCCCCCAAGAAGTGTCACTCCCTCCCCCAAGTGACATGTTTTCTGTTTTAAGTGAGATGCCAAGCACAAAGGAGTCCCTTTAGTGCTATGGAGAGGAGCAGGGGTGAGCCTTTGGCCTCTCTCTGCTGGCTCAATTACGGGGCCTTCAGTTTCTCTCTGTGTATAAAGCTGCCCGAAGCTTCTTGTTTGTACCCTCCAGTGCCACCTTTTTTGATGATACTTGTTTTGATTGGGGGCAGATAGAGCAACAGCTCTGCACTTGATTATGACATGTTAACTGCTAAACTGCCCTGAAGAAGAATTGAGAATTGAGGACTGTCACCTACACCACACACACACACACACACACACACACACACAGCCCAGCAGTGTGGACTCAAGCAAGAACACAGCTACTGCAGCTCATGCAAACACAGGAAAGCACGCCAACCGACCACTTGCCTGTTTATCTTTGACTGTTTCATCACAACATGTTTACTGCAGGACAGAGACTTTCCTATCAGATATGACTTGGGGGCCACCAAAATTTGGCATGTCACTTAACTTTGCTGAGGAAAGGGACAAGAGATATTGGAGTGTGGCCAAACTCGTTTTCCAGTGCTGGACAAGTTTTCCCTGGCTGACAGCTTAGTGGAAATTTTTCATCATTGTCTCTGGAACTGGGTGGGAGCTGACTTGCTCTAAATTCGGTAGTGGTACCAAAAGGGATGTGTTTACTTTCTAATCTGTACTACCCTTTGTCCCATACCTGTGTTTAGTTGATGCTGTTCAGCAGTTCTGGCTTGCTTTTGCTTTCATTTTGAACTTGGGGGTAGGAACCTCCAGTCCCTTAGTCCCACTTCTATTTTCCTGTGACAGCTCCAGGCACTGTGACTGATTGAGTGTCATGGAGGAAATCATCTTGATTCTTGAGCAAGGAGCAAAAGCGCGGAGGGCTATGTCTAAAACACCTCCGTGGCAGGAGAGAAAGAGGAGGAGTCGGTCTTTGCTAGAGATCTGAATCATCTGAGTGATGCTTCCCTAGCGATGGGCCGCAGTGTCAGGGGCTTCTTCTACTGTCTCTGGTCCTTCCAGGAGCATCACCTTGTGTGCTGTACATTTCTCAGCGTATTTTGTGTGGGGGTGGAGGTGGAGGTCCTGAGAGGGTAACTAGAAGCTTGAGCATGCTAGACAAACTCTATCATTGTAAATTTCTTCTGCGGTAGCTTGGAATCTGTGATTAAGGTATGGGTAGGGGGGGGGGGGTCGGAATAGTTACATAGTAGCAATGTTTAAAGGTAACTGTAACAACAACAACAACGAAGCAACCTGCGAATGGGCCTGGTCCCACAGGAGGCATGTGTAAACACTTCTGAGGCTTTGCCATAACTTCACATGAGCATGTATCCTCCAGGGGAGGCCTCAGCAGACAGTATTTAAGGGAAGATAGTTTAGTACTGACTCCTGTTTAACCACCCTGGCTCATGTCTGTGTTCATTTGTTCTCACGATCCCATCCTTTGCTTGTTGAGGAGAGATGCTGGTGGGTGGCTTGTCACAGAGACTCCTGGTTGACCAAAAGTGTAACAGAATTCTCCATTCTGGCTGTGATGAGAAGGCCAAGTGGGAAGGAGCTTAGGAGAACTCTGCAGACAGATCCTCCTCAGAATACAGCATGTAGTTGAGGCCTGGGCGAATGGCTACGCTGAGTGTGTGGCTCTGTCCTGAACACTGGAGAAGTCTGAGGTTGGGGGAAGGCATTGCCCCATTGCCCACCTCCCACCATTCCAATACCACTGCTCAGGACATGGACAGAGCATTTCCTGAGAGGAAAAGCCTAGGGATGCTGCCCAGGAAAAATTCCCAGAGGTGCCCTGTCCCCTGATAAAAGCCGGATTTCCCCCTGGGGTTTCTGATCAGTCTCAAGATCATGCCCTGAAGAAAAGGGGGCAGTTCCACCATCTATTGTGTCTCTCTGGTTGTAAGCGCTTTTCACTCAAGGCTCCTTTGGGTTGTTTCAGACCATGTTCCTCTATTTATGCCATACTCTGTTCTCCCTTCCTACTGAGAGGACCAGGGAAGACAACAGACAGCCAAAGTCACAGCTGAACTCTAGGTAGTTTTATATGGGTGCTGGACAGTGCTTCAGTGCCCTGTGAATGGCTCATGGTCCTTCCCTGTTCCTCAGGGCACTGGAGAGAGGGTAGGTTTGTGCAGTAACAGATAGTTGGACACTCTCAGAAGGAAAGATGTTATTATAAACACTGAAATAGGACATGCATATAAAAGGGCCCACAGAGAGACATGTGTGAAGTTTAATAAAAGCAAAAATAAGCAAGTCAAGAAAATAACATTGATATTGCCAACCCTCTGTTTTTCTGTTCTATTGTTTTGTTTTATTTTTTGAAGGACCAGGAGTTGGTTAATTTTGTTTGTTTGGCTTGTTTTTGTTTTTCAAGACAGAGTTTCTCTGTGTAACCTTGGCTGTCCTGGACTCCCTTTGTAGACCAGGCTGGGCTTGAATTCACAGTGATCTGCCTGCCTCTGTCTCCCAAGTGCTGGGATTAAAGGCGTGTGCCACCATGTGGTATCAGTCTTTAAATAAAGGAGAGACTGGCTACTTTGGGGGTGGGAGTTTGAAAGCATCATGTGTCGTGGGACTTTGGATGATTCAGTGGCTGTGGAGTATGGCATTTGGGACCAGGAGTACTACTGTCCTTTAGAAATGGTGTTCTGGGTCTCCTGAGGTAGATTTTTGTCAGGGGAAGTAGCATTGAGGGAGACCTAACCCAGGAAATGGAAACTTAGATCTTCAACAAGGCAATGCCTTCAATTTCAGGCGAGCCTCCAGGTCTCTCAGGATGAAACGCTTGCAGGAAAACCCCCAGTGCACCCAGGCTTCAGTCAGTGTGCTTGGCGCACATTCAGTGGTCTGGGAAACATGGGTTAGTCAGAAAGAAATAGAGATGGCTTTCGATCAGCGTATTGAAGGAAGGGCAGAGCATTAATTAGCAAACGAGAGGAGAATTTCTAGCTAGGATAAGATGACAAGAGTCAAGACCTCAGTATAGTGTTTACCCTGTTCCCTCTCCCTGTCAATGCCAGGGACCAGAGAGCTCCAAGGAATGCTGAAGTTGCTAGTTTCGACCCACCTATATATACCTTATGAGGACAGAAGATCCCGAGCCTCGGGGCTGTCCCCCTTCCCCAGCATGCAGCAGTATTCAGAGCAGCCCTATGTGTGGGCTCAGGAGGAACTAGGGCCGGTAGGAAAGCATGTGGCAAATGAAGCTCTCTGTTCTCCTGCCACATATTGGGTTCTAGATTCATTCCTAGCTGCCCTAGTTCCAATTCAGAGTTTACAGAACGTGCTTCTTCTTCTTCTTCTTCTTTTTTTAAATGTGTCTCCAATTGTGGCTTCACTGCCAATCACAGTAAGAATGTCTTCCTCTACAAGGAATTGAAACATTCAGTAGGTTATGAATATGGAGGGAGAGGCTTGACAGGCTCTCGGGATGGGGTGTGGTGTGGTGGCCTTACTGTCACCTGTGTTTGCCTCTCCCCTGAGACTTGGCATCTCCCCTGGAAATCCCCATTAGCTGGGCTGGTGTGTCTTTGGACTGAGGCCCTGGCTAAACAAACAAGAGTCCATAAAGAAGAGTCCACTCTTGTCTGCCAAACACTCTCTCATTTGTTAAAATAAAGCTGCTGGAAGAGAGCAGGCAAGGTTGTGGATTTGACGTCTCAAACCAGACTGCCAAAGGTTTCCCCAGTGCAGGCACATTAGCTAAGTGATAGAGCCATGCTGCAGGAAACGAAGGGCATGACTCCCCAGCAAACCCTTCCCGAGCCATCCTTGAGGACAGTTAGTTCATTTTCCTTCTAAGCCAACACATTCTTGGCAATTACTGAGATGATCGATGGAGACAGGGGTTCGAGCCCTAGCAGGAGGGATCTGGCTTAGATGCAAGCCAAAAAAAAAAAAAAAAAAAAAAAAAAAAAACGAAAACAAAAAACAAACAAACAAACAAACAAAAAACCTGTCCAACTGAGCAGTTTAAAGTTTTGGAAAAGATAGCCTTTGGAAAAGGTAGCTCTCTCTAAGGATTACATCACGTTTTAGGATTGTTTTGTAGACTCGGGACAAACCAATAGATTGTAATAGCCATGTTTGCATTGAGGTTTCTGCCAGGTAATGGGCAAGAGAGCTGCTGCTTGGCAGTCACTCATCTTGTCAAGGATTTCTGCAAACTGGTGGGTGAAAAGTTGGAGAGCCCTTGGAGAGAGCTCTGGGAGCGGAGTCGCAAGACAGCACATGATTAATTGCAAAAATGAACGGCGCAGATAACGAGCCCTCCTGGGTTCAGAGTAGAGGGAGGCCATGTATGTTGGCTGGGGTGACTAGAGAAGGCTTTGTGGAGTGGGTAGACGGGGAGAGGCATGGCTACAATGGGGAGAGGCAGAGAGAGAGGGCACATCGCAGTGGCAACTTTAATAAGAATCTCTTATGCTGAGATGCGTGAGTTAGCTCTGTCCAGAGACCCCAGTGGATGAGGTGACCTTTTCCAGCTGACCTTCCTTAGCTCCACCAAGACTGTTCAAAGCCAAAAAAAGAGTTCAAACGGGGGTTGGACTAGGACCGAAGCACTCCCGGTTTAAGTAAGCCCCGCTTTTGTTTTATTGTTTTGAATGTGAACTGATCTCGGGAAGTAGAATGTACCCAGGATCCTCCCATCACTGTTTCCAATAGAAACCCCAAGTAGGCTGGGAACCGACAGCTGCTGCCTCTCCATCACTCTGTGGTCAGCAGCAGAGCGAAGCCTGAGGTGATAGACGCACCCCTGAGCCCCCTCTGCAGCCCGCCTCGGCTGCCTGGGGTCGGGGGTGGGGAGGCAGTGGAGACTTCACAATCCCCTCCGTATCCTGACAGTCTCTGTGGGTTTTCCCAGTGACTCGTTCTCTAGCGCTGGCCCTGTTTCCATAGAGACCCTATAAATAGAGGAAACGTTGGCGACCTAGGCTTATAAAGGCTCACGGTGACCCAGGCGCCCCTGAGTCCTCATAGCCCTATCTGTGGTGGGGTAGAGGGAATGCCAGACCTGGTGAAGGAAGGCTAAATCAGCGGCTACCTGGGGATCGTTAGCTCTGGGTTAATTGTGTCTTCCCATGACCCTCTCAGCGTTTCCGGGGTTTTGGAAACGGCTTTAGGTCGTGGGTTGTTGTTGTTGTTGTTGTTTGGTTGTTGTTGTTTGTTTGTTTCCCAAATGGTGCCAAGGACACTGCACCCTGAAGCCTTTTCCTTTTGACATCTTTAAGCTGTCTTTGCAGAATCTGGAGCAAACTTCCTTTTGTTGGGCCCACACCCAGGGAGGAGAACAGCTGAAGCCTACAGTTGAGAAACCACAGGGTTCTCAGGAAAGAGGGCCACTCTTCCTGAGAGCACAGCGCCCAGGGAGCACCCTTCGTCCCCCCCCCCCGCCCACCCACCCCCCCCCCCCCCCCCCCCCCGCTCTAGAAGGCAGTTCCAGGGGCGGGGCAGTATGGCTTTCCTACTGCCCTCCCCAGGTGTGGTACCTCCTCCCGGAAGCTGCTTTTCCCGCTACTACGGCTTGGCCAACCTGGGGACAGACACACGGTAGTCCCCAGGGGTAGAAGGACTTGTGTCTCATCCCGACACCTGGTTCTGTCTGGCCGTCACAGTGGCTTTTGGCAGCTGCAGGAAAGCAAAAGTCAATGTGGAAGAGCAAGTGACATTTAGAAGCTGGAACCCGTTAGTCAGAGCAGGTGGTGCTCTCTGCTGCGTTGGTGGCTAAGTTCCCTCAAGCTAGTCGCCATGGTTTTCCTCACTTCTGAAACTTGGGGCTGGGGATGTATATGCACTGACGGGTTTTTTTTTCTCCCTTTTTCTTCTTCTTCTTTTTTTTCCCCCCTCATCACGTTATGTCAAAAGCCTTAGCCATCTCCCTGACACCCGCAGGCAGAAGCAGCCGGCCTGTGTGTTTTACTCTGACTTCTTTTTTTCTTCTTTTCCTTCATATCTACTGTGGACTTCAGCAGAGTCCCCGGGTACTGCTGGGGCAAAGATCCTTTACGTACAGAGCGGGGGTGGGGTGGGGGGATGGGGGGAACCAAGACCTAAAGATCTGTGGGGAGAGGCTTGCCCAAGTCCTGTGATGAGGCCTGAGCAGACCCTTCCTACCCCCCTACCCCCCCATCACACAGAGTTTGATGGCCCTTCCCTGAATCCTGAGAGGTTTTTTGTTTTTTGTTTTTTTCTATCTCGATCCTTCTTTGTGTGCCAGGAGGCACACAACACTACAACTATTGTAGTTTCATTCCAGGTGTGAGCCAGGAAAGGTAAATTAGACTAAAAGTTGGAGGCTCACCTTTGTGGTTTGGATAAGCCACCTAATGATTATGTGCGTCCGTTTTTTGTTTTGTTGTTGTTATTGTTTGTTTTTGTTTTGTTGTTGTTTTTTATTTTCATTTGCAAAATGCAACAGGGCTACTATGGTCTGTCAGTTTTTAGCCCCTGGAGTAAGACTAGTGTCAGGTTAGACTGACAGCAAAAGCTGAAACCACTTTGTATAGTTTTAGAAGTAAAGCAGACAAGGCTTGTAGGGGTCAAGATGATATGGCTGATGGGTGGCTGAGGTTCTCCAACCCCAGCCCTGCCCCATGACCCACTGGGTCCCACGACTGTGTACCCAGGACCTCAGCTAAAGTCTTTTAGGGGAAAAACTGTCTCCCTGAGTGGGTAGGAAAGAAAGGCTTCTGTATTGGAGAAGCAAGTTATGAATGGGGTGTGGAGGAAGGACCTGAAAGAGAATGTTGAAAAGTTCAGAGGATGGGCTGGAGAGGTGGCTCAGAGGTTAAGAGCACAGACTTCTTCTCCAGAGGACCTGAGTTCAATTCCCAGCAACCACATGGTGGCTCACAACCATCTATAATGTGATCTGCTGCCCTCTTCTGGCCTGCAGGTAGAGAGAACTGTATACAGATCAATCAGTAAATAAATTTTAATTTTAAAAAAGTTCATAGGCTGGGCAGTGGCAGTGCATGCCTTTAATCCCAGCACTCAGGAGGCAGAGGTAGGTGGATCGCTGTGAGTTCAAGGCCAGCCTGGGTCTTCAAAGTGAGTCCAGGGCAGCCAAGGCTACACAGAGAAACCCTGCCTCAAAAAACAAAAACAAAACAACAACAACAACAACAACAACAAAGTTCAGAGGACGTAGTATATTTAGCAGAAAGAGCTAGGCAAAAACTGAGAGGCCCCATATGGGTGCCTCGTGAGGGGTCCTGCGTCAGCTTGGGTCTGGCCATGTGAGGAAGAGGGTGGGTAACTCAGCTATAGTCAGGAGACCCAGGGATCTGGCTCGCCCTGAGCTTATGGTGTGTGTATACTACCATTTACTCTGCCTTGGGCATCTTGGTTCTTTCCAGGTTCCAGTGGACTTGGTGTACTGCCTCTCTTGGGGTGGTGGTGGTGGTGGGGAATTTTGGGAGTACCTGGCATAGAGGATCTGTTTCCAGGGCAGCCCCAAACCTCAGTTCCTGAGAAGGAATGATTTTCCTATCTGTGGGCGCAAATGTGTGACTGGTGCTTTTGTGGGGATCTGGGGAAATGATGAGAGCAGGAGAGCATACTTCTCCAGAGCGCTAAGCTCAGCTGGTGGTGAGGCGTGAGAGTGGGCACACATGGCCTGTGAGGTGCCAGGCATCAGAGGTGGACTGTAGGACCTGAATGAGGAGCCTTCCCTTTTGTCCAAGTGCAGGTCCCGTAGTCACACAGTCTGTCCGTTTTTAGCCGCTGGACTAAGGCTAGCATCGGGTTAGACTGACAGCAAAAGTTGAAAACACTTTGCATAGTTTTAAAAGCAAATTAGACAAGGCTTGTAGGGGTCAAGATGGTATGGCGCACATGGGTACAGCCGCCACGAACAGCACGGTCAGCTCTGAGTGGGCAGCCGCTCAAAAGCACGAGACGTGTGCTTTCCTGGTTTCTGCATGGTCGAACCTTTGTTCTTTTCTGTTTCTAGAAGAAGAAAAGGGGGGGGGAGCTAGTATGTGTCATCTTTTTTAGAGTGTTAAAAATTGTTTTAACGACAGAGGTTGCTTTGTGACGTTAGAGGATGTTGGCACCGAGATAAGGCCACTGCGGCTTCTGGGCCCCAGGTAATTTGGCTCTGTTTTCCTTCTTAGAGGACAAAGTATAGTGTTTCCCCTGGCCGCCTGAGTCCCACCTGCCCTCCCACAGGCCTGGAGCTCTTCAGAAGACATGGCCTGCACAGATAAGCCATCTCCTCAAGGGAAAGCTGCCTGCCGTTACACAGCAGTTGCCCTGGCAGCCCACCCACCAGCCGTTCATCCTGGGCAGTGCTGCACCAGAGCAGCCCCAGGCTCCAGGCCTTCAGCTTGGTTCTAGTCTAAGGAAAAATGAAAGCCCCTTATCTGGACAGCTGTTTCTGCTGTAGGCTCGGAAAAGTAACCTTTACTTCATAGTCAGCTGTGTCAGAACTTAACTGGCTGCAAGTGACAGGAAAAAAAAAAATCATAGTAGAGTCAGGTTGGCAGAGGTAGGTAGACTGTGTTCTTAGTGTGTCCATCATCAACTATGTCACCTCATGGTGATGCTATGGCTAACTGCATCCCCAGCTACTACTTTCACATTCCAGATGGGAGAATTAGAAAGGACTGGTGCCTTTATGGAGAAAAGCGAAGGCATTTCCAGAAACTGTAGCTCCCAAGCAAATGTGCTGAAGCAGAAAGTTCTAGCAGGGTGCATTAGCACCTTGCAGTTTGGTTGGTGAGAAAGGAGCAAGGATGTTGGGTGCACAATTAGCAGAGCCTGCTTCGGGGGTATATAACCTGATTACTTGGCCCTGCTTGTTCCAAGGACTGTCTCAACAAGGCCTCTGTGGGAATGGATGTTTGGCGGTCTCAGTGCCCCAGTGCAACTTAAAAAGGGTGGAGGTGGTCTGAGATGGAAGAAGGAACATGACCGGGCTGGGGAGACCAGTCGAGATGGATATAGCCCCAGGAGTGCCTCGTGGACTAACTACTAAGCCGCAGGCTGTCGCCTGAGAACATCCTGTCTAGAAATCCGAACTTACTTTAGGAACCAATGGGTAGATGACCTTGTAACCATGGCAGGCTACCCGTAGGGATCCAGGCATTCAGATGTCTGTATTAGCTGCTCTGGTGTCCTTAGAGTAGACCCACCTTCAGCCCCGACTGGCAAGGCATCCAGGAGCTTTCCACTAACCAGGCCTTTTCATCTCTCCCCCTTAAGAAAATCCAGCAGCTCTCAGAGGGCTCCATGTTTGGCCACGGCCTGAAGCACCTGTTTCACAGCCGCCGCAGGTCACGAGAGAGGGAGCACCACGCGTCTCAGGAGGCCCAGCAACAGCAGCAACAGCAGGGCCTATCCGATCAGGACTCCCCAGATGAGAAGGAACGCTCCCCGGAGATGCACCGCGTCTCCTATGCGGTGTCCCTGCACGACCTGCCTGCCCGACCCACTGCTTTCAACCGAGTGTTACAGCAGATCCGTTCCAGGCCCTCCATCAAGCGGGGCGCCAGCCTGCACAGCAGCGGTGGGAGCAGTGGCCGCCGTGCCAAGAGCAGCTCCTTGGAGCCACAGCGTGGCAGTCCTCACCTGCTTCGTAAGGCCCCCCAGGACAGCAGCCTGGCCGCCATCCTGCACCAGCACCAGGGCCGACCTCGCTCCTCCTCCACCACCGACACCGCCTTGCTCTTGGCTGATGGCAGCAATGCGTATCTCCTGCCTGAGGAGGCTGAGAGCACCGGTGACAAGGTAAATCTGAGTAGAAGGAGGCCCATGAGGAAACCTCTGAGGCTCGGGCTGATGCTCTGCCTGGCATTGCTGATACCTGCTGCTCCATTATCTGTCCCTGTTGAGGAGTCAGGATCTGACCGAGCCAAACACGAGAGCTCATTATCCAAGGGGCTAGTTTTTTGTTGTTGTTGTTGTTGTTGTTTGTTTGGTTAGGGGATTGTTTTTTCAAAAAAAAAAAAAAAAAAAAAATGGTCGTTTGCCCAATCTGATAGTAATTTTGGTTTATTTTCCTTAAATGTATTTTGAGGAGACAGAGATCTGGTTATTCCTCTTAAGTAGCAGCACTTAATCTCTTTGCTCTTCTGTATCACCAATTGAAAAAAGGGTGGGGGGTTGAAAGGTAAGAACATAGGTAACTTCCTGAACTGGACCCTGGCACCGTCTCTTTACCATGATTATTACCAACTAGAAAAGAAAGGGAGGGGCCCAGGAAGTGCTATTTGGCACTTCATGAATGTTTCCAACTCATTTGTTTATTTGTATAGCAAATACTCAGTAAGTGCTTATTGGATGTTATAGGAGTGAGGGAACCAATGCTACCGCTCTCATGCTGCCCAGTGTCTAGAAACACGGGTGAATGAGTGGAAAGGCTTTGATGAGTGCGCTGGGAGTTTGGAAACAGTAGGCAGTGAGGAATTGGCCAGAGACCTTCTGGAAGAAACTACTCTTGCTTTTGGAGAATCTGGGAGGCAGAGGCCAGAGCACAGAGGGTTGTGCTGTGTCCAGTCTGGGTGTCCAGAGACTCTATGGGAGGCTGTTAGGCAGGAAGTGAACACAGAGGGTGCATTAGGACAGCAGGCAGTAGATGAGGAATGAGGAGAGAAAAGGAGCCAAGGAAACCATCTTTGAAGTTATGGCAGCAACTGCAGCCATGAGACGGAAAGGGGAGGCATTGAGAACGTATTGGGGAGTCAGAATCAGGGGTCCTAGGCGAGGAAGAGGCTAAGAAAAAACAAAGGGAGTGAAGGAGGGGAGGAGCCTCTGGCTGCTGGCTTAGCTGTGTGGCGCTCTCTCTGGTTGAGCAGTCAGGGGAGCAGAAGGAGGGCCTAGGGAAGGGTCTGACCTGCGGCAGGCACTAGCAGTGGTGTCTGAGGGGTGGGCTGGCAGGTGAGAGCAGCGTCGATATTGAAGTCATGTGAATGAGATAGGTCCTCAAGGGGACATTTCAAGTGAAGAGAAGCTAAGGCCAGATCCCTCTGACGTAGAAGGGGCAGGCAGCCAGCTCTGACCTGCTGCTTCTGCCGCCCTGGTTTCCTCCCTCCTTGCCTCCTTCCTCGTGCCTCAGCAGGGCCTCTCTGCACATTTGATCCCGCACACCTGGGTGCCCCTCCAAGGCAGTGTGGCTTTAATTTCTCCTCCCTCTCCTCGCCTCATGGTCTCCATCAGCAGAAGAAAAGAAAAAGCTGAAGGGTTACTGGGAGGCACACTAAAGGCAAAAAATAAATAAATATATAAATAAATAAATAAATAAATGGCAGAGGGTTTGGGATTAGAGAGCTAGCATGAAATCTTGGCTTGCAGAAAGGAGGTGAAGAAAGCTGATGATGTGGAGGAGAGGGGATGAGGGTGTTGAAAGGGTTAAAGGGCAAGTGTGTTGAGAAAGCATAAAGTGGAGATGGAGGCAGAGGTGTTATTGGGGCTTAAAAGCTGGGAATTTGGCTAGATGTGCTTCTACACACTTATTATCCCAGCACTAGGGAGGCTAAGGCGGGAAAAAGATCAACCTGAGTTACACAGTGAGACTCAATAAAACAGGGACCGGGGCTACAGTTCAGTAGTAGTATGTTAGCGTGTCCCAGGGCCTAGGTTTGGTCCCTTGAAAAAGAAGGAAGGATTTGGTATCTTGGGAAATGGGAGATAAGCTCCAGACAAGGAAGGAATGGAGAGGGATTTAACCTGATGTGTCGGGAGCTGAAAAGTTAGGTGGCCCACTTGGTAGAAGGGAAATTAGGAACATGGGCTTTGCCTGGGAGATGATGGTGGAAGAAAGAGAGAGAGAGAGAGAGACAGAGAGACAGAGAGAGAGAGAGAGAGAGAGAGAGAGAGAGAGAGAGAGAGAGAGAGAGAGAGGCAGCCTGGCATGTGGAGGGCAGAGGGAGGAAAATTGCTGTGGCAGAGACCTCAAAGCTGAGAGAGCTGGGGGAAGTGGATGGTCCTATTTCTACATCACAGGACCTACGGGGAAAGGGGCTGCCTTGGGAAGAGCAGCTGCAGGGAGAGCCTGCTGATGCACAAGTACCTGCCTATGGAGGATGGATGACAGGGAAGACGGGCACGGAGGAAAGAAGAGAGTAGAAGTGGTGGGTGGCTGTGGAGTCCTGTTTGGGGGTGAGAATTTAATGGGTACTCCAGCACCAAGGTCCCAAGGACACCCTACTATGACGTCGTTTCTGCTGTAGATTGTCGCCAGCACAGACTCAACTCCCCACACAGGAGCCAGAGCTTTCCAACATGGACAGTGGCTTCTTGTGCATCTTGACTTTTGGAATTATTTGGAAGTTGATGCACTCAGCTGCCACTGCCCACATGCACTGGGTGGATGGTGGCTCGGGTTTGCCTCGATGCTCCTCCAGCATAGACAGTTCTTTTTTGTGAATTCATTAAAATAGTCCCTTAAGCCAGATGAGCCATGTTATGAGAGTCCACATCCTGGGATTAAAAAGCATATATCCAAAGAGGAGGCATGGCTTGTTAAAACCACAGAGCTCAGAACCTGTGGCACAGTTGTACAGAAGCTGGGTTTTCTGAGCCCAAGTCCGGTACTCTTCCCACCATGGCAAGCTGCCCTGCATCTGCAGCTGCCATTGGTAGTCAGTGACAGGGCTCAGCCACCAACTCATCTGACCCGAGGTTTTGCTTTGCCAGAACCATCACACCCAGAGATGACTTTGCAACTGTTTCTGACTATGAGCTGTTGAGTCATTTTATATGTTCTACCTGTGAGACTGACTCTACATTTCTTCAAGAAAAAAGGACTTTCCAGAGATGGTTCTGGACCACCTGTCCATAGGAGAGCCTCAGCCAGCAGCCATAAGTCAGCAGATGCCGATCCCTTCTTGAGCACTGCCACTTGGACCTCCCTGCTTTCCCCTTTATGTGACAACATTTATTGAGTATCTTCTAAGTGCCAGGTACTATCCTAGGCATTAAGAATACTTCAGGGAAGCCGGGCGTGGTGGCGCATGCCTTTAATCCCAGCGCTCAGGAGGCAGAGGCAGGCGGATCACTGTGAGTTCGAGGCCAGCCTGGTCTACAAAGTGAGTCTAGCATAGTCAAGGCTACACAGAGAAACCTTGTCTCAAGGAAGAAGAAGAAGAAGAAGAAGAAGAAGAAGAAGAAGAAGAAGAAGAAGAAGAAGAAGAAGAAGAAGAATGCTTGGGTGAATGAAAGAAAAGTTCCTGCAGCGAGCAATCACCCATCCTAGCAGGAGGAGATAACCACCAAATGACTACGCTATGTATTTGGTAGTAAGAATGCTGAGAAACAAAACAGAGCAGAGCATGAAGGCAGAGCGTGTGGGTGGACATGCTATTTTAACGGGTTGGTCAGAAAAGCCTCTCTGACAATGTGACGGGTGGAACTGTATGGATATGGAGTGGAGACAGCAAAGTAGAGAAGACAGAATCAAATCAGGGGCAGGCTGGCCTCGGGGCTGGGGAGGGTCAGGGAACGCTGCAGATTGCATTGGAGCCAATATGCCAGGAAAAGGACTTCCGGTTATTATTTTTGTCTTTTCCCTCAAGTGATAGAGGAAGTTGCTAGAAAAGTTGATACAAGATTACTGGTGCTGCCCTGTGAGTACTGACCCTGATGAGTGTGACAGGGTTAAGGCAGGAGTCTGGCAGGAAGCTGGCGTGTACCCCAGAGGAGCTGATGGTTGGAGCGGGGTGGTTGTGGAAAGCATGTTGGCTGGGCTCTCGATTTGCTTCAGATGTTGAGCCCAGGGGTTGCTGGTGGATTGGACGTGGGGCACGACAGAGTGGAGACATCAAAGATGGCTCATGGTTCGGGGGCCTGGCTGCAGGACAAAAGAAGTTTCTGTGAGCTGAACAGCAAGGAGGATGGCAAATTGAACATCCTCTGGTGAGATGCAGGCAGAGCCGGGTTTTGGCTGTGTGAAGTCTGAGGCAGCTATTAAACACCCCTGTGGAAATGCCAAATAAGCAGGAGGATGAACAAGTCTGGAGTCCCGGGGAGAGATCCAACCTGGAGGCATAAATTTGGGAGGTGTCAGCATATAGATAGCATTTAAAATGATGGGACTGCATTTGCAAGCCTGGCTTCTGTTGGGAGGAGTGTGCAATAAGAGGGAAGTCTGGATGCACTTGGCTGAAAGGGTGTGGCATCTTGAACCCAGGAGCTGATGGGACCCACCAGCTGGAACCAGGTTGTTCAGCCCTTAATGAGAAAGCTCTGTATGTACAGCAACAGCCGGGCCCACCTCTCATGGGTGAGTCAGTGAATATATTTAAAATTTTTTATTTAGAAAAATCCTATCATGTGAGGGGCTTGAATTTGGTGGCGGGGAGGTGACCCTTGGGTCCTCCGGTTAATTAGGGTTCCCCTAGTGTTCTCCAGCTACCTAGGAAGACAGGGACTAGATGGGCAGTGGGCACCTTCAGAAACTGCTGCAGATTGCTGCTTCAGAGTGCGGGGAGTGGGGTACTTTGGGCAGGTTGCCAGCTGGACAGCTTTCTGGGGGGCTTTCCATTCCACCCTTTATCTTGACACTATGTCTGGATGTTGTGTGGCAAAGGGATCCCTTCTTGCAGTATGTGGAAGGCCAAACCCAAAGCCTTGGGTGACCTCACTGGAGGATGGCTGGGGAAATGGCTGGTCATTATTAGTCCCCATGTAGGTCCTAGGAATTGAACCAGGGTCCTCTGGAAGTGCTCTGAATTGCTGAGCCATCTCTGCAGCCCATTCTTCTCTCCTCTTCTCTTCTTTTTAAGATTTAATTTTTGCTTTTATTTGTTTGATTATTTTTAGACAGGGTCTCACTGTGTAGCCTTAGCTAGCCTGGAACTCAATATGTAGACCAGGTTAGCTTTGAACTCTTAGAGATCCACCTGCCTCCACCTCCCAAGTCCTGGAATTAAACGGTGTGTGTGTGCCACCGGGCCTGACTTTTCTTCTCTATTCTTCTTTGGAACTTCCGGCTTTGCCTCCGTTTGCCTGGTCCACCTTCACAACAAACTGCGCAGCTGGCAGAGCAGCTGTCATTGCTTCCATCTCATGAGAGAAGACTGAGTCCTTCAGGAAGGGAGGGGCTGCTTGTTCAGGGCTTTCAGCTAGATCCTGGCAAAGAGGCCCAGTTTCTTTCCGGACCTGGAGCCCATCCCTCTGGAGATGGGTGTAGCCCTGGGGGTCTTAAGGAGAGAGAAATGCCTCCTCATTTTTTGAAGAGGGATCTTCTAGCCACCTTAAAGCTTGAAACGCCATCATCTGACTCTCCAGAGGCCATAGGCTGGCATGAGAAGCGCGTGGTTCCGCCCTGGTTGGTCTGGGTATGAATAGGAAGTATTCTTCTCTCTAGTAAACACAGCCCACATGGTCTCTTGCAGGCTCCCTGGCGATTACTAGCATCTATTTTTAATTCATAAGCCTCCCCGACTCCCCCACCCCATCCCACCCCCACCATTGTTTGCAACTCACCAGCTGGCTTGTAGACCAGAGCACCCTGGCTTGAGTTTTACCAAAACATCCCAGAGGCAGCTAGGGTTCCTGACTGGCCCTCCAGAGGCTCACACAGCACCCACTCTTAGAAACCGGTGGCTCTGGAGCCCCTACTTTGAAGGAGCAGGGTGTGGCAGAGACAGATGGGGCCCCACAGGACAACAAGTTAGTCCTGATGGTGGGAGCTGAGCTATCATTTGTCCCCCACATCTCCCCCCACCCCCCGATTCAGCTAAGCTCTACCTTTAGTTATTTCCCTATTAAAAAGACAGCATTCCCCCTTTAACTCAATCTTCTGCTTTCCATTATGTGTGTGACACTGAGAAAGGTCACCACCCCTGGGGCTCACATATGTCAAATAGGGGAAATCATTTGTCACTGTACTGGGGCATCACAGGCTAACAGACATAAGAGTAACTATGAGACCCAGCTCTGGGTCATGGAGAAGGAGCCAGTAGCTAGGTCAGACCACTTGGCTCCTCTGAAAGCAAAGGAAACATGTTCCTCCCTCCCTCCCCCTGCTCCCTCCCATCCTCCCTCTCTCTTTCCTTTCATTTCCTTTTTCTCTCTTCAGAAGCAGCTCCTGGAAAATGAGCGTGTGGTCAGGTCTTCCATTCTCTTTGCTTCCTTCTTCTGGTTGGGTATCGCTCAGAACCTCTCCTCTACTTGGCTATCTCTATACTCCCCACCCAGCCATGCCCATCCTGGACCTGTGAAAGGTATACCATGCTAGAGGTTGGCGAGAGAATGACACATGAGCCAGCTGTGAGGCCAGCTTCTGACCTTGCCCTGGTCCTGCCTTCCTTCCTGTTCTGTGTGACTGAGGAGCCATGAAGGCCAGGGTCTGTGCAGCCTTGAGAAAATCCTACATCCAGTGAACTCTGCCCTGTTCCCCCTAGGGTGAGTTGGGGTGAGGGGACAGGTGAGATGAGGTGTTGAAAGGCGAGATTGTCCTACATGGGTAGTTTGCTGTAACTTGTGGGCGTTATCTCCGATGCCAGACATTGGAGGGGAGAAGCGGTGGGGTGTAGCTCATCTCCCAGGCCACGGCAGATTGAGGATACTCTGTGCACTTTCCACCAGATTTCTCCAACAACAAAATTTCCCTACCCCGTGTAAATAAGTTCCCTGTTTACCTCCAGGATGGCGAGGGAAGGGGCCCACCCTTTGCCCCACCTCTTGCCAAGAAGACTGAAGTTTTGGCAGACACCCAGGGGCCCTAGTTTATTTATGTCTACCAGTCTGCTGGCTCAGTGGTGGGCGGGGCTGACTGCTGAGAGAAGGTTCCAAACATGTCCCCTAGGCACTGGGGGCCCACAGCCTACTCATCCACGAGGCCCCTGCTGTCCCTAGGCCCGTCTACACTAGGCCCGGTTCCACTAATACCTACGAATACAGGCACTTCCACTATAGAACTGCCAGCTTCCAAGTGGCGTGGGTGCTCACCTGGTCACCCAGGTTTCTGAGGAGGAAGGGGCCATCTCTGTGCTCTCCTCTTCCCCATCCCTTCTCCTCTTGACCACTTCTCTTATTCCCTGTGTGGAAGATTCCCTTGCACAGAGGTAGTGCACAGGCAGCTGTTCTACTCCTTGGAGGACCCTCCCCTGGACTGTAGTGCTTCCGGGCACCCACCAAGCCAAGGCTAGACAGCTCTGGTTCGCCTTAAACCTGCTCCTCGGGGCTTGGTATATCCTGTTGAGCCTGGAGAGCCAAGATCTACTTGAGTGCGATTTTATCCACCATGTTCGGGTAAAGCCCTTCACCTTGTTAGGGTTCTGTTCAGACAAAATAGGGGCCAAAGATGCCAAATGTCATAAGCCACAGCAGGCCCATTTCTTTCAGAACCAAAGCCGGGACCCAAGACACTCCCAGCCTCCAAGGCAGCCTTTCTTTGCCTTTCCCTATCCCCACTGGTGCTCTCTCTGGGTGGAATTACTTGGCTCCCCTGATTAGCTCTGGATTCTGGAGTGTGGGGTGGTTGCCAGAGATGATGTGTGTGAGTGAGACAACTCCACCACTACCTAAGCCCTTGCTGCTAAGCTTGGGTGAGGGCCTGTGGGAGATGGGCTCTGTCTACAGCCCATGGGGCTGAGATGATGCCAGTCTAGGCACAGGTAGGAAGGACACTACAGCCAAGGCTCCACTCTCTACCTTTCTCAGCCGTGGCTCCTTCAGCCATGCTGTGCACTGCCCAGGAAGGTGTGCTGTGGGTTTGGGTGTCAGCTCCCAGGTAGCAGTCAGCAGTAAGTAGACTCTGTCATCGGGCTCCAGACTCTGTGGAGCCAGCACTGGGATGTGGGCACGGGTCATAGGAGTTGGCACACATCTCCCAGCTGCCAAGAACACTCTTCCCTGTGTCTGCCCCATCCCTGAGATGAGAAACGTGACCCTGGTCCCTCAGTGCCAGGTGAGGCAATGGAAATACAGTATCATTAACCTGATCCCTGCATCTGTGTCTTGTTCTAGATGCAGTTTGTACTTTCTGTCTTTATCCCTGCAGGGCAGAGGGTTCTGGACTAAAAACAGGTACAGAATGCACGCCACTACAGCCCTTTGAGGATTGTCAGAGAACCAGGGGGCTCTCCTGAGCTACAGCAGAAAGGCTAGGGCAACGCCTTCTCCCACCTCCTTTTCCTCCAGGGACAGGACAGGTGTCAGAATGTCACACACAGATGGGCAGACATATCTTTGCAGCCCTTACTCCTCAAATATTCTGGAGGTCCTCTCTGGCCTCCCCCACCCCAAGTCTAGTTTCCAGTGTATTCCTTTCCCCTTCCTTACGGCTCTCTTGATACCCCTACCCCCACCCCAGAGCTGGCTTGCTCCCCATAGCTAGTGAATAATTCAGCGTGTTCAGCAAAAGCTAAGTCAGATCCATAGTGATACTGTGATCAGGAGGCCCCCTCGGGGCAGCTGGAAAGGCGAACCCTGCCCTGAAAAGACAAGTGCCCTGTAATATTAACGTCATTGTATAAGGTTTCTTGACCTCCTGAGAAGGCAACTTCAAATGTTACCTGGGCCCTGTTCCTGTCTACTTACTTCTTGGGGGGCTCATTGGCCTTGTAGGCATGCCTCTGGGACATGCTGGTGCCAACAGTCAGTCAAACAGCACGCTGTAGTTTGCAGAGTGCTTTTGTGCATATTTCTTGTTTAATCATATCAGCTCCTGGTAAGCTCAGAGCCCTTGAGTCAGCAGGAGCCTACAGGAATTGTGTTTCAATCCCCTGCCTTAAGGGAAAAAAAAAAATGTTCTCAATTATTTGTGGCAAATGGGGTCGGGTAGAGGGTACTTCGTGTCCTAAAAAATTGTGCAGAAAGGAGACGCCATTTCCTCTGGGTCGCTTTCTTCAAGACCTGTTCCCTGCAAGCCCCCCATCTAGGGAGCAGAGTACCATAAAAGAGTGAATTTGGCTTGCCCAGCCCTGAGCCAGGTATATGGTTGTTTCCACTGACCAGGTTCCCATGCCCAGGAATGACAGCCCTGCCCCACCACCCCAGAGTACCTGAGACAGTAGATCAACAAAGGCCCGAAGGTGGAGAGCTGCCTCCTCCCTTCCTGAGAGCAGCTGAAAGGTCTCAGGGTGTACGCATGCCAATGATGTGCTGTGGCGTTCCCCACCGTAGGCCTTCTGTCTGCGTCTCCAGCCCCTGGGGCTGTGTCTCTCATGTACTTCTGGGGTACGTGCTTGCCGTGGTTGCTGCAGCTCACAGTGAACAATGCAGCCATTCTCTTGTCTTCCCAGGGGAAAGCAGTATCTGATGGTGACCTGGTTAGGTCTAAAAGTAAGTGTGGGGCAATGCCCTGGGCCCTGTTTCAGGGGGAGGCATGGTGAGCATCAGGGGAGCTGCCAGCCTGCCAAAGAGCCCTCACTGGGGCTTTGCTCACCAAACAACACATGCCGCCCAGGATTTTTTTTTTTTTTTAAAGGCCTACTTTATCTTCTAAGGTACTAAATTTAGCTGCTGCTTAGCATTGTTCTCGGGCTCCTCACTCTGTAGAATGTGTAGACGCTGCTGATTGAGGTTTTAGGCTTATTTGCGTTCTGTGGTACTAAGCAATCAAAACCAGAGCATCATGCATGGTAAGCAAGGGCTCTACCACTGAGCTGTACCCATCCCTATTTTTCATAAATAAATATATATTTAAAGCATTCCCCCATCTTTTTTGTTTGTTTGTTTGTTATTTTTGCTTGCTTGTTTTTGTTTTGTTCAAAACAGGGTTTCTCATGTATGTAGCCATGGCTGTCTTGGACTCGCTTTGTAGACCAGACTGGCCTCGAACTCACAGAGATCCACCTGCCTCTGCTTCCCTGATTGCTGGGATTACAGGTGTGTGCCACTTGGCCTGGCTCTTTGGGGTTTTTTTGTTTTGTTTTGGTTTGGTTTGGTTTGGTTTGGTTTTGTTGTTGTTGTTATTTTTCCTTTTTTTTAAAAAACAAAGATTCATTTATTTATTATATATACAGTGCTCTCTGCCCACATCTATGCCTGCAGGCCAGAAGAGGGCACCAGATCTCATTATAGATGGTTGTGAGCCACCATGTGGTTGCTGGGAATTGAACTCAGGACCTCTGAAAGAGCAGTCAGTGCTCTTAACCTCTGAGCCACCTCTCCAGCCCTTTTTTTCTTATATTTTTAATATATAAAAAAAAAATAAATAGTGTGATTTGTTTTTTCAGGAGGGAAAGAATGATTAAAAATAAGGCAGAGGAAAAGAAAGAAAGGCCTGATATCAAAATTAAAAATAATAATAATTTTTAAAAAATTAAGAGGAAGTGTGATGTGTAAGGAGAAGCCGGATGAGAAAGAAGCCAGTGTGAAAGAGAGCTGAGGCACGTGTGAGAGGAATGTGGGCCCAAGCCCTGGGCTCCTTCCAGCTTCCCCCTCAAGGACAATGGGAGCCCATCTATCGTCCCCAGACATAGTTCTGTGTGGAAAAGGTAAGGCCAGACACCTCCAGCGTCAGCTCAGCCACCCGGGCCTGTAGACTGGTGGTGACCACCTGCTTCTGTTATAGTGTTGCCTCTTGCTCAGCCAGATCACGGAGGAAGTAACCAAGAGGGGCAGCCAAGACTTACCAGGCTGTACACGTAGCAGAAACCCAGCAGCCACATTGTCTTTGCAAATGGAAAGTTGTTCGGTGGCTTGTGTCCTTTCAGAAGCTTCACTTGACCTCCCCATGTCTTCCTGCCACTCTCTCAGCTTCACTTCAGATGACAGCCACTTTTTCCATCCCAGGTCAAGGTACTGTCTGGGATATTGTGATGTGTTCACGGGTGTGCACATTCACATGTGGTGAGGGGGCCTCCATTCTGACAACCTATTTCAGTAAGGCCTACAGTGTGCCAGGCTCTGTGTGCCACTGACATCTAGCGAGGCTGAGACACAAGTGCACAGCTTTGAAGACTCAGCATACACACTCTCTCTATGCTCGGGGCCCCATTCTGGTTCCTTGGCCTCATCCTGCCGCCTCCTGTGGGTACATGAGACTCCTCTGTGGCTGGGAAGCAGTACAGCTGGTGTCTGTGCAGACTGCATAGCTTGTGGGGAGCAGGGTAAGGCTGTCTACCAGCCACTCTGACTCCCAAACACTCTGCCAGGCTACCAGAAAGTTTACTCAGCATCTGTGGAGCCTATTCTGCATGTATCTTCCTGACAGATATTCACCTTTGACCCCTGCCCTTTCCTAGTCCTCCCATTGCACCTGTGGATACTTTCTTTCTCTCTTTCTTAGTTTTTTGTTGTTGTTGGTTTTTTTTGTTTTTTTGGGTTTTTTTTGAGATGGTTTCTCTGTGTAGCCTTCCTTGGCCATCCTGGAATCACTTTGTAGACCAGGCTGGCCTCGAACGCACAGCCATCACCTGCCTCTGCCTCCTAAGTGCTGGAATTAAAGGTGTGTGCCACCACTGCCTGGTGCTGTAGATACTTTCAGTCAAAGTTCTGGAGCAACTATGGAACTAACCTTGAAACACAAAGTCCCAAAATGTCCCCTGCTGCCCACCATGGCAGATTCAGGGTCCCTGCTCATGGATAAAGACAAGGACAGCCTCAAAGAGGAGAGGGGCCTCTGCTTTTCTCTTAGAGACTACTGTTTATCCCCTGACCTCTTCCCTTCCTCTTCCTGTCTGTCACTGTAATGACCTGCTCTAGGAATGGAGCGGATATGGCCATTAGAGGGGCAGCTGTCCCCATGGTCAACTTAGTGCCATGTGGCCTAGCAAAAAAACACTTTCTGTTCTTCTGAACTTTATAGATCAGGAAGTGTGGGAAGGAAGCCCTGCCACTCACGGACAGCTCCACAATAAAAAAGAAATTGGGGAGTGGGAGAGAACCCCAAGTCTTAGCCCCCACTCCTGACTTCCCGTCTCCTTTGGCCACTGCCTCCTCTTCCTCCTGTTTTGCTTAGGAGAAAAAGGTATGGGCCAGTGAGATGGTTCAGTGAGTGAGTAGAGGTACCTGTTGCCAAGCTTCAGAACCTAAGATACGGAAGGGGAGAAACATGGCCAGCAAGATCTCTGTGCTTTCTGTGTGTGCTGTGGCAACTGTATCCACATGCACATACATTGCACATCCAAATAACTAAATAAATGTAATTTCAAAAATGAAAAAGAAAAGGGAAGTTTAGAAAGAGACAGACAAGGGAGTGCCTTGGAGGACATGGGATTTTCTCAGGCAATCACGGAAAGGCCAAAAGTATGCTGTGCTGGTATGCGTCCCAACCCAGGACCCCCACCCCCACCCATAGATAGCCGGGTCCCAGGTGGTTGGGGATAAGTTCTTACACTTCTACTCATGTGGGTTCCGGTGCTCAGGCATCACTCACATACATACACACATATACACACACATAGATACTATCCTGGTTGTTTTCTATATGTTGCTCCTTCCCAGTGTCTCCCTTCTAATATTGAAGACTGAAAGTGTAAGCTCAATCCTTTACAAGTGGGAGCGCAGTGAGAAATATCAAGCAATTACAGAGTGAAGAGTGTACATTAGAGTGGTGAGTGTAAAAATATATACATACATGTATGTAACAGTGAAATTTGTAAGGAGGGTTATATGGGAAGGTTTGGAGAGTAGAAAGGGAAGGGGAAATTGTATAATTATATTATGATTGAAAAAAAGAAAAGAAATAATTGTTTAAAATCTCAGCTTGGGGCTGGAGAGGTGGGTCAGAGTACTTTGCTTTCCCCTGGGACCTGAACTTGGTTCCCAGCACCCACATCAGGTGACTCACAGCCACCTGTAACTCCATCTTGGCTTCCACAGGCACCTGCACTTACACGCACACGTACTGACACATACACACAATTTAGTTGTTGTTGTTTTTTAATTTAAAAATCTTAACTTGGTAAGACTCAGAAGGAGAGGGCATGAAAGGGCTGCCTTGGGGGTAAGAATTTTGAGCTGTACTTGCTGCTATATAGGATGGATCTGCCGTGGAGAACTTCCATTACGACTCAGTGAGACAGTCAGCTGCTATCCTACCCTGTCATTGTCAAGGGAGATGAGCCTCATGCTGGCCACAGGAAGGGGCCCAGATAAACAGAAGGTCTACTCCTTTCCTTCCTTTAGTTTAACAGTGACAGCAGGACTTCATATTAATAACCGTTATGTAGAGGGAACAGTGCTTGTCAAAGCATAGGCAGGGGGATCGTCTATGAAAGTAGGAGCTGCTTAGTGTTTTCCCTGACCCTGTAGGTCAGAGATGGCCCCAGACATGGAGACCTGTGTGATGTGCCTTGTCAGCCTCCTCACAAAACCTGTCATCAGCTGACACGTGTTTGTATGGTTTCCAAGACACTGGGTGGGGGATTCCTGGTCTTGGTGATTTTGGCTGCAAACCTTGGCCCTGGCTCCTAGAGATAGGCCTTGGCTCTTCTTATCTCTTGGAACCTTCTTGAACGTGGGACTTCCCAATCAGCATGGTCCACGTTGCCCCTCAGTATTTAAGCCCTATGTGTTTCTCGGGGGGCCCCAAGCGTGTGCGGAGTCCCTGAATGGATATTCTGACTTGGGAAGCTGCTGGTAGAGAGACAAGTGGGCCCAGGAATTCTGCTGGCTACCTCCTTCCTTAAGGCTTGCTGTCGTCAACTGTGGCCCTCTGGCCCCCTCTGCTGACCGACAGGATTTCCTGCTGGGCCTGTACAGATGAAGTCCAAGGAGAAAGACACTGCTGTGAGTTTGCGGCTTTGTTGTATCCTGGGTGATTTCTGCCTGGACAGTGCTGGGGGGACAGAAAGTGGGGTGTAGGAAGCAGAAGCAGTAGTGACCAGAGCACTATGGGTTCCTGGGGGGACACAGCATCAGATGAGAAGAATTCCCTTGCTGAGGCTGGCTGACTCCTCCAGTCCTTTGTTGGGGACTCTGGGTTGGAAGTGGCCATGGCTTAAGTCACTGAGCAGAGAAAGAGGAGAACTCTGGGGGACTCACTTCCACGAGGAGCTGAAGTCAGGAGTTGGTACGGCGGAACTGCTGTGAGGCGGTTTCTGATCACCCGGTCCGTTTTTTTGGACACAGAAATGGGAGGAGCTGGTCAGCGCCTGTCTGGTGGGTGAATAGTTCCTTGTCCTATATTTCTGTGTGGCTTCCCACCCCCTTCACACAGCCAAGCCACTCACACTTGGAACATCCTCCTACACACTGGGCTGGGGAGAGGTCCCTAATCACCATAAGATCCTCCTTCTGGAGAGACCTCCGTTTATCCTGCCAGATGGGGAAGAGCAACCATGTGCCCTGGGGGAGGAAGAAATCTAGAGCAATCCGCCCCTAATCCCTGGCCAGGCCTCACTCAGGCTGGAGATGGCGGCTTCAGAGCCTGGGAGTTTTGGCACACCTGCTCGCAGACCCCGGCTCCCAGCAGCCAGCCCAATGCTGCCCAGGGACTGTGAGCCTGGGAGCCTGGCACTGTCCTCAGACAGCTGGGCCCTTAAAGCTCCTGGCACCTCGTCGCCAGCTCGGCTTTGGGAAACGGTATCCACACAGGTGAGGCTCTGGGTAGGGAGGAGGAAAGACTTTCACGTGGGAGACAGAGTGGGGTTGAGGAATGGAGGAAAGAAACCTTTCTAGAACTTAAAAAGCAGCAAGCTCCCTCTCAGGGCTTCCCAGAACCAGCCTCCCTCCTGCTGACTTAAAGAGATCTCTGGACACAGGGGAGCTGGCACGAAGCTAAACGCAGAGGGTGCCTCTCCTCATGGTTGCTCCGTATCCAGAAGCAATGGCAGGGAGAAGGGAATGGAGAGGGTCTGGCAGCACTGAGCCCCGTGGACCACAGAGAGGAGTTCAGGACCGCAGTGTTTGGCTACCAGAGAATTCAGAGGATAGAGAATGAAAGAGGCTCTAAAGTGAAAGGCCAGCTCCAAGGTCTTAGCCAAGAGTCCATGCCTCTAACAGCGAAGGGAGGAGAACAGTGGCCATTTATATGGACAAAAACAAAAACAAAAACAAAAACAAACAACCCCAAAAAAACCAAAAACAAACCAAAAAACAAAACAACACCTTGTTCTCAGGAGGGCCAGGACTGAAGGGAGGATGTAGCTGGGATTGCAGCCAAGGAGTAGCCCTTGGCTACCACAAGGAGTGGTGGGATGAGATCCTCCACCAGCACTGGAGAGAGTAGTCCTTAGGGACAGAAAGAGCTCATGGGCTGCAGGAGGCGCATTAATGAAAGGCAGCTAGCTACAGGTTGTCTTGAGACGGATGGGCGCTGCATGAAGGATGAGTGCATTCCGTCATCTATGTGCAGTCTGTATCCAGCTATCCCCTTGTAGAAGCGAGAAAGGGTTTACAAAGCCACTGGGGGTGTGCTCTGTCTCCTCATGTGGCAGAGCCCTTGCTGCCACCTCGCTCTCCATATATGCGTATGCTCTTTGGGTGGCCTATTGAGTATCTGACCTCTGACCCCCCTATCCTCTGGAGAAAGGATTCTTAGGCATCCTGGGTATTTCTCCCACACTACCCTCTTGCCCACCTGGGAGTGCTGGGGCCAGTGTGATGACCTATCCAAAGCTGCGCTAAGCATTTCCATGTGCCCTATGTGTTCCCACTGGGAATTGGAACAGCCCCTGACCTCAGGACCTGGGGGGCTGGAGTTGTCTTCCCTTCTGCTCTCTCTCAGTTTTGCCATAGGCCAAACTGCCTCTTAGAAGCCTCTAAGAGGGTTTTAGCTAGACATGGTTCTTCCTCTCCATCTTGGTCTGGATTTATCCCCCCTCCCCCACCTTACCTTCTGGGCCTTAATTTTTAAAAGTAAATCAGTGTTCCCCATCCCGAGAGAGTTGATAGAATCAGAGTCTCCAGGACAGCAGTGAGTTGGTCAAAGCATCTGTGCTGAGTCACTGCTGAGTCACTAGTCCCAGCAGCATCCCCCGCCCCTCTACCTGCACACTCGCTTACTGGGTTCTGATGCAGTGGGAGCCCAGGCCCTGTCCTCAGGAGCAACACCTTGCATGGGCCCACCTGTCTGGGCAAGCACATGGAGCAGAGTAAACACTTCACCTAAGAGGAAGCACAGGAGACCAGAAGGTCTGTTTGTTTCCCCCTCCTCCCCTCCCCCTCCTCCTCCTCCTAAGAATAGCTTTACTGTTGTCTTTCCAACTAGACATGCCAACCCACTCTGGGTACCCTGGGCTACCCGCCCCAAGGTGGGAGAAGGTCATGGGTCCACTTGGGAACACAAATAGGAAGCATAAACTTCTCTTAAGCATTTGTTATTTCCATGGCCCGTGTGCGTGCACTGCTAAAGAAAGAAAATAAGAATTCACGTATCTACTACCTCTCTTGCTTGCTAAAGCACCTCTTAAGCTAGCACTTTCTGTCCTGATAACCTCTACCATTTGCCTGCCATCTTCTGTGATTTCAACTACTGAGCTATCACACAGCGGGGAGGGCAGGTGTCCCATGGCCAGGTTAATGTAAGGACGCTGAACTCAGGCCCAGGAGGAGGTGAGAACCCCAGAGGGCGAGGAGAGCCAAGCCCCTGAGCCAGCAGTTCCTGTAATTTGGCAGTGGACCTAATCCAGTGTCAGTTTGTGTTGCTAGGGAGACAGGTCTGTGGCACTACCAAAGCTATGTAGACAGGGTGCCCAGCTATCCGTGGACTGTGGGGAGATCTCACTGAAGCCAAGACTGAAACAGGAAAAACTGGCCCCAGAGACTCAGAAAACACTCCAGCTCAGCCTTAGCCAGAACAGGCATCAGTGTGGCTCAGGCTTCGCTCTATAGCCGCGTCCCTGGCTAGTAAGCTCTCTGAGTAGGACGGTGTCATGGACTCCCCTGTTGTACACAGTGTATGTGTGACCCCCCCCCCTCCTTACCAGATCTCTCCTTAGAGTCTGCTCAGCCTGTTCAATGGGGGAATTCATCCCAAGGCGGTATCCACAGAGTGCACCAGTCTTCCTCAGTCAGGGGAGCAGGGTAAGGGGACTGTGCCTTGGGCACTTCAGCTCCAGATGTGGTACTGGCAGCTGGTGGAACAAGCCGAGTGAGGGCCTGCGCCATTTGGAGAGAGCAGCTGTCTTTGCAGCCAGGCCCTGCTCCAAGCTGGGAGCCTGGAGTTTTTGCCGCCTGCCTGCCTGTAGACAGGCACTGAGTCACTGTGCTGTTCCTGTCAGCTGCCTAGTCCAGGAGAGAGGTGCACTGGGAGGTGATTCTTCTCTGCTGAACATGAGGCCGTGAGACGGTCAAGATACCCCCTTGTGGGCTAGTCTGAAGTAAGTTGGATGCTGCCCTTCCATGTTTAGGCTGCATAACTTTTACCCCCTCCCAGATGATCTTTATAAGCCTCAAGGAGGCCCCATACCCATCAGATACGCATTCCCCATCCCTCGCCCACTGCCTCCCCCCTGAGCAACCACTAATTTGTCGTCTCTGTAGATCTAGCACTCTGGAAATCTCACATAGCGGACCCATTCATTCAGCATGTAGCCTTGACTTGGCAAACTGGTTTTTAGACTCATCTATGTTCTGGCATTATCAGAATTTTATTCTGGGAAGAGGGAAGCTCAACTGAAGAACTGGCTACGTCAGATTAACCTATGGTCATGTCTTTGAGGGTTTTGTTTGTTTTCTTGTGGTTATTTTGAGACAGGGTTTCTCTGTGTAGCCCTGGCTGTCTTGGAACTTGCTCTGTAGACAAGGATGGCTTCAAATTCAGAGACTTGCCTACCTGTGCCTTCTGAGTATCTGGGATTAAACTCATGAGCCACCACTGCTTGGCTGAGGTACTAATTGCTAATTGATGCAGGAGCATCCAATCCACTGTGGGCAGCACCATCCCTAGGCAGGTGGGTCTGGGCTATATAAGAAAGCCAGCTGAGCCAGGCAAAGTCTCCTGCAGTTTGCAAGCAGCATTCCCCCACTGGTTTCTGCTTCAAGCTCCTGCCTTGACCTCCCTCTATGATGGACTACAACCTGTAAGATGAAAGAAACCCTTTTTTTCCCCCCAAGTTGCTTTTGATCATGGTGTTAATCACAGCAACAGAAAGCAACCTAGAACAGGTGCACATCTCAGAGTTGGACAGTTATGAGGTAATTCTATATTTACCTTTGTGAGGAATCGCCATCTTGTTCCCCTCTGTTGACTGCAACGTCTCACCTTCTTACCAGCAAAACACGAGGGTTCCAGTTTCTACACACACTTGCCACACTGATTTGCTTTAGTGAGAATGTCGGAACCAGGCAGATGAAACGGCTCCGCAGTTTAAGGCACTTGTAGTCAAGCCTTACAACCCCAGTTCTATCCCCAGGACTCACATGGGAGAGCTGACTCCCAAAATAAATAAATGTAACTTTAAAAGCAAGAAATTTAGCCTGGCAGTGGTGATGTACACCTTTAGTTCCAGTACTTGGGAGGCAGTGGTAGGCGGATCTCCAAGTTCAAGGCCAGCCTTGTCTATAGAGGGAGTTTAGAGCAGCCAGGGGTCCACCAAAAAATCCTGTCATGAAAAAACAAACAACAACAACAACAACAAAAAACCCAAGCAAACAACACATTTACTTTAATGTAATCTTCCTATTGAATGTACAATGTCTTTATTTGTATTGATTTTTAGAAACATAAATTATTGTACATATTACATCTATAGTCATATATGCAATTGATTACTGTATTTCTGCAATATATTAATTACTGCTGAAGAATCAGATAAGAGGCTCTGATTTCAGGGATTTATAGTTTGAGGAAAAAAAAACCCTAAACAGGCCTTGCTTTAGGTGTAAATTATCAATTGTTTTCATTATATATAGAGTAACTTGTGAATAATTTTCTACATAAGATAGTGTATAGTACAGCAAGTTTTTATTGAGAATTTCATATATGAATATATTTCTATGCACCCCACCCCCTTCCCTAGCTCCCCCACCACTTTTCCCTCTCACTTGGCGTCCTTTCTTTCCTTTTTAAAAACACACCCATGTACTGTTGCATGGCTGTGAGCCCGTCTCCTGGAGCAAGGGGAGCCTTCCAAGAGCCACATGTCTAAGAAAACTTACGCTTCCTCACTCAGCAGCTGTCAATGGCCAATAGTCTCTCAGCTAGGGATGGGGTTTCCTGGACCCCTCCCTCATCCACGATGGCTTCGTCCTGTCTGCACACGTCTTGTTCATGCTGTCAGAGTTCACATGTGCCATGGCCCTCTCGTGTCCAGGAAATAATACTTCCCTGAAGACGTCCACTACCTGTGGCTCTTACTTCCTGCCCCCTTTTCTATCCTCTTTGGGGATGGGGAGTAGAATAGGTGGTCCCACTTAGAGCTGTGTAGACCTGAGCATTCCAGCTGTGGCCTCTGTAACCTCTGTCTACTATACAAAAAAGCTTCTCTGACAAGGGGTCAGAGATAACACTAATTCTGACATGGGGCTGGTCCACATCCTGGGTCTGCAGTTTCCCCTGAAGCTGCTGGGAGATCTGTATTTACTTTAAGCAACTGCTTCATGCCCTTTGCTCTGTCTCTCATTTTCTCCTCTGAGAAGCCCTTGAGTAAGTAGAATGAATTACCCCCCTCTTCCAGGTGATGGTACATACAATAGAACATAGCCAGTATCTGACCAAGCCAGGATTCCAAACTGGTTTCAGACTGTAAACTAGGACCCCTTTCACTGCCCCACACAGACTTGTACCCGATCCTAATGCTATTTTTAAATAGTTTTAATTTATTTTATATTCTGTGTGTGACTGTTTGCTGACAAGTGTGTATGTACACATGCATACTTGGTGCACCCAGAGGTCAGGAGAGGACATCAGATCCCTTAGGACTGTTGTTACCATGGTTACTAACCATCATGTAAGAGCTGGGAACCAAACCCAGGTCTCCTGCAAGAGCAACAAGTCATCTTAACTGCGGAGGCATCTCTCTGGCCCCACCCTCTTTTCTTAGGTGGTGGGATTTGAACCCAAGGTCTTGTGTATGCTGGGCAAGTGCTGAGCCACTGGGCTGCAGCCCAGCCCCCGTTGCATTCTTCTATGGCAAATCTTACCCATGTGCTTCTTCATCCCTCGGAGAACTCTCTTCTTTTCCTCCCTTAGCATTCCTTTCCTTACTAAAATACAATTCGTCTTTGTGGCTCTGTGGCTGACTGCCAGATCCTTGGCTCTATCTTTTGCCCTGTCTCCCCCTTCCGTCTTAAAGGGTTCTTGGTGGTGGCTGATTTCTGTAATCCCTACACTATGGAGGCCAGACTACATAGCGAGTTCCAAGCCAGCCTGGGCTAGAGTGAAACTGTCTCAAAACACCACTGAAACAAAGGGACTTGGGAAAAGCAGGCCATGAAGAGCTTCTACTTTCCTTAGCCATCTCCTTGGGGAGAATGGTGTAGATACTATGAGACTGGGACACACCAGCAGGTGGCAGCACTGGGGACTTATGGGAGCTGGAGCTTCAGGCTGAAGTGTAGACAGAGTTAAGAGAAACCAATGCTAAGCCATTTTACCTGTCCCCAGAATTCCCTTCTTTTCCTTGCTCATATTCAGTGTGTAAAACCCCTCAGTCTCACTGTAGGAAATGCCTCTTTAGTTACTTGAGGGTGAGGCCAGGTGTGTTTGGGGACCACTGATAGAAAAATGCCTTAAGCTGGAGGAGTTGCAGGGATTTCCAAGAGAGAGGGCCAGGCCCTGGAACATGGTGCCAAATAGGATTCAAATCCCACATCTTTCACTCACTGGTGTAGCCCTTAATTTCCTCTTCTGTAGACTGGGAATGGCAGTGCTACCTGGCTCTCGGGCTGATCCCAGGATTCAATGGATAAAGGTATAAAGTCTAAGTAGCCACACTTGTCACAGAGCAACAGCTGGGAGCAGTGCACTTTCACAGTCTGCCGTGAAAGACATTGGAGTGGAAATTTGGGAGAGAGAAAAAAAAAAAAAAAAAAAAAAAAAAAAAGACCCTAGGGGCCAAAGGGAAATGATGCCACCTCTCTGGCAGCCGATTGTGGTGAGTCCACAGAGGATGGTCTGTGACTGGCCATGTGTCAGCATGCACCAGACATTTTACACCCACCTGTCAACATACAGTCTTCCAGGGAAGGTGCTCAGGTTGGGGTCTGGGCTGGAGGACAGAGAAGCAGGGGCAGCCAGCCATGAGTTTCTGTTAGCCTACCTTCAGGTCTCAATAACGACTTGCCTTCTTGGGAGCTGGTGGCGCACGCCTTTAATCCCAACACTCGGGAGGCAGAAGCAGGTGGATCTCATTCGAGGGCTACACAGGGAAACCCTGTCTCAAAGAAACCAAACCAAACAAAGAATGTCTAGCCTCATTCCTGGGCACTGAACAGCGGCCGCTCTGAGTTTCTTGTGTAAGGCAGACAGATGCCAAGTGGTAGGCGAACCCACTGCACCTCCAGCAAGCAGGCCATACACACTGCCTTCCTGTTGCCTTAAGTGAAGCACCGTGGTGTCCCCAGCATTCCTCGTCCATTCTCATCTTTCTGTCCACTGTCCCCATTCACAGAGTGAAGGGCAGCATGCAGACTGCCAGAACATTGCCAACAAGTTTTATTGCCTGCCTATTCTTTGCCCAAGAGGTAGTTAAGGGGATTGGGCATCTGTGGTAAAGCCCAGTTCTGTGAGAGTAAAGGCCATGTGTTACATAGACAGCTTATTATGTATGGTTCTGTCGATATTGAGTAAAGACGTTTTGATAATCTCTTAAGTTTAGCCTAGCTTGATAGTAGGCATCATCCCCCCGGGAGAAAAATATACCTAAATTCAGATCTGTCAGTTATCATGAACCTAGGAGACACCATGCATGTAACCCTCCCATGGAACTTTGGGAGTAGCTATTACTACACCCACTATACAGGCAAGGACACGGAGGCTCGGAAAAACCAGGGAGATCAATGCTGGGAGTGACGGGTGTGGGAGGGTTGACTCCAACAAGGTGAGACAGCCCTTGGGACGGATGGCTAAGGGAGACATGGGTTGGGTTTGAAAAGCCAGAGTCGGAGGAGGAGAATCCTGAGGCAGAAGCACCTGCTGGGAGGGTGAGAGGACAAAGCCAAGCCAGGAGGAAAGACCTTACTTCAGGAGATTGTACTCTTAGCAGCCTTAAGGACTCCATGACGTGAGAAAGCCTTAAAGGAGCCCTGTCCTTGCCTCCTGAGCTTGCCAGCATTGTTGTTAGGGGTGGTGTTTTCCAATAACTTTTGCCTATAGCTAGAGTTAGCTCCGGGCTGTTTCCCGTCCAGTGTTTGTGAGTAGGCTCCTCTTTTCTGCTTAATCCCTCCCACAACAAGGCATTCACCTCACCCCTGGCCCCCAGTGACCTGACCCAACCTCACTTCTGTCGTGTAGTGACAAGATACCCTCTCCTCTACTTCTCTCAGTTTGTGCCACCACACTGATGTAGGAAGTCCGCCCGTCTGGTAGAGAGAAGAGGAGAGGCTCTTACCTTCCTTCCTACTCATTCGCCCCTTTCCTGGCTCTTTAGATTTCAAGGGCCCACCCAGCAGGGTGGATAGCTGCTCTCTCTTCTCTCAGTAATCTCTCCTCTCTGGGAGACTGGGAGAAGTCGTGTATTCCCACCATTGTGAATGAGAGAGAGGGAAAAAAAAAAAAAAAAAAAAAACTCCTTATAAGGGCCCTACTGACATGCAGCTGTGGGGACCTGCTGTAGAACTCTAGGCTCTACCCCTGAAGTTCTCCTTCATCCTCCAACTGTTGTTGATGTGGTAAAGCCACACCCAGGGGTGTCGTGGATCATGCAGACAACCCCATGGAACTCTTCCCCACATCTCATGACTTATTCCTGCTTGCCTCCTCCTCAGGGTGACAAGGGAGATCTTGTGGCCCTGAGCCTCCCCTCTGGCCCTGGCCATGGTGACACTGATGGGCCCATCAGCCTGGACGTACCCGATGGAGCGCCCGACCCCCAGCGGACTAAGGCCGCCATTGACCACCTGCACCAAAAGATCCTGAAGATCACTGAGCAGATCAAGATCGAGCAGGAGGCGCGGGATGATAACGTGGCAGAGTACCTGAAGCTGGCCAACAACGCAGACAAGCAGCAGGTGTCGCGCATCAAGCAGGTGTTTGAGAAGAAGAACCAGAAGTCAGCCCAGACCATCGCCCAGCTGCACAAGAAGCTGGAACACTACCGCCGGCGCCTGAAGGAGATCGAGCAGAACGGGCCCTCGCGGCAGCCCAAGGATGTGCTACGCGACATGCAGCAAGGGCTGAAGGATGTGGGCGCCAACATGCGGGCCGGCATCAGTGGCTTCGGGGGTGGCGTGGTGGAGGGTGTCAAGGGCAGTCTCTCTGGCCTCTCGCAAGCCACCCACACCGCAGTGGTGTCCAAGCCCCGGGAGTTCGCCAGCCTCATCCGCAACAAGTTCGGCAGTGCCGACAACATCGCCCACCTGAAGGACCCTATGGAAGATGGGCCCCCTGAAGAAGCAGCCCGGGCGCTGAGTGGCAGTGCCACACTAGTGTCCAGCCCCAAGTACGGCAGCGATGATGAATGCTCCAGTGCCAGCGCCAGCTCAGCTGGGGCAGGCAGCAACTCTGGGGCTGGGCCGGGAGGTGCACTGGGGAGCCCTAGATCCAACACTGTTTATGGTGCCCCTGGAAATCTGGACACTCTGCTGGAGGAGCTGCGGGAGATAAAGGCGGGCCAGTCGCACCTGGAGGACTCCATGGAGGACTTGAAGACCCAGCTGCAGAGGGATTACACCTACATGACCCAGTGCCTGCAAGAAGAGCGCTACAGGTGGGTACCTCTAGGCTCACAGCTGTGGGTGGGCCCAATGGGAAGGAAGGACACTGCTCTTGAGTTGTAGAGGCCACTGGAGAAGCATCCAGAAGGATCCAGCAATGCCAAGAGGAACCCCTGGGGAGCTTTCTCCAGACCGGAAGAGGGTGTCGTATGCTTAATTCATAAACGGGAAACTAAGGCAAGGGCCCTGCACCACAGCTAAGCTCCTCTCCAGAGACTCTTGCCGAGAGAGAACTTTGGAGGCAGCTGAAACCCCAGATCTTTCTTATTGTTACCTCTAGCAAGCAGCTGGCACTCTGCATCCTGTTCCCCTGCTTGAAGTGAGGGCAGCGCTGCCCGGCTTCATCGGGTGATTAGAGTGAACGAGTTGGCTAGGTTTGGTGGTGCACAGCTTTAATCCAAGCATTCAGGAGGCAGAAGCAGGTAGATCTCTGTGAATTAAGGCCAGCCTGGTCCATATAGCAAGTTCTAGCCCAGCCAGGGCCGCATCCTCTATACCTCAGGATTTCTGCTGCCCAGAGGGCATCTTAGCTGGGATTTAGGATCCTGGGTTGAAGTCACTTAACCCTTAACCTCCCCGTCATGAGATCCCAGACGGGTTCCTTAGTCTCTGCCTCATTCTCCCCACTGTCTATACCTCCCACTGTCTTATGAGACTGTGAGCGTCCCCTAAGGCGACGCGTGCCAATGCTTAGCACAGCTGGCACAGAAGAATGCTACGCTGGCACAGGGTTAAGAGCAGGACCAGACACATGGGTGGGCTGCATGTCACTACTGAGAGTGGCGCCTTGGTCCTGGGGAGAGAATAGCTTGGTGGCCAAGAAGTGCTACCTCCTTTTTTTTTTTTTTTTTTTTTAACCAGGTATGAGAGGTTGGAGGAGCAACTGAACGACCTGACTGAGCTTCACCAGAATGAGATGACCAACCTGAAGCAGGAGCTTGCCAGCATGGAAGAAAAGGTGGCCTACCAGTCCTATGAGAGGGCCCGAGACATCCAGGTATGTCACCTCACCCCAGGGAGGTCCTGGTAGGTTGATAGAGCCAACGGAAACGGCACTATCCATAGGCACAGGATGCAGGCACCTGTGTTGGGGTGGACACATCACATGGAGCACGCTGAGCTCATCCATAGGGCCGGTAGGTACAGGATGCAGGAGAGGGCGGTGTCGGTGGGGCTGAGATCAGAGCAAGGTAAGTCTTTGGACAAGGGTATGCATTCCACAAAGGGAAGCCAGCAGGCGAAGGCCACTTACCATTGCCACATCTTTGATGGCAGGTTTGCAAATGAATAGTTGTTATTTCTGGGCATTTCCCTGCCTCAGTATGGAGCTGAGTTCAATAAGCAAGACTTCCATTTCCTTACATCCTGTGTGAACAGGCATCAGTAAAGAGTTCTGTCCCCCAGTTGCACCTGATGAACCTATATACCCTTCTTGACCTTGAAGAGAGGCCATGTATTACCACCCTCTTGGTACAGTGCCATATTGGTCTATTCTTTGCTATAGCAAAATGCACGAGATTGGATAATTTTAAAGAAGTGACACCCAGCTGTCACTTCTAGAGACCCGGCAGTGTGGTGTCACCCTCTTCTTAGAGCTGGTAAGACCCTCATAGCTGTAGCCTCCCCAAGTCAGGAACTGTGTAGAGGAGTCCCATAGCGAGGCAGAAAGCCAGCGAGATTTGGGGGTCAGACTTTCTATAACTCAGAGAGCAACAGTAACACCAGTGACCTAATGTCTTTACAACACACACACACACACACACACACACACACACACACACACACACTCTCTCTCTCTCCTCTCTTAAGGTCCGCTACCCTAACATTGCCGTGCTAGAAGCCAAGCTTCCGGTTCACAAACCCTTGGCGATCACAGCGCAGCCCTATTGGAATCAGAGCAGACTGTAGTGTGTGACCCACCCTGAGCTCCTACATTCTGCCCTCTGTCCCCTCCAGGAGGCTGTGGAGTCCTGCCTGACCCGTGTCACCAAGCTGGAGCTGCAGCAGCAGCAGCAGCAGGTGGTGCAGTTAGAAGGCGTGGAGAATGCCAACGCGCGCGCTCTGCTGGGCAAGTTCATCAACGTGATCCTGGCACTCATGGCCGTGCTGCTGGTGTTTGTGTCCACCATTGCTAACTTCATCACACCCCTCATGAAGACGCGCCTTCGTATCACCAGCACCGCCCTCCTGCTCCTCGTCCTCTTCCTACTCTGGAAACACTGGGACTCGCTCACCTACCTCCTGGAGCATGTGCTGCTGCCCAGCTGAGCAGCCACCCTGGTCCTGTCCTGTGCTCTCCGGATTCTGCCGGCCACACATCTCCAGGAGGGCCTGGGATTCCTGAGTCCCTTGGATTTTGTCACGTGTCCCGTTTGGCCCCTAACTGTCCCCTCATTGCACTGCTTCTGTCTGACACCATCTCCCCTTTCAGCCTGAAGGCTGCTGAGAGGATGGTCTGGGCTGGAGAGAGTAGGGACACTCACAGCCAAATGGAGCGGGGTGGGGTGGGGGGACGACACCAGGCCTGCATTGTTTGAATTCTTTACAGTCACATGGGACTTTTCTAGGCTGACCAGAGGATGTCCTAGTTATGAAGGCCACTCAGATAGAAGGCCAGTCTCAGTTTCCCTAGGGAGGAGCCTGCTCTGGAGGCAGCCAGTTTCCTCCTATTGGGATGGAACATAAAAGCCAGTGGGAGGCTTACTGAGTCCAGAGAGTGCAGGAAGGGGAGGGTCCCCAGTCTGGGGGCCACAGGGAGCCCTGCACTCCCCTTCCCCTGCTCCTCTTTCCACAGAGCTGGTTTGAGACTGGTTTCTAAAGGCCGGGTGGAGTGTGGCTTTGGATTTGTGTTTTCTCTGCTCATCTTTCTGCCTGTCGCTGGGTGTGCTGTTTTCTGAAAAACAGGCCCCAAGGGCCCTGAGCCTCTGGGATCAAGTTGAGTCCTATTTATTTATTTATTTATTTATTTACTTATTTATTTGTCCCTACCTTTCCCTCACTTCTTCCCAGCTGGCTTGGGTTTCAGGGAGAGGACCCTGCTCATCCTCCCTCTGAGGCCAGGGCTTTTTCTCCACTCATCACACTCCAGACCATGTACCATCATCCGGTGTTCCTGGCTAGAAGGGGTGTGTGGCCACCCGGCCCGCTCTCTCAAGCAGCCCCACCAGATAGGTGGGAGGAACATGGCCTCTTTTATATATATCTATCTATTTATTTTATATGTGTGTCTTTGTGGGGGAAGAGGATGTTTGTTGATGTATTTCTCTAAGGCTCTGGAGTGTTGTGTATGGTTCTGCACAGCCCAGCCTCCCCACGGGGGGCCCTTCCAAGCACAGCAGGGATTTCTCGGAATAGGAGAGAGGAATCGGTGAGGCAGGAGAGCTAGTGCCTGCCAGCTGTGGTGGATCTTCCTGAGAAATAAATATCCTCTGCGTTTTCAAACCATCCTGCCTGGTGGTGGCTGATTTAAGCTGTCTCTGTGAAAAATCGCAGGATCTCTCCCTACACTCAAGCATTCTGAGTAGCACAGGCTGGGCCTCAGATGTTGGCCCGACATTGTCTTCCATATTGAATGAGGCATATCCACCCTTCCACCTTGCTCTGAGCAACTTAAGTGATGCGACTACCATCCTACCCAGCCCAAGCGTTGCTGGGGCGCTTTCCCAGACAGTGGAGAGGCTGTCATAGCTGTTATGACCAGTTGTGGCCACAAGGGGTCAGCAGAGTCTGTACTCCAAAACCGCTCTGAAGCCGCAAACCCAAATGGGCGTCTATTGGGGTTAGCTTGGCTTTGTCGCTTGTCCAGCTGGGGCAGGGAGTACCTGCTTTCCAGGAGCTGTGGTGTGGTCCTCTACAGGAAGGCCCAGCACTTAGTCCTGGCAGGAACTTTGTGAGTACTTGCAATAGGCCCTTTGCAGGAGGAGGCAGCAAGAGAGGCTGTGATTTAAAAACAAAAACAACCAACAACAAAAAAACAGCTGAGAGCCTTCAGTTTCTGCTCATAACTGGTACACTGCAACCAACTCTCACCCCTTCTCTGGGCCTCAGTTTCCACATCAATTAGGCAGGCTGTGTTTGAGTGTGGCCACTGTTCATGTCAAGGAGCGCTGGCATTCTGTGGTTCTGTCAGTCTGACACCTGTGTCTGTGGCCTCAGATTCCAGGGGTTCCCTAAGGCAGGAGAGGAGGCAGTGCTGGCACCACGAGGAGAGTGGCATTGGCAATCTGACTTTGCCCTCTGTGCTGTGTAGGAGGTTTGCCTGACAGCTGTTCCAACTATTCCATTCCTGGACCTTGCACCCCCTCTGTCTTCCAACCACGTGTGTCTGTGGACCTCTCTTGGGGGCCACAGGTGGCTCAGAGCCCACATTCCTGGGCCACAGGTAGGGGGTGGCTGCTCCTGACTAGACATTTCCTACATTCCTTCCAAGGTCAGATGCCTTCCCAGAACTGGCTGGAAATGTCACTGCCAGCTGCAGCCCGCACTGAAAGCAGGGGGAAGGAAGAAGAGGTCATTCTTGGCCAGTTCTGAGGTGCAAAGCAAACAGCCCAAGGGAGGTGGCAGGCCCCTAGCTACACCTTCTTTGTAGACGATGGCATGGCCTCCTCTATTCCTCATCGGAGAGACAATGGGACGTCTAGCAAAGCCCTGCATTCCTGGAGCTCACCAAGGCTCCCATGTTTGTGTCTGTTTGTGTTCCCTCTGTTAAAAAAAAAAAAAAAAAAAGGATGGCGTGTTAACCCTACCTCTTGCTCCCTTGAGGTCCAAAGAGTGAGACATTGAGTCAGGGTTACCACACGTAGTCTGCCTCCTTCAGACTGAAAGACCTAAAGGCAGGCTTCCCAGAGCATCTGTCCCACAAGTGTTGGTCCCACTCCTACAGTGCTGGAGGGCTCAGACTGGTGGTGGGCTCCCACTGCCTGGGTCCCTTGGGGTCACATAAGAAGACCTGGTGCCGCCTCACTCCTTGGGAGGTAGCTGCTGCAGAGCAGGTGTGACTTGTAGCCTGCAGAGCCAGCCCACTTGGCAGCCTCATCGGTGGCCACAAAGCAAGCACGAGCCCGGCAAACCCAAAATACAGCACTGCAGCCTAGACCTAGTGTAGGGTACAGCTGATGTGTCTGTGCTGCAGAGTGAGGGAAGGGAGGAGACACTGGGAGTACAGCCAGGAAGGGAAGGGGAGCTAGAGCCAGATCTTTCGGGCAGGCTAACCTCCCCTGCAGTGGTTGGCCCTGGAGTGAATATGAGATCTGGCTCAAACTCAGCGTTGCCACTTGCCTTAGACCTGTCCCATGCACCTGCTCTCGATCTCACACAGGCTCCCAATCTGCCAGTAAAAATGGAGTCTCTGACTCTGATATGAACTCTGGTGCCCCATATTTGACCACTTCCCCTTGGTGAGGAGGCCTGGTGGCACTCAGAGAAAGGAAAAGCAGGCTACCAGGGTAAGACTTGATAGGCTGTGACCATATGGTGGGAGAGGAGGTCCCCTTCTGCCACAGACCTAGGGGAGGGGAATAGGGTGAAAGAGGGAGGGAGAGAGGGGATAAAAATTTAGGTATAATCTGAATAAATTAATTAAATAAAAATAAAATAATAAAATGTTCACTGAGATATTAGGAAAAAAAAAAAAAAAAAAAAAAAAAAGGAAGAATGGAGTCTCTGTTGCACAGGTGTGGAACTTAGTGGAATAATCCAAAGGGTGACCATTTGCACCTCAATACTAACACTTCCTGGCAACGTCCAAAACTACTCGGAGGAGTCAAGGCGGCCTCTGTAAAAACACACAGGGTGACAGAGGCAACGCTCTGATCTACAGACCCAGGAGAGGCCATAGTTCTTTCTCTCCAGACAAGGGGCCTGCTTATTTGCCTAATAAAGTCTCTCCCCTCAGTCTCATCAGCAGGCCTAGGCCTAAGAGCTCAGCACAGCTTCCTGCCTGCCCTGAGCCACCATCAAAGCTTTACAGATGTAGCAGTGTGGAGCCGGCCCTCCTCTAACCTGTGTCTAGGAAAGAAGAGAGAGGATGAGAGGTGAAGTCAAGACACGTGGGTATAAGTTAAGACTGTCAGCCCGTACAGTTGAGTGTTCCCACTTTAAGTGTGGCAATGGTGTCCTTCTAGTCAGATTTGGCAAAGCACAGAGGTGTCAGGAGTGGATGCTGTCCCACAGTGCCCCCAAATGACACCCCCTACCCCCGGGAGCTAATTTCAGGAGGCTTTCCCAGTCACTTGGGACTCCAACAGGGGCTCTGGTCTGCCACCAGGCCTCGGCAGGGCTTAGGAAGTGGCCAGAACTTGAAAGTTTATAGCCAACCTGCAGCTGAACACGGCAGGAGACAGTGAGCCTCACCAAGGCCTGCTGAGATGGTGCCAAGGGAGGAGAGAAGGCTGGGCTTGCCACAGCAGATCCAGACGTGTTGGTAAGTCCTGAGTCACCCAAGCAGCCAGAAGGGCAGTCTGGGTGGGGACAGAAGCACTGCCTCTTATACACCAAGCCTCCAGGAGAGTGCTCCCACGCTGGCAGCCCAGCCCTGACATGGTTCCCTGAGTGACAGTCTGGATGAAGCATCATGAACCCATCACTGCTGAACAGGCCACCTCTGTCAGAACCCTGCCTTTGCAAGAAGGACTTATCAAGTTGACTCTGCCTCCAAAAACACCCCGAGGCTGTTCCCCCTTTTGCCTGTGGGGATCCAGGCTCTGTACCCTGTTAGGCCCCTCATCTGAAACTTCTTGATTGCCTCTCTCCTTATCCCTGTGGGAATCTCAACTCGTTGGATAGAAGCCAAAGGTCAGTGGATGCCATGGCCAGATGTAGACTCTGTCTGGGCTACAGGAAGGCCACGCCCTCCCATCTCCACCTGAGGCAAGAAGCTACGAGCCTGTGTCTGGACAGTCTTGAGCTGTAATTGGAGGTGGCCCTCCAACTGTTTAGCCCCAGATACCCAACTCTAGGTGGAGGCAGGATGGGTCACTAATTGAATTCATCTCAGACACAGGTCACCATCACAGACCTACTGGTCACCATCACAGACCTACTGCAACCAGCCGACTTTAAGCCATCCCTCCCTCACCTTCTCAGTCCTGAGAGACACATCTGAAGAGGAAGGGGCTAAGAGGGACCCCAATATTTTTCCACTCCTCCCTCTGTGGCTCCTAGGGTTCCCCTACAAAGGCATATGACCTTAAACTACATAGGCTTAGGTTCACCTCAATCCCAGAAATATGGTTTTGAATACCAGGACATAGACACAATCACACACACATACATGTGCGCATACAGACATAAGAACACACACACACACACACACACACACACGCACACACATGAGCACACATGTACATGTATGGAACCATGAACACAAAACATGTACACACACATACTACACACAAGTACACACATGTGCAGACACAGAGACATTCACTTGTATGCATACACAAATGTATGAACACATTTGAACACAACTATGTGGATGAGCACAGGTTGCACAGCTATAAATATGCATGCAATTACACATACACAGGCATATAGGCACACTCACATACACTAGTACAAACACCCAAGCACACTCACATACACACATAGTGTACTGGTTGGTTTTGTAAACTTGACACAAGCTGGAGTTACCTGAGGGAACTTTAAATGATGAAGTAATTGCCTCCATCGGATGGGCCTGCGGGCATGCCTATGGGGCATTTTCTTGATTAGTGATTGATAAGGACAGTGTTAGCCCTGGGTTCGTGTTACACCTGGGCTGGTGGTCCTGGGTTACATTAGAAAGCAGGCTGAGGGGCCTGGGGAGTCAGGCGAGTGGTTATGAGTGCTGCCTACTCTTCAAAGACCCCATGTTTGACTCCCAGCACCCATGTGGCTCTCTGTAGCTCCAGCACCAGGGTATCAGATGCCTCTTCTAACCTTCACACAGACACACAAACACACATGAGATCACATGCATGTGTACAAGATCACTCTTACATAAACATGTAGCCCAGAGTCGTTCCCATCTTAGTTAGAGAACTTGAGAGCGAGGAAGAGACAGCTAATGAGTTTCCAGACTATGGCGGCTCAAGCAAGACAGGATACGGCGCTGTGTGGAGCCTACTCAAGAAGGAATCCCATGATCAGGACCCTGATTATTTGGAGTGCTAGGGGAGGTCTGGGACCATCAGGCAGGTCCTCACTGCTGGAATGCCCAGACTGGGAGGAGTTCTGGAGGCTGAAGTGAATCCCCTGGTTCCTTTTTCTTCACAGCCTCTCCAACATTTGTCAGATTTCTTGATGACAGCCGTTCTGACTCGGGTGAGGGGCTATCTCGAAATAGTTTAAATTTGCATTACCCTGATGACAAGAGATGTTGAACACGTTTAAAAACAGTTATTGGCATGTTGCGTTTCTTCTTTTGAGAACTCTCTGTTCATTTTATTAGCCTATTTGTTGATTGGCAGTTTAATTTCCTTGGTATTTAATTTCTGCAGTTCTTTGTACATTCTAATGTTAGCCCTGTCTGAAGTACAACTGGCAAAAAAAAAAATTGTCTTTCATTCTGTGGGCTGTTTGTTTGCTCTGCTGATAGTTTCATAATAATAATAATAATAATAATAATAATAATAATAATAATAATAATAATAATAATAATTTTAAAACGCTTTTTAAAAAGGTTTATTTTATGTATATGAATATCTTGCCTGCACATGGATGTACATGCACCACCAGTGTGCAGTGCCTGAGAAGGTCAGAAGGGGGCATCAGAGCACTCAGAACTGGAGTTAAAGGTGGTTGTGAGGCACTTTGTGGGTGCTGGAAACTGAATGTGGGTCTTACTTAAGAGCAGCAAGTGCTCTTATCACTTGAGCCATCTCTCCAGCTCTTAAGAAATAAATAAATAAAAAGTTAAAAGTTGGAAAAAAAACCTTTGAAGAGGCGCAAAGTAAAACAGACTTCTGTGAGTTTCACTGGCTTACTATATCTTGCCAAGGCTGGGTCCTTTAGCCACTAAGCTTGTTTACCATGCCCGAGGTCAAAGCTAAATCTCCAAAGGAACCACTTTCTCATCAAAGCGGTACAAATATCTGCGTGAGAGATGGCAGACCCAAGGGTGATCAAGCCAGACTGAGAAACAAAATCTACCCTGAAGGGTGAGATGGAAAGAGGCCAACGGGCACACGCCTTACCAACTGCTGAAACAGGGCTACCATGAGGGGCAGAGAGCACCTGGCAGCTGAAGCCTCTCCTCCCCACACACCCACGCCAGGCCTTCCACCTGGGAAGCCCCTTTGTGCCCTCACTTGTCTCCTTCATCCAGGCGGTACCCAACGACCCCACCTATGCCTTCAGCAAGTAGGCTAAGGACTACGGAGACTCTATAGAACTCCATGGCTACAACATGGCACAGTTGAGGAAACTGACCCAGGCTAGAAAGGGAACTGTCACCAAGTTTGCCTCAAGGAGATCTACTTGCCTGGGCCCCCTCACCTGGCAGCATTCCCGTCACAGCACACACATAGAGAGGCCAGATGAGCAAACAGTGTCTGAGGGAGGCTTGACCTCCAACCCAGCTTCCTTACCTCCGTCTCCTGGTCCTTCTCATTGAAATTAGTCAAAATTAAATAAGTTAAGTGTGCTCTAGTGGCATGTCAGGTGCTCAGCAGCTGCCCTGGCTCGTGGCGTTGCGTCCTAGCAGAACAGTTCACCTAGACAGAACCTTTACACAGACAATCTTCACTGAAAAACAATTCTTGAGGGCTGGGAGCATGGCTCAGTGGCTAAGTGCCTGGACGCTCTTCCAGAGGTCCTGGGTTCGCTTCCCAGAACCCACATGACGGCTCACAACAGTTCTAATTCTAGTTCCAGGGCATTCAATGCCTTCTTCTGGACCTCTCAGACACATGCATGCTTTGGGTGCTCAGATAAGCATGAAGGTAAAACACCCATATTCAAAAAATACATATCTACAACTTATTCACTTATTGCATATGTGCAAGTTATTTATTTATATATCTTAAAGGTAAGTTGAAGGAGGCTGGAGAGATGGCTCAGCAGTTAAGAGCACTGACTGCTCTACCAAAGGACCCAGGTTCAATTCCCAGCACCCACATGGCAGCTCACAACTGTCTATAACTCCAAGATCTGACACCCTCACACAGACATACATGCAGGAAAACCACCAATGCACATCAAATAAAATATAAATTATTTTTACATATAATAATTTTAAATAAAAATTAAAAATGAATTCCATTCATTGTTTATATCTTAAATAAAATATTGTTTATATGTGTAAATATTATATATTTATGTATATGTGTATACATATGTAATTACACACATATATGTGTGTATAATATACAAACTTTCTTTTCTTGAGCTTCTTGAATACTTTGTTGTAAAACGTTGAGCAAGGGAACTCAAGTCACAGGTTGTGCTGACCACCACTGGCACTGACACAAGTCCCTGGTTTCCAGTCTTTTCTTAAAAGAAATGCAAGTTTGACATGGCATCGCAATGAGCCATAGTCACAGCTCACAGAAGACTTAAGCAGGAGGAACATTACAAATCCAAGGCAGCATGAGCTACATAGTGAGACTATGTCTCAAAAAAAAAACCAAAACCAAAAAAACCACAAAACACAAAAAACAAAAACAAAACAAAACAAACGAACAAAACGAGAGAAAGAGGAGAAAGAAAAAAAAAAGCTTGAGTCAGGCATAGTGTTGGTAAAAATAATGCTTTGTTTTTTAGATGGGTGTGGAGTCTTACTCTATGTAGCACTGGCTGACCTGAACTCACAGAGATCCACTTGCCTCTGCCTCCCAAGTGCTGGGATTAAAGCCATCATACCTGGTACACATTGGTAAAAATGTGAACATCACACGAGTAAGTGTAGAGTGAAGTGGACTCAGCAGCAACCACCAGAGGAAGCAGAGCTTCAGCTTGCCACACGTCCACCCTGTGTCTAAATCCCGGCTTCATCTTCTCCCATGTCCATGCGCAGGCGCCTTTACCACAGCGACACTCTGCTCTGCCTTGGTATAGACTTCAGCTGGACCTGAGAAGTTAGCTAGCATCAGCCTAGCAAGAGAAACACAGATTCTATCTTATAACTACATGGGAAACTCCCCAAAAATAAGAGCCTGAAGTGGCCCACTCCAAATCTTCACACCCCAGTGGAATGTATAATTAAAATGTACCCAGAGGCCTGGGTGGGTGGGTTCTTTTTGTTGTTGTTGTTGCGGGGGGGGGGTTGTTTGTTTGTTTGTTTGTTTTTGGGTTTCTTGTTTTTGTTGTTTGGTTGGTTCTTCGTGACAGTTTCTCTGTGTAGCCTTGGCTATCCTGGAGTCACTTTGTAGACCAGGCTGCCTCTGCCTCCTGCTGGGATTACAGGTATGGTACCGCTGCACCCAGGAGGTTCTTTTTAATATATATAAAGGGTCCTATAAAACCCAAGCTGATCTGAAAGTCACTATAGAGACCAGACTTGAATTTGTGATCCTCATGCCTCTTTCTCTAAAGTGTGACATGTGTGTGACAGGCAGATGAAGGGAGTCTTAAGGTTGGCTTGTAGACATAGTTCCCAGCCTCGAGCCTGTTTCTTGTAACAAGAATGTTTCTTCTCTTCCATAAAAGGAGAAAAGGTGACCTCAGAGGTCCTTCCGTATCTGCAGGCTCTCAAGTGCCTTTTGTTGCACAAAACCCTCGGCCAAAGTGGCATATTTGAGGCTGGCTGGTTCGGCTCCTCCTCCATTAAATGAGACCATACGCCTTGTTTTAGGAGGCAGCTATGGCTGTCATCTTACAGACAGGGAAACCGAGGCTCAGAGAGGCTTAGGCACACCTCAGGCTCTTGCTGGCAGGAGCTGCAGTAACTGCAGCTTTTAACTCTCATCTGCCTTGGCTCCCAAGCCAAGCTGCTGCCTGCCCAGGGCAACTGTCCTCACCCACTGCCTATCTATAGCCTTCTCAAACAGAAAGAGGGGAGAGAGCACACGCTGGGAGAGCCATAAGGTGGCCCTGAACTGCCCCCAAAGAGGAGGCCTGGTAGTCCTGAACTGTCCCCACAGAAGAGGCCTGACAGGGTTTGGCAACTCATCCCTGCTATGTTGTTCCTCTCCACTTGCTGAATGCATACTGGGCACGCCTGATACATGTGTCACATCAGGACTCAGTTTCCCCAGATGCACAATAACCTTGTGTGTCTGTGACCGCCCCCCCACTCCAGAAAACATGGGGAGGAGGGCACAACATCAGGCTGACTGGGGCAAGATGGAGGATAGGTTGGGCCTCAACCTAGAGTCACTCCTACTGTCCCCAGGCTCCTCTGAGGGCCTGGGAGAGGGTGTGGTGTGGACAGGCCTGCTGGGTGAGAGCAGATTTGGAGGGAGGGCGGGCCTCTGAGGTTCAGTTGTGATCACACAGGAAGCACAATGCCAGCAGCTTCTGCAGTGGTACCAGTCAGGGCAGGGCAGACTCTCCACAGGCCTCTGCATGGCCATCTTAGTTTTTAGCATGGTGGAAGTAGGCAACCAGGCTTTGGATGGACCCTTCTACCTATGCCCTGATCAGGTAGTTCACCAGCACTGTGCCCTGGGTGGTGGGCAAGGAAGGCAAAAAGCCAAACCCAGTTGTCCACAGAACTGGGAGGAACCGGTGGATAAGCTGCCTTCACAAGTCCAGCTGGCCAGAGCGTGTCTCCCCAGCTTCCCTCCCCCAAGGAAGAAGGGACAGACAGTAGCCTGATGACTCACCCAGGCGCCACCCTCCCATCCCACCCCCAGTCCTAGCCCAGCCCAGTCCAACTCCTATACTACAAGCTAATGACCAGCCTTTCCTGCGTGGGAGGGAGGGGTCTCGGCTTCCTTTCCCAAGCCTTGCTCTAGTCTGCCTGCCCCATCATAGGTCACAAGCCTATCTTTTCGGAGTGGGCCTGGAGGATCAGGCAGCATCCTTTCTGAGGACAGCCAGCCTGCAGGGAGCCTGAGCTCACTCCTGTTCATGAGGCTGTGCCTGCTCTCTCCCAGGCCCAGGGGAACAGTCCTGTCAGTTTTTCATGCCCTTCTTGGAGAGTTTGAATCCTGCCTGTGATTATTCAATCCTACAAAGACCAACTATGCGAGGTGACGACAAATCCCGTTCAACTCCACACAGGGCTTAGTTATTTCTGATCAATTATCTGTCTTCCCGTAGAATCCACGAAGTAGCACTTCAAGGATTTAATGTCCACGCTCAGTGCCCACAAACTGCAGGCTCTCCTCAGGCAGCAAGGCTTTTGACAGGCAGGACAGGTAGTTCAGTGGCCATTGGGCTTAACCCAAGGAGCTCATACATTAAAAAAACAATAGTCATTTAACGGCTAGGCCAGAGACTTCTGGAAACATTCCCATTTCTCCGTTCTTATGCACAGCATTCTAGAAGGGAACCCATTGCTCAGGTGGAAGCCAGGCCAGCAGGAAGATGACACTCTGAGAACTCATCGCGAAGGCTTAGTCATCTTGCCACCTAAACATAAGGTGAAAACAGTCCCTGTTAAAGAGATGTGCTCAGGTCACTAGCCTGCCCAGTACAGGCTTCCCTTGGCGGGGGCCTAAAACTAAGTCTCAAAGTCCCTAGAGGGTCTCTGGAAACTGCATTCACTTTCTCCTCTGAAACACGCATCCATTTCATCATCCTGTGGGACACCAGCAACCCTGACTGACAGTTGCCCAAGAGCTGAAAGCTATTAGGAAAACAACCTAGACCACCTTCCTGTTCAAATGGGTCTTTACACCAGTCTCAGGGCTCAATGTCCACCATCCAGACTTAAGTCCTAACCGGACACTGATCCTGGAGCGGGGACTGTCGGCTATCAAGCACCAAGCTAAGGTGCAGAAAAGGCCAGTCTAGACAGCTCCATAGATTTCCTAACCCCTTTAGGGCCTCCAAAAGGCCTGAGTGTGGAGCCTGAACCTCAGAATCTCAGGGGAAAGAGATGGGCTTCTGACCATGGCCTGTCCAAAAGATGCAGACTCCGTACTTGACAGCAGCAAACACCCAGAGGGCATCATGTTGCCCAGGGCAGAGGGCAGCAGGGCGTGTAGTCCATCTGTGGGTGTGAGCATTGCACACAGACTTACACTTGCCAATTTCCGTGATTCCAAGGAGCCCAGTGTGCTAGGGAATGCTAGTAACCACTGTCCAGGAGGGTACAGAGTTCCAGGCCAGCCTGGCCAGCACCCAGCAGCTTTTCCCAGCTTCTGGTAAGGGAGGAGATAAGATACAGAAACCAAGCCAGGCACAGTGGCACACGCCTTTAATCCCAGCACTTAGGAGGCAGAGGCAGGTGGATTTCTGAGTTCAAGGCCAGCCTTATCTATAGAGTGAGTTCCAGGACAGCTGAGGCTACACAGAGAACCCCTGTCTTGAAAATAAAAATGAAGATATGAAAGCTATTGTTTTTAAGTCATTCCACAGCTAGCTAATTTCCCCCCCAAGACAGGGTTTCTCTGTGTAGCCCTGGCTGTCCTAGAACTAGGTCTGTAGATCAGGCTGGCCTTGAACTCACAAAGATCCACTTGCCTCTGCCTCCTCTGCCTCCTGAGTGCTGGGACTAAAGGCGTGTGCGACCACACCCAGCTCAAACCAATTAATTTTACTTTACTCCGTGGAGCAAGCAAGCTGTCAGGGAGGGGACAGAGCCAGCAGCTACAGAGACAAGTTGCAGGCAGGTGGTGACCATCCATCGTCCTTGACTCAGTGTGCAAGCTGGCCTAGGCTGCTGGCCCAGCACTCTGGAGGTGAGAGGATGGTGGCAAATTCAAGTCCAGCTTAGGCTGGGGCTGTTACTCAGCTGTTGGAGTGTTAGCCTATTCAGACAAAGCCCTGGATTTGATCCCCAGCACTGTACAGACCTGGCATGATTGGTGAATGCATATAATGCCACCTAACTCTTGGGAGGGGGAGTTGGGGAGGGTCAGGAGTTTAAGTTCATTCTCAGCTGCAGAATAAGGTCAAGGCCAGTCCAAGCTTTAAGCCTACCAACAAAACAAAACAAAAACAAAAACAAAAACCAACAATAACAAAAAAGAAAGAATGAAAGAAAAAAGAGAAGAGAAGAGAAACAAGAAGTCTTTCCTCTTATAATTTAAGAATTCATAAGGGCTTACATATCTCTCCTATAAGCTCTGTAGCGCAGTGACCATATTCTATTTAGTTCAGGCCTCCCAGGGTTCAGCATCACCCAGTATGCACCAAATGAGGGAGAAAACAAAGCACGCTTGACAGCCTTACTGGCAGCCTGATTTTTAGGGCACACCTGCTTCTCTTCCCGGACTGAATGCCCCAGAGCTCACTATGGTGACCCAAGGAGACCCACATCAGCCCCTTCCTCCAGCGGCTCCCTCTGCTCCTGAGGCCATCTTTCCTTCTTGGTCATTTCCAGCCCCAAATGTGTATCTTAAGTTTTTTCTCCCATGGCCTGAACCCCTGTCCCAGTTATACTTGCAGAGCCTCGCCCAGCCCTCCAGATTCATGCCCACAGTGCCACACCCTCAACCCTCCCCTCCAGCTGCACCCAAAGTGAGGGGTGGTGGAGTCAGATGATCTCAGTACCTCATAGTCTGACATCCTCCCTGAGGACTTCAGTCTCCTGCCCCCCCATACCCTCCCTTCCCCACCCAGTGTCATTTCCTCATTTTGGCAGCAACTCTGCCGATCGTCTGTTTCGCTTTCCACCATTTCCTGTGTTTTATGTGAACTTTCCTGAACCCAGCTGCGGAAGATGATCCTCTTGGTTGTAAAGATAGCCCTAAATGTCTAAAGGCTACTCACCAGGTCCTGGGACACACACACTTTTTTGTTTGTTTTTGTTTTTTCCAAAACAGGGTTTCTCTGTGTAGCCCTGACTGTCCTGGCTAGCTCTATAGAACAGGCTGGCCTCGAACTCACAGAGTTCCGCTTGCCTCTGTCTCTGCCTCCTGAGTGCTGGGAATAAAGGCGTGCACCACCACTGCCCAGCTTGCTCACTCACCTTTTTTTTTTTTTTTTTTAAACGGTTCTGGTTTTTTGTTTGTTTGTTTGTTTTTTAAGATTTCTTTATTTACTATGTATACAATATCCTGCCTGCAGGCCAGAAGCAGACACCGGATCACATTATAGATGGTTGTGAGCCAGGTTGCTGGGAATTGAACTCATGACCTTTGGAAGAGCAGTCGGTGCTCTTAACCTCTGAGCCATCTCTCCAGCCCGCTCACTCACCTTTTTAAAGCTGTCCAGAATAGGAGATTCTCTATCCTCCTGTGGGTCAGAAGCCTAATGTCTGGTCCAAGATCTTCCCATGGTCTAGCTTCAGTCTTTCTGCTGTTAGGATTTCCAGATACAGAAAACAAAAATACAGGACACTTACTGAATTTTGGGTTTTATGGAGACACTGGATAAAAATTCTAGTTAAACATCTCCCCTTCTATATCAGAACAAAAGTCATTTTGTCTTAAAAGAGTAGCTTGGTGTGAGAGCATATGCTTAGCATGTGGGTTGGATTACCAGTAACCATCAATGAAGGTTTAGGGTCTGGGGAGACAGCTCAGCCAGTGAGAGTGCTTGCTTTTCAAGCAGGAGGGGTTGACTTCAAATGCAAAGCAGGCCTCTAAAAAGCTGGGTGTGCACTGTGGGAGGCAGACTGGAGAATCTTGCTGGCTGTCAGCCTGGCTTCAGGTTCAGTGAGAACCCTGTCTAAGGGAACAGGGCAGAGAGCAACAGCCAAAACACCAATGTCCTCCTCTGTTCTCTACATATGTGCACATGGATATGACCATCTACCCACCCACATGAATACCTATGCGTGAGTGCACACACACACACACACACACACACACACACACACACACACACCAAGACATTAGTGAGAAGAGCAGTATTGTTTTTATTCTCTGTGTGTGTGTGTGTGTGTGTGTGTGTCTGTCTGTCTGTCTCTCTCTCTCTCTGTTTCTCTCTATGCCTGTCTGTCTGTCTGTCTGTCTGTCTCTCTCTCTCTCTGTTTCTCTCTATGCCTGTCTGTCTGTCTGTCTGTCTGTCTCTCTCTCTCTCTCTTCTCTCTCTCTCTCTCTCTCTCTCTCTCTCTCTCTCTCTCTCTCTCTCGTGTGTGTGTATGGTGTGTGTGTGTGTGTGCATATTTGATTATGTGCACTCAAGTGTGCACATGCGCATTTGAGGTCGAGCATGCATGTGTGCTTATTTGTCTGTGTGTGTGTGTGTGTGTGTGTGTGTGTATGTACCATGTGAGTGCCTGGTGCCCTTGAAGGCCAGGGGAGGGTGCCAAATTGCCTTGAACTGGAGTTATAGTGGTGGTGCACACCTTTAATCCCAGCACTTGGGAGGCACCTGGATCTCTGTGAGTTTGATCGAGGCCAGCCTGGTCTACAGAGCGAGTTCCAGGACAGCCAAGACTACACAGAGAAACTCTGACTCAAAAAACCAAAAAAAAAAAAAAAAAAGAAGAAAGAAAAACAAAAAAGAAAGTGATCTTAGTGGCTGAGCCATGTCTCCAGTCTCATACCCTGCATAATTATGTGAACAATTCTCTTTCTTTTTATAAGCAGCCTGTCACTCTGTAGGACAAGTTAGCCTCAAAATTGTGATCTTCCTGCCTGTCCCTTCTCAAATGCTAGAATTACAAACATGTACCATCTTATCAAGCTCCATTTTAATTTTTTTTATTTTTGAGACAGGGTTTCTCTGTATAGGCATGGCTGTCCTGGTACTCACTCAGTAGACCAGGCTGGCTTTGAACTCAGAGATCTGCCTGCTTCTGCCTCCCAAGTGCTGAGATTAAAAGCATGTGCCACTGCCACCCAGTGATTTTTCTTTTTTCTTTTCATTCTTAGGTAATGAAGCTCTAACTGTACGTACGCTATGAAATTATTACCTGAGACACACTTGGAAAGCAAGAGTAACACGAAGCCAGTGACATCCTTGCTGACCAACATTTTTCCCTTAAATTAATCTGGAATGGGAGTGGTGTGACTCCACACACACAATTTAACATGAGTGCCAAAGGGTTTTTATTTCTGAGGTAGCTAATGAGGACGTGGGGAGGCTGAGGTTGGATCTTGCCTAGAGCCACAGCAGGGAGGGAAAACTGATCTAGGGAGACAGATTTTTCTCAAGGGGTCTGGGTATGGGGCACATGTGGTAAGGGGACCCAATTTGGCTCAGCTGATGGGGAGGAGTGGAGTCTGCTGTAAACATGTACTGCCTGCCAAGCCTCATCACCTGCTGCACCCTGTAATTCTTGCAGCCACACAATGGATGTGAGAGGACCAGGAAAGTGACTCTAAAGTACTGTAGCATGCATTGTGGCACTGAAGAAAGCCAGGTCCTCTAGAAAGCAACAACAGAAGGGACCAGTCACGACAGCCAGGGCCAACAGAGCTGGCTGCTTGCTGCCCATCTCGCAACTAGCTCTACCCAGTGTCTGGCATGCCTCTGTTTATTTTAGCCTTCATGGATATGTCCTATTGAGGAGCTATGGCCATAGCCAGGGCAAAGCAAGGTGATACTGGTTGTGAGGAAGGGTACAGGACTATTATCCTGTCTGTCTGTCTGTCTGACTGTCACCTGCCAGGCTGTGGGGCCTAGCATCCAGATGGGGCAGCTCATTCCACGGCTGACCTATCAAGTACCTCATCTACACAGTGGTCTCCTTACAAGCAATAGATACTCTGTCCCTGGTCCCAACCCTTAGTGCCCCCACCTCTGTATTGTTAACCACAATTCTGTAGGTGTTGGTTTATAGCTTCAGTTCTATTCACTATAAATTCATGGAGGGAGGGGACCACTTCTGTGTTTTCCATGGCATCAAGAACAATAGTCTGGTCTCAGTAAATGTTGATGGATTTATTAGGTAGCAAGCTGCCACTTGTTTTCACTCTCTGATTCCCTTTTATAAGGGGCTGGGCTGGCTGGCTGAGGAGGCCCTTCACTGCTCACTGATGGAGCACCTGTTCTCACTCCTTAGGCTGCCTGCTGTGTTGTCTTGCTTACAAAGCACTCTCACTCACTTGCTGTCTCCTTTAATCCTGGCGACAACAACACGATGGGTGTGAAGGGACTATGAAAGTGACTCTGAGTCACTGTGGCATGCTTTGTGGATGAAAGAATGTGCTAACAAAGAAGTTGTCCTGATGGCATTTAACAGTATGGGGGGGAACCTTAGTGCTGTATTGGTGATTTGAGGGCTAGCTCTTGTCACCCAGCTTCCTGCTGTTCAGGTGAGACCTTCCTATTGAATTTGGGTTTCCTTTGAATGAATGTCCCTGGCAGTAGACCTGTTTTTCAATAGCTTTAAGTATCTGGTTGTTTGGGCTGCTGTTATGCTGTTCACCCTCTATCAGTGATCTGGCTTCTTGGTGCATCCTCGCTCATGACCTAGGCTTCTTTGAATAGGCCCAAGTCTTATCGGCAAGCAAGGTTGCTCATTAGCAAAACATTTCAAGGTGAGCCCAGACACAGTGCAAAGCCAGATCTTCCTGGGCACCACCTTGCATCATCTATCCATAGCTTTGCCAACTCCACAAAGGATTGGGCACCAGGGTGGGAGGCGGGGCCAGATGGGAGTCCCTTTGCATGGAGGGTCTCCTGGCAGAGGCTGGAGACTGCTTCTAAGTGTGAGGCTGCACCAAGTAGCCGTAGTGTTGAGCAACTGCAGTCAGAGTTCTAACCTGAGCTGTGTGGGCCAAATTCAGGCTCCAGCCCAGGAGCTTTGAAGGATGACAGCTCCCTCCACCTGCCTGGTCAGGTGGCTGAGCACTCCCAGTCCAGTGGTCCAGGCAGTGTATCCAAGAGCGGGGAGGGGAGGAGGAGGAGGTGGGAGAACAGACAGATGGAGACTGCTGGCTGGCTCCGGACCCCCACAGACACACAGTCAGCACCTCCATCAGGAAACCGGAAGCTTAGCCTCTGGAGCTGGGAAAACCCTGGCTAGCCGTGTGTGTTTACAAGGGAAGCTGAGTCAGACCCGGCTATCTTCTAAAACATTCAGTTATTTCTAGAATCCCATATCATCAAAACTGACTCCTTCCTTTCCCCAGGAAATCCCAGGCAGGCAGTCTGCCCTTTTTGAAAACTAAAACTGAAAGCGGCAGTGCCCATTTATGGACTAGAAGCCCCTTTCCCCATTATGGTGACTCATTCTCCCAGCTTGTCCTAAATGTCCCAGAGAGGATGGGGGAGATGGTTGAGGTAGGATTAGCCAAAGAAGGGAGCAGGATGCTGAGGAGACGGTGGTGTTAGGATCTAAAAGGAGATAGAGAAAGCTGTGCCCCCAGGGAACTATGGTCCCAGATCCTCCAGAGACCCTCAGCTGAGTACTTGTCAACCTCATCAGTGGGACCAGAGTTATCCCCCCTCACAAAGCAAGAAGCTTCTCGGGCTATTATGAGGCAGTCTATAAGCAGCCTCCTCCCCTGGGGCCTGGAACAGAGAATCCCAAAGGACAGAGATGACCAAAGATGACCCGAAATGAGTCACTCCTGGCCTCTGATGTGTACCTGACCCCTGTAAGGACCAAGGTCAGAAGCCTAGCCAGGCAACATGTCGAAAGTTCCCAGTGGATCCGTGAGCGGCTTTGAAAATGTGGGGATTCAGGCTTGAGAGCAAGAAAGAGTTCACATGGCCCTCATCGTACAGATAAGGAAGCCAAGTCTCAGGAAAGTTAAACTACACAAAGGACCACACACTCCCCAGCTCTCTCCTCCCATCCTTCAGAGAGAGCCTTTCAAGGATTGTCAGAACAATGCTGACACTGACCTTGTCTTACAGCTCAGCATAGCCTGCCTTCCCAGAATCAGATCAGGCAAGCTTGGGAGGCAGCTTATCAGTTTTGGAAAGATCTGCCTTCCAGCTTAATACAATCCCAACATTTTAGAATGGGAGGGTGGGGGCATCAGACAACGTAGTCTACTTCTCATTTCCTGAACCTAGAGGGTCTACAGGTCCCTACGCCAGCCCAAGGTCAAGGCTTTCCCTGTCCAAGCTAATGGTCAGCTGCCCTTATGCTTGGCCCCTGTCTTTCACAGTCTGCAGGTCATCTTCCAGAAAAATTTGTGGGTTCCCCCTTCAGACTATGCCTCCCAAACCTCACTGCTTCCCTTCTGTACTGCTGTAACTCTGGTCCAAGGCCCAGCCTTCTGCTAGGTTCCCAGCCAGCCTGCCACGGCTGTCCTCAGCAAACTAGACTCTTTTTCATCTATTTTTCTTGCTGTGTGTGTGTGTGCATGCACACGCGTGCATGTGCCATAGCTCATGTATGGAGTTCTGATGACAACTTGCAAGTGCCATTTCTTTCCTTTTTGCCATGTGGACCCCAGGGATCCTACTCAGGTAGTCAGGCTCGGTGATAAGCACTTTACTAGCTAAGCCATCTTGCCTCTTGGAAAGACTCTTTAAAGAAAGTTTGTCATTTCACACAACCCCACCCCCGATAGGATTTCTCTATGTAGCCTTCACTGTCCTGAACTTGCTTTGTAGACCAGGCTGGCCTCAAACTCACAGAGATCCGTCTGCCCCTGTCCACCGAATGCTGGGAATAAAGGCATGTGCCACCGCGCCTGACGGGTTATTTTACTCATTCACTCAGCACCTCCCAAAGACCCTCTGTTTCCTCCAGAATAAAAGCCACAGCTTCAGAACGGCCCACAAGGCACCATAGCTGTCCTCCTGTGGCTTCTCTCCACCTCTCTTTCTGCTAGTCTGAACCGTGTTTCCACGAGGGCAATAGATTATTCTCATTTTTGTTCATAAATGTATCTCCAAAGCTAGGTGTTGTGGAGGATTGCCCTGTATACCAGGCTAACCTCGGCTACAGAGCAAGCCACTGTCTTAGAAAGAAAAACAGAACCAAAATAAAACACAAATATACTAGAAGACACTTAGTAAATTAGAAAAAGAAAAAGAAAAAAAAAAAAAAAGGTTTTGTTGAACGCCCTAGAGATGGAGTCAAATACCTTGGCCATGCCAGGCAAGCGCTGTGTGACTGATGTAAAGACTGGGTTCCAGTAACTACTTGGTAGTCTGTTAAATGAGTAAGTGAATGAGACACATTATATAAGAGATTATCAAGCTAAATCTTGCATTGGGAGGCTTAGCTTTTGGCTTTGGCCCTGCCCAGCTCCCCATCCATCCCCCTTTTCCAGAAAATCCTCCTGTCATCTATTATGAGGTTCCCAACCCTTCCCCTCTTCTGCTTTAAAAAAAAAAAGCTCATGCTGGCCAAGCAGTAGTGGCACATGCCTACAATCCAGGCAGGGGCAGAGGGCAGAGGGCAGAGGGCAGAGGGCAAAGGGCAGAGGCAGAGGGCAGAGGCAGAGGCAGAAGGCAGAGGCAAAGGCAGAGGGCAGAGGCAGAGGGCAGAGGCAGAGACAGAGGCGGAGGGCGGAGGCAGAGGGCAGAGGGCAGGGGCAGAGGCAGAGGGCAGAGGCAGAGGCCAGAGGGCAGAGGGCAGAGGCAGAGGGCAGAAGCAGAGGGCAGAGGCATAGGCAGAGGGCAGAGGCAGAGGGCAGAGACAGAGGGTAGAGGCAGAGGCAGAGGGCAGAAGGCAGAGGCAGAAGCAGAGGCAGAGGGCAGAGGCTGAGGCAGAGGCAGAGGCAGAGGGGGCATCAGACAACATAGTCTACTCATTTCCTGTACCTAGAGGGTCTACAGGTCCCCATGCCAGCCCAAGGTCATCCCACTCCTCAGGGCAGAAGGCAGAGGCAGAGGGTAGAGGACAGAGGCAGAGGCAGAGGGCAGAGGGCAGAGGCAGAGGCAGAGGCAGAGAGCAGAGGCAGAGGGCAGAGGCAGAGGGTAGAGGACAGAGGCAGAGGGCAGAGGCAGAGGCAGAGAGCAGAGGCAGAGGGCAGAGGCAGAGGGTAGAGGACAGAGGCAGAGGGCAGAGGCAGAGAGCAGAGGGCAGAGGCAGAGGGTAGAGGACAGAGGCAGAGGCAGAGAGCAGAGGCAGAGGGCAGAGGCAGGTGGATCTCTGTGAGTTCCAGGACAGCCTGATCTATAGAGTGAATTCCAGGACAGCCAGAACTACACAGAGAAAGCCTGTCTCATTCCTCTCCCACCCCCCCACCCCCACTAATGCTCATGCCAATCAACCAGATCTTTGTCCTTGATCCATTCCGTTCCTTAAAGACACTATCTGGCTGGCAGTCAAGAGTTCAGAGTCTCCCTGCCAGAGCTGAAGTCTGCATTTGTTCTTCTGAGGGAGTGGGGTCTGCTGCTTCCCACACCTCTAGCGCTATTTTTTCCCTTCCAACTCTCCCCCCCTTGGGAGGGCCCAAGGCAGCTAATTGGATGGGGCAGAGAGAGACTCAAGGGTCATCTAGATTTTGAGCTAGGGAGCCAAGCCAATGTGTCATGGGAGTTTCCCACCCACGACCCTACGGCACGGGGGGGGGGGGAGGCGGGGGGGTCTGCTCAGGAACACCCTGATCCTGCCTGTGCCTCAGGAATGAGCCAGGAACAGGGAACATTCAGAAAGCCTTTGTGATCTCCCAGAGCCACCTCCCCCCACCCTGTCTAGGTTGTTCACATTCCGGAAGCACTGAGGTGGCACTTAAGATTCCTGCAGCTCCGGCCTTGTCCCTCGGGGGCCCCAGCGTCATCACTGAGCCTGCTTTCTGGAATGCTTCTGGAGTGAAGTGTCCTGGCAGGTGAGGCGAAGGCCTTCCACAGTCTAGATTTTTGGGGGCCTCCCCTCACTCACCCCGTCCTCTATGACTTACCTCCCAAGGTGTTACCTCACAGGAACCCTGCCACCCCAGAAGCCCATGAGGCCCAGCTCCTGCCCAGGTAGTCAAGTCAGCCTTTTCCGTGGTCTCACCTTTTCCTTTTGCCCCCTTAACAGCTACCCTTCCCTCCTCACTCCCATTTCCTCCTTGGGCCTTGCACAGAGGTCAGGGAAGGATGTTTCCAGGAGAGGCCATTTCTCCAGATCTTGTGCCTGCCTGACAGCATAGCGTGTAGCAGATACTCCCCGGCTTGAGTAGCTCTGTTCAGCCACTCCAGCTCCAGTGAGCCTTCCCGCGCCACAAAGTGTGACTTCTCACAGATCTGGGTTTCTAGTCCGTGCTCCCACACCGTGAACTAATGTTTCGAATGTCTGTTTCTCTGCAAAATGGGAGTAAATAAAACCAAACCCCCACGAGGAGGATGTAACAGAGCTATTGCCAGCATGGAATCAGGCACTCTCCATGAAGCACCTGCCGCAGGAGGATGCCTGGGATGCTGGTACCGGCATTGGAGAATAAAGAGTCATACTGAGACCTTATCTCAAATAAATAAGAATTGGGGTTTGCAGCTCAGCGACATAATGTTACGTAGCATGGCTCCAAGTTTGACCCCAAACATCATAAATAAATAAATAAAAACAAATGGTAGCCTCTATTATCTCCTGGGATGCGCTTCTTTACCTCATCTAAACTTCCCATCAGTCTCCTGAAACATTTTCACTGAGCTTAATTCATTTGCGCTCCCATGTGCTGCCTGCCCCAACCTGACCACAACCCCAGCTGTCTGCCACAGTTCAGCACACCCAGTGCTTGCTGCAGGCCCCAAAGGGAAGGAAGCAAGCACCACCGGGTCCTCAGATGTGGTATGTCCCCTTCTTGAGATGAAGGCCCAGCCTGTATTTTTCTGGTGTTTACTCAAGCCTAGTCCAGTCCTGGGACCTCAGGCACATCTTCTGTCACTCAAGCAATTTGTGTGTGTGTGCCTGTGTTGTGTCCTGTCCTGTCCTAACCCCATAGTGGCCCATCCTTCCCTGCGTGGTCCCTAGGCCTTTCTAAGTCTCTAGGCATAATGAGGGACGCCCAAGTCTTCCTCTGGCAGTGCACCACACTGGGTGGACAGGTGGGTTGCATAGCTAGGAAACTGGATCGAGCCAGAACTAGAAGACAAGGGGGTGAATACCAGAATAGGTCAGGGGGGTGGGGTGGGGGTGGCAGTGGGGAGAGGGCCTGCTCAGAACCGAAGCCGATCGGCTGCTTGCCTGCACTTTGTCCTCTCGCTCATCCAATACCAGAGTCCAGCAGTTTCTCAATGGAACAGGCCGAAGGGACAACTCTGCAGGGGGCTGAGGAGCTGGCCAGGGAGGTGGACATTCCAAGCATTCTTTACTTCCGCCCAGAGTCGGGCACTGAGGGCGCATGGAGAGGCAGCCCAGTAATAGAGGAAAGGGAATTTCTTTAGAAGGAATAAAAGCTGTGGGAGAGTCTCCAGGCAGCAGGGGCGGGGCCCGGGCCGGTGGGGGAAGGGCGCCCAGTGAAGCGGGGTGGCCCCGGGGAAGGCAATCAGTCGGACAAATCCACCTGACACGTTTCTTCCTTGAGTAAGAGGGAAGCAAAGAGGAATCCAGACCCTTGGCCAACAATGCCTTTCTTCCAGAATGCTTAACGGGGTCAGGCCCTGACGGTTGCTGCAGGTGGGCGGAGTGTTTGGGGGTGTTTTTTGCTTTGCTTTATTCTTTATCAGTGCTGGGAACTGAGAGTCACATTAAACAACATTCTGACCGCCTGGCTGCACCTCCAAACTCCTTTGTCCTATTTGGACTAAACAGAGTCTGTGTCCCACCTACAGCAGCCCAAGAGGAAAGTATAAGAAGACTCAACGATGTGAACCCAGGTCCCCCCAAAGAGAACAAGAGACTGTTTTTCCAGTCACTGTGCTGGTTTTAATGAGGGTTTTTTTTTTGTTTTTTGGGGGGTGTTTTTTTTTTCTTTTTCTTTTTTTTCTGGCCACAGATGAGGGAGGGTTGAATGCCTCTTGGGTGTGAAGGGACTGGAGACCCAATCCAGACAGTGCTCAGGACATAAATGTGAAAACACCCTCCCCTCTTGATTAGAGGGACATCACTGCTAAACTGTTCTGTACATAAACTGCAGTGGCACAGTGGCTTTCCCCAGAACACAGCATTCACATTACTGGAAGCAGCAAAATTCACACATGCACGCGCGCGCACACGCATACACACACACACACACACACACACACAGCAACAGAATTGGGAACCACAAAAATAAATAAGTCAGCACATTCTAGGTCCCGCTGGCCCGAGAAACAGACACATCCGTCCTGACTCTGGATACCAGGAGCAGCTTCAAGCTCTTGAGTCTCTGAGGTCTAAGGTGGGGGTGGGGTGGGGTCCAGAGGCATCTGGGTCCACCCCCTCCCCCTCCCCCCTCAAGTCCAAGTCCTTTCAGGTCTTTGAGATGCACAGCAGCAACTGAGGAGGCTGGGTGGCTCAGGTCCCGGGAGATGGAACCCAGAGGCTGCTTCCTTTTTAAATAAGGGAGAAGAGGTTTCTCCATACTACCCCTAGGCGTGTCGGCAACAGGAGCTAGTGTGAAGATGCACCCCTCCAACACTGGCAGAGAACAGGTGGGGAAATGCACCACGGGTAACATTCATGGCATAAAGTAGGCACCAACTTAGTCTCTCCGTGGCCTTGCCCTCACATTCTGGATCCTTCCTATTCATTTCCACATCTGTGCTATTTCCACCCCCACCCCCCTCATCTTCCAGGTTCAATCAGGCTTTAGACATGGCTTCCTTGGTGCACTCTACTATCCCAGTTCCCCAGGAATCCTAGCCAGGGTTCCTCTGCAAACCCTCTTCGAGCCTACCCCCACACTAGCGTAGCACCGCTTCTCCTCCTCAGCTGAGCTTTGAGCAGATTCCCAGGGCTTGCCTGTAGGCTGCTGTCACCTCTTGGCAGTCTGTCAGAGAAAAGCAGCTGTCCCCCAGAGGCTCCTGCCACCATCGCCTCAGGCCTTCTGAGGGCGGCTGCTCAAGCCTCCTCAGGTTGTCCACAGACACACAGCCCCTCAGTGGGGTTTCCGGAAGCCGCTCGGGTAAGTCCAACTGGTCAAAGGACTCCGAGGACAGGATGCTGTCCTCACTCACAGCCCCTGAGGGGCGGCTGGCCCGGGCTGCAGGATGAGGGGAGGCCAGTTGGTCCAAGGAGCCAAAGGTGCTAGGGGTGGTGCCTTCGAGGGCGGTGCGCGAGAACTTGCCATTGAGTTTGAGAATGCCCTTCCGGTGGTGGTGGAGAAGCCCCGAAACTTGTGGAGACTTCTGCTCCACGGGGTCCCCACTCACAAACACATCACCAGAGTCCAAGAGTTCCCCAGACTCACTGGGCTCTGGAGAGGAATAGTAACCAGACTCACGCTGCCTCGACTTCTTGAGGATGCCCTTCCTCGGGAGCAGGGATACAGAAGGGACAGGCTGCCCTGGGGTATCAGGCACTGGACTGGCTTCCTGAGGGTCCTCCTGTCCCATCCCTGAGGAGGTCGAGGCTTTTTTCTTGAGAATGCCTTTTGGAAGCTTGAGGCTGTTCTTGCCAGGGCGAGGGGAGGTATCCTCCGCTGGGTCACCCTGCAGAGTCTGAGCCATGTCATTCTCCTTCCGGGACTTCTTAAGAGAATGTTGCCGTTCCAGCCCAGGTGCGGCGCTCCCACCTCCCGGCACGTGCTGCTTGAAGAAGCTGCACACCTTGGCTCCGTTCTCCAGGAGGGGGCGGGAGGAACGGCGTAGCCAGTCAGCCATAGAGGCCCGGCCAGAGTCACCACCAGGGTGTCCGCCCTCACGCAGAGCTTCCTGTTCCCCAATTCTGGTGGCGTAGCCCCAGTTGACCCACCAGTGACTGGCTACGTCCTCCAGTGTGGCCCTGCGGGTGGGATTCACCATCAACAGCCAGCGGATCAGACCGCAGGCATCTGGAAAACAAAGGCAAACGCTTCAGTTTGATAGCTGCAAGGACCGCAGGCCGAGGTCCTCTGGTACAGGCCTGGCTCACCTGAGGGAGGACCTCACTCGTGAGAGACCAGTGCACTCCCTCCTTGGGCTGCACACAGGTTCATGTTCACTCCCCCAAGCCGACTTTCCAAGACAGTCTTAGCCAACTGCCTCTGTCCCACAAGCCGTCCTTCTCAGCCCTTGCTTCTGAGTCAGTATTTTCCTTCTACTCTACTGAAATTCAGTTCTCTGAGGACAGGGACTGTGATTGAGGATAAAACTTTTTGCTCTCTCTATATTATAGGTGAAAGATCAGATTTCTTAGGATGAGGGAAAAGGCAATAAGAAACAATACAACTATAACAAGGAGTGTTAAGCTGGACCTTAGAGAACACTTTTATTTATTTATTTATTTATTTATTTATTTATTTATTTATTTTTTGGTTTTTGAGACAGGGTTTCTCTGTGTAGACTTGGCTGTCCTGGATTCACTTTGTAGACCAGGCTGGCCTCGAACTCACAGTGATCTACCTGCCTCTGCCTCCCGAGTGCTGGGATTAAAGGCATGTGCCACCACCACCCAGCTTAGAGAGCACTTCTAAAGCATGCTCTCAATGAAGAAGGGGCCGCCCCTTTCCTCAGAGATCCCTGACTGGAGAGAACAGTGGGCTGCGTCCTAGTCTCCCCTAGGTCACTATGACTGCCATCTTCTTTATCACCATCGTCCAGGCACTGTCTCAGGAACCAATGACTGTGGCAGTGCACCCCACACTCCCAGCCTGGTCACAGTTCCCCACTCACCAGATGGCTTGGGTGGCTCACGGTAAGCCCCACTGCTGATTTGCTTCACCAGGGTCTTATGATCCTGCCCGTCAAAGGGCATGGTGCCATGCACCAGGATGTAGAGGAGAACGCCCAGAGACCAGCTGTCCACCTGAGAGAGAGAGTGGGGTGGGGGTGGGGGTGCTCAGCAAAGACACAGCATGTGCTAACATCTGCATCTCCAACACAGCGGAAGACATAAGGTCACATCTGAAGGCTTCCTCTTACCCCCGTCTTGTAACTAGGGGAGAGAGTATAGCAGAGGGGTCAGGGGCTCATAGGAAAAGATACTGAGGGACAGCCACAGGCACCGGAGCAGTGGCCAGGCCATTGCCATCACTCTGGGTCAAGGTGGGGTGGCTGGACTGAGTGCCAGGAGGTGATGCGAACTGGGGGTGAGGGGGGTGAGGGAGGCAAGAATGAGACAGGGTATCAGGAGACCTCAGTGCTATGGCGGCTTTGCTATTTCCGTCTCGAGGCTTGGCAAGTTGCTGCTTTGTAGGGGCCCGAGTTTTGTGCTCTGAAAAAGGAGGCAACTAGCAAACTAGCTCATCTATCCTGCGTGACCTGGATTCAGGGATGCTGGTAGGAGGAGGAGGAGGCTCTGACCTCGGGGCCCACGTAGGGTTTCCCGTTGACGATCTCAGGCGAGGCGTAGAGAGGGCTTCCACAGAATGTCTGGAGGAACTTGCCTTTGTGGTACAGGTTGGAGAGGCCAAAATCAGCGATCTATAGGGTGGAGACAAACACGGGTCATACCAAAGGCTGGGTTGCTCCACAGTTCCTGGCCATCCTTTCTCCAGACCCTGAGGAAAGGCAGGCCCTAGGAGAATGAAAGGGACTCCCAAACCACATCTCATAGCCCAGGACCTAAAAGATGGTGCCCTAAGGTTCTAAATAGGCAAGCCAGGCCCCTGACCCAGTAACCACGTGAAGTCTGAGCTGCCCTTCTGAGTGGAGAGTGTATCTCTCTGCCCACACCTGGGTGGGTGGCCAGAGTGGACCTGCATATCTAAGGGGCAGAGGAGAAGAGAGGAGAGGACAAAAGTCAAGGGTGCTCACAGCCCAGGAGATGGAATCTTCTCAAAGGACCTGTTGAGCTGTTTGATTTTAGGGGCTGGAGAGATTCTAAGACTGTCCTCCTCTTTCCTACCTATCCTCAGCTAGAGGCAGAGGTCAAGAGCCTGGGGATAGCTGACCCTTCACTCCATCGAAGGATCGTGTGTGCAGGGTGGAGAGGGCTATTTATGAAACTCTGGCTCCCTTGTTTATAGCTTTATGGTCAGCTTATCAAGCGGTTGCCAGGTGAGCCCATAATGATGTCGATGATGGGTCCCAACAGAGCTTGTGGGCTTGTCTGGTTCGTGTGAGTTTACTGGGTCTGGCCTCCCTTTCCTGTCAGCATCAGAGAAACCCCACCTGGTTCAGGAATTGGCTGGATAAGGGCTACCCACTTAGTACCAGGATAGCTGGGGAGAGGTTAGCAGCCACAAAGTGACCCTTGTCCTGTGTCGGTTAGATCTGAGGAGGGCCAGACTATGTCACCCTCCTGGTTGTCTGCCAGGCGAGCCTGTCACCTCAGCCAGCTCCTGCCATCTTGCCCTTCCAACCCCGAGGTCCTAGGTTATCTCCTTGGCATGAACTTCTGATTGACAGGAATCCAGCTGCTTCAGCACCAGAGCCCAGTGGTTGCGGGAAATTGAAAGTGAGACCAATGAGGAAAGAAGCTACAAGGCTTCTTGGTGACAGCAGATTCAACTGTGTATGCAGGCCGTGTGCAAGCACACAAGCAGGAGGAACGAGGCTCAGTACCTGTCGGTTGCCAAATTATGAGTACAAACTGACCCTAGACTATTAGACCCTGGTCATACTTGTGATGTCATTGGCCAGAGAGGCAGATTTCTATTCTAGCCCAACCTCTGCCAGTCACTAGTGGAGTGATCTTCCTCTTGTGGGCTCCAACACAAAGGAAGTGTTGGATACAAGTTAGCCAGAGTGGGACCCACTAAGTGCTTAGAGCTACTGGGCTGAAGACAGGACAGAAGACCTAGGGTGAGCTAGGGAAGCTTCTAGAAACCAGAAGTGGGGCTCACCTTGATATTTCCATTGGCGTCTAGAAGGATGTTCTCCAGCTTGAGATCACGGTGAACGATCCCGTTCTTTAAAAAAAAAAAAAGAGAGAGAGGGGGACTGAGTCAGGAAATGTCACCAGGGAAGGGGAGGGAGACAGGGGGCCCAGTCTAGAAAATGGAATTAGCACAAAGAGTTGAGCACAGGCACCATGGAATACATAAAACTCAACGACAGAGTTCAAGAAATCACAGGCCTTTCCGTGGTCAAAAGAACAAAGCCAGAGACACCAGCATTCCTTGGTTCGGAAAGTCCAGAAGCCTTTCTGGTCTAAACCAGCCTTAGGACTCCAGATTCACCCTCCCCACTGCAGAACACAACCAGGCCTGGTGGGTGCTCACCTGGTGGCAGTAGTGCAGAGCAGAGACGATCTGTCGGAAGAAATGCCGGGCGTCGCGCTCACTCAGCCGTGGCCGCTCACTGATGTAATCATAGAGGTCGCCTCGGCTGGCATACTCCATGACAATCACGATCTTGCTGCTATTCTCAAACACTGGAGAGGGCAAGTGACAACGTCAGGCCTCGAACACTGCTCCTACCTCGAAGCACGGTCTCTTCCACGGCCTCAAACCAGATAAGGTCTCCCTCTAGGATGTCTGCCACAGGAGCTGGGGGGCTACAGGGCAGCAAATAAGAGTGAAGGAAGAGCCTCGGTTCGGCGCCTTCTAGGAACAGCAAATTGAGACCTGAGGCCAGGCTGAGTCTAGGCCTGCGAGGGCTCTGCAAACGCCCAGCAAAGCAGAGATATCACTGACAGAAGTAAAAGGCAGGGAGGGCTGTTTGATTGAGACCCCAGCTTATGACCTTGATCACATCTCTACTAGATCTGTTAGTGAGAATGCACCGTTGCCGGATGAACTTGGGTAAGTTTATCAAGCCATTTTGCCTCAGTTTCCTCCTTTGAGAGGTAGATGGTGACAGCAACCTCACAGGACTCATGTGAGGAACAGGTAAGGAAATCAGTGGCAGTTCTTGGTCTGCCACCGTATCTGACGCGCAAGCGTCCTTGTGTATAATTCTAATGGCTTAAGGCCTGCCTTCTGCCTGTGAGAGCTGAGCCTGCCACCTCTGACTTCCCATGAGTACCCAGGCTAGGGCCAGAGTGCATATGGCCTTAGACGCAGAGGCAATCAATAAATACGTGGTAATTAATTGGCTGGCTGGCTTCTTGGCAGTCAGCCCACCCCAGTTAGCCCATCTCCGTGTGTAGGAGGGGCTGTCACTACTGCGAGCCCAGCCGTGTCCTGGCTCCAGGCCTCTAGAAAAGTAGAAAGTAGGTAGCTCATCAAACTGGCCCTTCAGCTGGTGTGTCAGAACACGCTCGTCTACGGCACTGCATCCTCGTGTTAAACGGGTCCTATGAGTTGGGCCTGCTTAGCTGGCCCTGGAACTACTGCTGTCTAGCCTCTGAGAGGAAGCTAAGGGGCGAGTTCCCAATCCCGGATGTCAGCGGCAAGGCCAGAAGAAGACTTGTGGAGTTGTTTCCAGGTGACCATGGTGGCCCAGACTCTTAGGGGTGCCTGACTGAGATGCCTCACATGTATTTCTTAGTTTATATGCAACCTTTATACTAGGAAATGAAAGCCAAAGAGCTAGCACGGTGCATTTGGGGGAACATTTAGAAGTCAGCTCCAGTATTCCTGTACCCCAAAACATGTAAAGCATATAGCAAGATAAAGATGAATCCAGAGGAACCCTTTAGACACCCAGTAACAGTAATGCCCCATGTCTTCACCATCAAAACACACACACACACACACACACACACACACACACACACACACATCAAAAAAAAAAGGCAAACCAAAAAACAACCAACCATCCACAAAACAAAAGCTAAGTGAACAAACAAAAAGCTCCTGAGCATCGGCTCAGTTCTCAGACCCAAGTGGAAACTACATATGGAGAGAATTCATATATACACCGATTCGTTCCCGTGCGTGTGGGGGCACGCACACACGTACTGCCAACCACTAAGTTTGGCCTGCCCACTACTCCCCGAGGGAAGAAAAGAGAAATACAATTAGCCTTCTCAGCCACTTGTCTGGGCTCCTCACGGGACGGACTCCAGCCACAGGGTCATAGCAGTAGCTTTGCCCTTTCTCTTCCTGTGACCCTGAGAGTCGAGACACCTCTGTTCTTCCCACCAGGAATCTTGAGACAGAAACACACTGGAGACCAATCTGCAGGCTCCTCCTGCTGTCCCTATGATCCCATTTAGCTGGTGTTACCTAAAGGCTTGAAACAGACAGGTGTATGTGGGAGGGAGTTCTCCCTTCTTCCCTCGTCACCCTTGGGGAGGAGGGCAGCCAGAATGATCAAGCCAGAACTGGTGTTAGGAGGAGACGAGGCCAAGAAACATGAAGAGGCAGAATGAGCCCGTGCAGGAGAAATTCGGGGCCACAGGACGACTTTAGGAGGCCTGGCTAACAGACAGAGATGAACACACCCACACACCTGAGACAGGTGCAGACTCTCACACTGCAGCCTCCCCTGGGTTGCTAAGGATCTCCTGGGGTTGGGCAGCAGTGCTGTTAGGGGGAAACCCAATAACAACAGGTTTTCAGGCTAGGGTGAGGACGCTGCTCAGTTTACAGTATTTACCTAGCAAGTGTGGGGTTCTAGGTGGGACATCAGCCATGCTACAACACACACACACACACACACACACACACACACACACACACACACACACACACACACACACACAGAAACCTATAGTTTTTCCTCTTACAGAGTACTCGGCATCATTATCCGGCTGGATTTTTGCAACCGCCCTGTGATGTAGCTGGGATTATGCCGTTTTGTAAAGGAGGAGGAACTAAGGCCTGGAGACCGTATTAGGAGTTGTCCTGTGTCATATGACAGGGTTTTGAATGCAGCTTTTGCAACCCGAAAGCCTTTGTCATTCTTACTTCTTCTTTTTAAAAATAGAACTTTACTTGTTTAAGTTATATATTTTTTTAAAGGCAGAGTCCTGTTAGGCAGTTTAGGCTTGCCTCGAATTTATATTCCTCCTGTCTCAAGCCTTTTGTGGCTGGAGTTCCAGGGGGTCATAGTTAGGATTACAGGCATGCAGCATTGGGCTCATGTCTACTTCTTTGTGTTGGCAGTTCTGAATTACACACACACACACACACACACACACACACATACACACATTCACAGGATTACAGGCATGCAGCATTGGGCTCATGTCTACTTCTTTGTGTTGGCAGTTCTGAATTACACACACACACACACACACACACACACACACACACACACATACACACATTCACAGGATTACAGGCATGCAGCATTGGGCTCATGTTTACTTCTTTGTGTTGGCAGTTCTGAATTGCTCAACACACACACACACACACACACACACACACACACACACACACACACACAGATTCCTGGCTCCCAGCTCCAAATGTCACATTACTGTACATACCTTCATGGATAGCAATGATGTGGGGATGGTTGAGTGATGACATGATCTCAATCTCCCTCCTTATATGCAACAGGTCCTGCTCATCTTTGATTTTGTCTTTCCGGATTGACTTGATGGCCACCTGGGAACAGAGGATGCAGGAGATTAAGGAGAAAGGTCTAGTAAGTTCAAGGCATCCCTGAGGACGCTTCATGAGCCCTGGCCCTGGTTCTCTGCCTGCAGCTGCAACACAAACCACAGAATGTACCAAGAGAAGCCACTGCCCACCCCTTCACCAGGGCATGTGGCAGGAACCTGGAGATCGATCACCTTGTCTGGAAAAGGTTCTCCCCTGGGTCCTCCACTGCAGTCCATGCAGCAGGAAGCAGCACTGACCAATGGCCTCAATGTCAAAGTCTCCAGATGAACAAGAAAGGTAACAACCTACACCCCTGAGGCTTGATACCTTGTACAAATCGAATATGCACAGTGCACACCAAGGACAAGGACCTGGGATGATTGGCTCAGCACTGGCTCCTTGATGCTAGGCAGAGGAACCGGCTCACATTAGACAGTGAGTGGCAACTTACTGCATTAGTGAACACACTGGTCCTCAAATCAACTCTGGCAAGTAGATAAAGAATGCTTGCTTCCTCACCCTCACTCACTTGGGTGAAGAAACTGGAAATCCAACAGGCTAACCAGTTTCTTTAAAGTCACGGTCACTGACTAGCACAGATAGCAACTTGACTCTGAATTCAGCCCCTTTTCTGTCCCGTACTGCAATTTTCTATAAACAACCACTCACTAGCCAAAAATTACAACACCCCAAATGCCTATCAACGGGTGAAAGGATAGACAAGATTTAGTATTCTGATGCCTACTACAACAAGGCTGAACCTATAAAATATACTTGGTGAAATAAACTAGTGACAGAGTGACAAACATTGTGTGATCTACTTTTATGAGGTACTAAAAAAAACTATAGACAGAAAATAGATTAAAAGTTACCAGGCTAAAGAGTGGCATTGGGGGGAAGGTGTATTATTTAATGGGCCTAGTGGTTCTATTTGAGATGATTTAAAAAAAAAAAAAAGGTTTTAGAGGGCTGGAGAGATGTCTCAGCAGTTAAGAGCACTGGTTGTTCTTCCAAAGGACCTGCGTTTGGGTCCCAGCACCCACATGGTAGCTCACAACTGTCTGTAACTCTAGTTCCAAGGGGCCAGATGCCCTCTGCAGATGCACAAACATATGGAGAAAACACCCATGTACATTAAATAAAACCCTTTTTATTTTATATCGTGATGACTTACAACACTGTGGATACATTTAATATGCTAGTGAGTTATTTGCCATAATAAAAATGATCACCAACCCCTCCACCCCCCCAAAAAAAAACCCACCCTCCACAGAGCAATCTTTGAAGTCCTGGTGAGGAATGTCCATCAAGCAGCAAATAAGTAGATGGCAGTCCTCTGGCACTCACCATCTTACTCTGTAAAAGTGGGACACAGAAGGGTTAATCCCTCCCACCAGTGCCAGTGTGTCATGGGCTCAGGAAGGGTGGCCACAGAGGAACCAGAGGAGCGATAGCGCAACACTTAAAAGCCTCAGTCTGGCTGTCTGGTCCACAGAATTCTCTAGTGGCTCTGGGTCAGGAGTGACTGACCGGAAAGCACAGAGCCAGCACCCAGTACGCCTGGTTCTCAGGTTCTGTCCTAGGGGCTACTGGCAAGTCCTATCCTTCTTGGAGCCTCAGTTGCCTTTCTGGGAACTAAACAGATTGAACTAAGTAGTCTGAGGGGCTTTCCCGCTCTGAGTCTGTGCAGGGGCCCTCTGGGGCTGGGTGAGGGTTGGGTGTCCCAGGCCAGTCAGTTCCTGGCAAGTTCTGGCCAAGGACACCAATAGAATGGTAAACACAAGACTTCCTCTTCCCAAAGTAATGAGAAATATGAAGGCCCAGACTGAGGTAAACAGCTCCGCATTCAATTTCCCAGGAGGGCTGGCCTCCCCTCTGGATTCAAAAGGAGAAAGGAAACCCCAGCTCAAGGGGCGGGGCCTCTAATCCACCCTTTCACGGGCTCGGGAGGTAGACAATGGCTTCTGCTCTACGGACGGCAGGCTTTTTAGGCCTGAGCTCCCCATCTGACAAGAATGCGGAATAGCCCTAATCCTGTCAGAGGAGTTGCTCACAATGCCCAGAGCCCCGTCACCCCGGCAACGGGCCAGGGATGGCGTGCCCTCCACCCCATCCTGCCCTAAAGCTGCATTGCTGAAAGGAGGAAGGCCCCATTCTCAGCCTTCCCCCAGAATAGGCCAGGGAGGAGGACAATGGCAGATGGTCACCATGGAGCCTCATCCCTGAGAGGCCCAACGCAGGGGGATGCCGCAGATGGGAGGATCTGTCTGCTTCAACACTCTGCTGTAACCCCACTCCCTGGAGAGCTAGGCAGAAACGCCCGGCGGTCCCGGTCCGTCCCCCCCTGCCCCGGTTTAGAACTGGGTGCCGGGCAGGGGAGCAAGACCTTGAATATTTGTTCAACTAGGAGATGCCTCCCTCTTCTATATTCAACACAGAGCAATACTCCCACACACCCCTTCCCCACGCTGCTATTCTCGCCCTGAAGGGCAGAGTGCACTGCCTTCTCTCTTCTCTGTAAGCCTTTGTTCATAGAACCAGACAGTGAGTAAAGGGCTGTGCACTCTAGAGACAAAGGTCTGAAAAAAAAAAAAAAAAAAAAAAAAAAAAAAAAAATATATATATATATATATATATATATATTAGTAGGTAGTAAAAACAGTCATATGTAAACACACATCACCATCTAGACAACTAAAAATACCTGAGAGGTGAAAATGCATCCAGGCAAAGTCTAGGCAGAAGTTAGATGCACAGCTGTGTGCGCACAGGTGTATAAAATCCTGAGATGACGTCACGGGCTCAGGGACAGAGCTTTAAAGGTATAAGGGGCCAAAAGAAATGAGTTTCCAAAGGGTGCGAGGACTGTTTGTTTGGTGGGCATACGGGTAAAACAAGATCATTTCTCCTGACTTTAGAAGGCCTGAAATTTTAATTTCCCCACCTCCAGTTTCATTCTCCTACAAGACATCAGGTGGGTGAGGGGTAGTTCTTTACAGTAGGTCCTAGGAGGAAGGAAAACAAGGCATGTTATCAGTCCTCCATCAGTCCCCCAAAGGGTGACAGACAAAGACTGATTTATCTAAACTGCCATGATGGGGCTGGGCCACTGTTTTCCAACTCTCGCAGGCGCGATATGTCAAAGTAAGTTAGCTACAAGACCACTCGAGACTAGAAAAGAGCCCTCTGTGCAGAAAGCCTCCCACACATGTGCACTAGTGAGCACTCATTACAAATATCTATTGGTTTAAGTTCCTGGACCATCTTTGCCTGAAGGAACCGGTGACAGATAAGGTTTCCCACTCCCCTCCCTCCGAGGCCTGGGTGGAGTACATCTCAGTTACAAGAACTAATTTCTAGAGACCTTTGTTCTCACCTGCGAGGTAACTGGCAACCATGCCTTAGGATGAAAATAAACTGACTGAAGCCTAGGAAGAAGGTACCAACCTCAGACTGGTACCCAAACCCACAGAGAGGATGGCCACAGGCTCCTGACATTTTTTGGTAAATTTATTAATTTTATGTATATGAGTGTTTTGTTTACATGTATAAGTATGTGCACCATGTGTGTGCCTGGTCCCCCGGGGAAGTCAGAAGAGGGAGTCAGATCCTCTGGAACTGGAGTTATGGGTGGCTGTGAACCACCATGAGTGCTGGGAATTGAAACTGGGTCCTCAGGAAGATTAGTACTGAGCCATCACTTCAGCTCCCTGACATGGTTATTAATACTACCCTTTTTACGCTGCAGATCACCCACAGTTATTTATTATACGGCCTCCGCACTCTGAGGCAGAGGAAGGAAAACCAGCCCAAGGATAATTTTGTGTATGTGAACACACAGCTAGCTGAGTGGGCCTTGTGAATCCAGGCACCTGGTTCACTACGCAACTCAAGGCACATAAAGCTAGGATAACCTGGCTAACTGGGCTGTCTACTCTGTTTGATTAATTTATTTTTTTTATATTTTATGCATATGGGTGTTTTGTCTGTGTGCCACGTACGTGTACCACATGCATACAATGCCAATGAAGGTCAGAAGAGGGCACTGGATCCCCTGAAACTGGAGTTACAGATGGCTCTGAGAGGCAAGCCACATGGGTGGTGGGAATCCAGCCCAGGTCCTCTGCAAGAGCAGCAGGTGCTCCTAACCGCCAGGCCGCCTCTCCACTCCTGGGCCGTATAGTTTTAACGTCCTTGCTTGTGGAAGAACTTGGGGAGCCTTGCAAGTGGCCTTCTTTACTTGGGAGGGGATGTGAAACTGCCTCAAGAGAAAACCATTTCAGGTATGGAAGGAGAGGTGAGGATTTGGGTTAGGAGAGGGCAATGAGATCACTCCAGGAAAGCTGGCTGGGTCTCTAAGTTCTCCTCCACGCTTCAGCATTCTGTGCAGAGCTTCTTCAGAAACGGCTCACTCAGGAAGGTGCCATCCTAGGGCCATTGCAAGGCCACCATGCTTGGCCATGTTAAACGCCAGAGCATAATTCTTGCAGAAACCATCCCAGAAAATTTTCTTATCCTTGAAGCTCTGTGAGGTCATAAGGGCAACAAAGCGAATTCCCCAACCAGCCATGAACAACACTTCAGGCAAACTAACTTCTCCAAAGTTCCTCCACGCACAGGACAGGACTACAATGGAGGAGACGCTAGTACCTCAGAAGACAAAAGTTCCTTGGAGGTGTCCAGTCCCGCCTCCCATCCCTGGAGAAGGGACGGCCCACATCTTGCCGTGGGCCACTTTGTGTGTGCCATTCCTTCCCACTTCAAACACACCCATTCTCTGCCAACACCCTGAGGAGTTGGTGCTGAGGTTCCATGGGTAAAATAGCTCCTTTCTCCCAGAGCTCGCATTAGGAATGTTCTGTATTTCAGGTAATCAAAAGCCTTAGAAGGAAAACAGAAAGGAAATGAGGAGGAGGCAGAGAGAGATGCTGGTTTGGGGTGCTGGGAGGGATGGCACAAGTTGGGCATCGTTAGTCACTACCAACATCCTTGACTCCCCTATGGCCTTTCATGGGAAGCAGGCACAGAGCCGGACGATGACCCACTTAGATAGTGCAGGAGAGGTTAGGTGCGCATCCCTGGACAAGCAGCAGGGATGTGCCATTCTACCGAGAACCACACAGGAATCAGGAGGGTGTCCTGTGGGTCACTTGAGCCGTCTCCCCCAGTCTCATATAGTGCCATCTCCTCCCTGCCTCTTTCTAGCCCACTCTGCCAGGTTCCTGAGCAAGGAGCTTCCCTGCCCAGCCCTTTTGTGTGGTTTGGCTGGGGCCCAAGGACAAGAGTCGCCTGCAGCCTCCCTCCTTGCTGCTGAGCAGGCGGGTGCAGGAGGAGCTGGGAGGGCAGCATCTTGCCCAACAAGCTTCTGGCAGCTGGCCAACAGCAGTCCTTCTCTGAAATTGGCTGAATGAGAGCTCCGAGGGCATTGAACAGAGCAGACACCATAGTGGTTCAACTCAAGAAGTCTGAGCACAACCCAGACTTACTGTGGCAGCAGAGGCCCAGGATGAGAGCGGTCCCTACGTCAGAGCCACCATTATTGGGGCAGCGAGCCCCATGTGCCTTAGACACTGCTAAGATTTTTACAGACACTATTTCACTCCATCCTAGGAGAAACGCATGACACAGGGACTATAATCCCCGTCCTACAGATAAGGACCCTGCAGGAGAGAGGGCAAGCAATGGGAAACACGATTCGACCCTTTGCGGGACTGTAGCATACCATTCCTTCACCCAGGACCTGTGGACACAGTATTGAGAAGGGGAGGGGAGGTTCCCAGGGACGTCTCCCACTCCAAACATTGTCTGGAGTACTGGGAAGGCAGCTGGAGCAGGCCGATGGGATGACAAAGCAGGCAGAGGCAAGCCCAGACTCATCTCAAAACTAAATTCTAGACCAAGACTCAGCACTTGGTCATCCAGGGCCTCTGGTGGACAAGTCTGGAGCTTACGCTGCGTGTGGGTCTACCATTACCCAGCCAGAGGACATGCCACGTCCCCTCTCTGGGCCTCAGTCCCCTCCTCTACCGATGACAGAAGCAGGTTATGTCCACCATCTCCCAGTGTTCTGAAGCGCACTGAGCAATTGCAAAAGGGGCAGAGACAGCATGGTGACCCCACAGAACCACCCACATGGGCTCCCTTCCTGCCTATCATGGCACCCCTTAGGGGTGAGTGAGCCGTCCGTCCGTGCAGACCATGGACCAAAGGATTTGGTGAGGCCCTAGCATGTGTTTTTCCCCTTAGGGAGAGGGGTTGGTCAGGGGAGCTGGGAGAGCCACAGGAGGAAATGTCATTTGGATACCAGGAATGTGTCTGAGATCTAGAGCAAATATTTGTTTTTTTCTTCTGATGCCCTCCTGGAGCAGCCATTAGTCCCACCTAGCTGTCCCTCCCGCAGATAATCCCATGGGACCGCCACCATCACCACCCCCGCCCCCTCCATAGCCATCTCTACAAGTAGGGAGCTAGTAACTTGGTGAGAAATTCCAGATGGCGCTCCTGTGAGCTGAGCTCCACGGGTCCCTCTGCCCCCTGAAGTACCAGAAGCATTGCCTCTCTTTAGGGAGAAAAGCTAAGATGCAGAGGTGGGTGGGTGGGGATGACAGCACTGCTCCAGGATTGAGAAATCATTAGCACAGCAGAGAGCTGCTCTCCAAGAAAAGAGGCAGGGGAGGGGGGACCCTGAGAAAACTCAACAGCAATCCTGGGTGGTCTGGTTTGGGAGTTTCAGAGCAGGCTCCACGTTTGCTGATCTTGGCTCCTTGCACAGAGCAAGACACATGAACCTGGGAGTTCTTCACTTCAAAATCAAATGTGATCCTCTTCTCTCTCTCTCTCTCTCTCTCTCTCTCTCTCTCTCTCTCTCTCTCTCTCGTGTGTGTGTGTGTGTGTGTGTGTGTAACACAGTGACCTTAGTCAAGAGCTGATGTGAACTCTGAATTTTGATCTCAGTTTCTCAGTCACTCATTCTAGTTCCCTCAACCCACTCTTCCCACAACAAGAGACATGGGACGGGACACAAGCCACGAGCAGCTATTCTGTAGCTAAGTTCCTGACAAAGCCTGGGTCCAGCAGTCCCAACCCTGAAGCTTCTGGGGCCCTGGCACTTTATAGAAAGAGAAAGAAAAGAAAGCCAGGAAGTCCATGATTGCCCAATAGCTGTAACCTGGCAGCAGGCAACCGGGGCCTGTGCCAGGCCTTAGCAGGAAGGACATACTTGTTCCTATTGATGGGGCCATAATCCACTCCTTTCTCCAACATCCACACTCTTTCACCAATGAAATGACTTCTTGAATTTCAAACCAGCTCCCTGGCTGTAAAAGCAAACAATTAGGGGAGGGGACCATCGCCGTAGTCAATAGGGCAAACTATGGATGCACACACACACACACACACACACACACACACACACACACACACACACACACACTTACAAACCAGCACGCACTGGATCTGGCAAAATATAATCCCTAAACCACCTGCTCTGAGGTTTGCTAAAATGTCAGTTACAGACCTTTATAAGACACTCCTTTTGGTGTGAAATGAGAGACTGAGCATTTTAAACAACCAGTCCAGGCCCACTGAACTGGAGTGTAACTTCTGGTAAATTTGCTAGTCTTTCAAGGGAGGAGGGCTTTTCCAGAGATAGACATACCCATTCTCCATATAAGAGCTATAATCAGGACCCACGTGCATCCACATTTTTATCTTACTCACTCTTCCAAGCAGATTGTGAGACAGGCTGTGTTCTCTCTCTCCCTCTCTATTCTTGCAGAAGGGGAAACAGAAAACAGAGATGAAGGAACTTGCTCGAAGTTACAGATTACCATGACGAGTAAACACGCATGAAATCAAAAGGGCAAGTTCCCCCAAAAGGCCTTACACCCAAAGACATGGTGAGATACAGTGGACCTGGCACCAAAGTCTGGTTTTACATTTCCCAGAATCAAAGTCCATCGCAACGAATCTTTGATTCAGTCTCGGCTGGAAAGGCCCCAAGTGTCAAGCCAGAGTTAACAATCTCCACACCTCATCCATCTACTGAGATCTAGTGCTTTCAACTTCCTCCTTCCATTCTACTCCGCTGAAGTTTGTTCCAGTCAAAACTCAAGTTAAGCCCCATCTTCTCAAACGACAGGCATCTAGTGCAGGTAAGGTTCTCTGATCCACGAGCATTGTCCCTGAAAACCACGGACACACACATCCTAAACTGCGCGCACCTGGCAACTCAGCATAGGACACCGCAAAGGGACGCGCTGGGAGCTCCCGGGAGCCAGGCGCCGCGAGGGACACTCACCAAGCGTCCCGAGCTCTCTCGTGCCTTCTTCACCTTCCCGTAGGTGCCCTTGCCCAGGGTCTCTAGGAACTCGTAGCGGTGCCGCAGGTTGTGCTTGTGATGGTGCCGCTTCACCGCCTGCTTCTTCATCAGGGGTTTGGGTGACTTGATGAGCCCGTCCGCCAGTGGCCGGGAGCGCTCCGCGGCCAGGGCGGAGGCGGAGGGAGCCTGGCCCGCGCGCCAGGGTAAAGCCATCGACTCCATGGTGCGGAGACAGCGAGGCAGAGGGGGCGGGGGGTCGGGTAGCAGCTGCGCGCGGATACCCGCGGGCTCAGAGGTCACAGCCGCACCCGAGCGCGCTATAAAGCCCCGCGTCCTGAATTGCTATAAAACGTTCTGAGGGGGAAGGCCCTGACCACGCCCCCTGATTTCCATTGGCTCGCTTGCCGGCGACTCGCGATCAAGGCCTCCCACATTGGCTCATCGGCTCCTGCCCCGCCTCCTCCCCTTGGCTAGGCGCGGAAAGGTGTGAATGGAACCCCGCCCACTTGGAACCGTAAGCCAGGACTGCGCGAAAGGAGGCTGAGCCGAATTACTACCCAAGTGCAAGTCCTTACGTTTGACGGGTCTCTGACTTAACTTTTGCGCCAAGTTGTTCTATTGTGCTGTGTTCCCGGTTGGCAAGGCACAGTCTAAGGGCACTAGAAGGCCCTGAAGTATTTCTCCACACACAGTAAATTGCTTCTCCTAACCCAAAAAATCTGTAAAGCCATTTTATAACTTCTTCAGCTCCATAAAGGAGACAGCAGAAAGAGGAGATGGAACCGGATGGAGGCTGACTCCAGCTAAGCACTGGTAGAGAGCTGCCTCTACTTTGGTTTCATCAACCTTAATTGGATTCTGGTATTCAACAGGCTTACAAAGTCCTTACCTCTTCTGGAAAAAGGACTTATAGGGTTGAGTGGATTCCCTCAAGACGTGATGGCCTTTGTGGATTTTCTTATTGTTTGTTTGTTTATACAGTATTCTGCCCGCATGTGTGCCTGCAGGCCAGAAGAGGGCACCAGATCATATTATAGATGCTTGGAAGCCACCATGTGGTTGCTGGGAATTGAACTCAGGCCCTTTGGAAGAGCAGGCGGCACTCTTACCCTCTGAGCCATCTCTCCAGCCAGCCTTTGTGGGTTTCCATTCATTCATTTAAAAAGCTCATTACATTCCAAAGATTTACTCCCCTGTATCCTTAAATCTGTAAGGAGCTTCCTGGTGCCCAGGATTCTTTCTAGTGGTTTTTAGCCAAAAGAGCAGGAGGTTGGACATGAGACTCTGCTGCATTTGAGAGGGCTGGGAGGCTAGGTCCAGACACCCCTTTTCTGTTGTAGAAAGTGAGTATACTTCTGCCAAAGGCCACACAGATGGCAAGCAAACCACAGACCCGGGATTCAGGCGCTGGCCTTTGGAGAAGAGAGCATATGACATGAGGACTTACAGCTACTCTGGGCAGGCAGCCCTCCCCTCTTTGCAGACCTTCATCTCCAGCTGTGTGTTCGGGACTTACAGAGGACCAAAAAGGACTACTTCCTCAATTATCAAATTAAAAAAAAAATCTAGTATCTGCCCACCTTACTACTTCTGCTTGCCTTTTGAATCTTTCCAGGGGAAACAACGGGTATATCCATGCTGCCATGGACCTCTCTGTAGCCAGAGAAGATCCACTGGGAACCAGCCTTCTCTAACTCTGGATGGCCCGTGGACTGTAGAGCTAGCTTGCTGTCCTATCTTCTGCCAGTCTTTGTTGCCATTCGAGTAGTCTGTGAAAATAGAAAAGGCTCAGGAGACATTTCGACCAACCTGCTGTCCTGACTGACAGAAGGGAGCTCCTAGCCCAAATGAAAGGAGGCTAATTTGGTGCTTCCTAAAAATAGGGCTTTTAAAGTTTACTGTAGGACTCGAGGCCATCAACATTTGTTGATGCTAGCTGCATCAACATTTCCTCATAAGATGAAGAATTATTCAGAGGAGCCCACGATTCCCTTTAAGACTTAACCTAGAGATCTTTCACCATTTCTAAACATCCCCAACAGCTGGTGTACTGCTGAGCAGATAAAGGTGCCCATGGATTCATATAGACCAAATGAATGGATGTACTGCGGAAGCAAATAGACCTGGCCCCAGAAAAGTGTGCCATCAGAACTACTGAGAGATGACTCAGTAGTCAAGAGCACTAACTTCTTCCAGAGTACCAGGGTTCGATTCCCAGCACCCACAGAATGGCCCACAACCAGCAATAACTCCAGCTCTGAGGGATCTAGTGCCCTCTTCTGGCCTCCAGGGATACCAGGCACGCATGTGCTGCATAGGCACACATACAGGCGAAATACCCATGCACATAAGATAAATCAACGGCAATTGTTTGAAGAGCTACTGAATAGAACAACCAAATGATGGAACTCAATGTTCATTCAGTGTAGTGAGGACTTGGGATGTGGCCCAGTGACTTAAATTTTGGGCTTAGATATGTAGATGGGATTTGCTGGGATGCCTAAACCGAGCTGAGCCAGTCTCCCTCAGTCCTGGCTGCCTCACACTCCAGTCCTAGGAGGAGACACCTCTTCCCACCAACTGTTTAGCCCAGTGGCTCTCAACCTCCTAATGCTGTGACCCCACAACCATAAAATTATTTTTGTTGCTACCTCATAACTATAATTTTGCTACCGCTACGAACACCTGATATGCAGGATATCTGATATGTGACCCCTTTGGAAAGTCCTTCTACCCCAAAGGGGGTCATGACCCACAGGCTGGGAACCACTGTGAGAAAATAAGCTTTCTGTGTCCTCACTGGGAGTCAGTGTCCATTCCTGTCCTCCTCCTGCAGTCCACAGTCTACGTGGACTACATGCTGGGCACTGGGTGGGATGTGAAAGCACCTCGGAGTGAGGTGGGACAATGACATGTGTTAGGTGCAGGGTGAAGGCAGGAGCACACACACGAGGCAACAGGATGTGCAGTGGGAGAAATGAGGTGGGTAACGCAGCTGTCAGGTACATCTTGCAGGGACAGCTGATACTTAGTTCCCCACTCTCAGGAAGTTTTCTGCTTAACACGAGAAGTAAGATAAACACGCAATGTCCTCTATAATCTACGGCAGAAAGTGAGAGGCCCCTCAAAGCACAAGTATATGTGGCAGCAAAGTTGGGTCTTATCTGGCTTAGCAGTTTGGGGGTGGGGGCTCAGAAGAAGCCACTTGGGTCTTGCGGAGTGGGTGAGACATAGCTTAGTCTCAGGTAAGAACTAAGGATGTAGGGTGAAAGAAGCCGAGAGAGCTAACCGACTTGTTCTCTGTGAATCTAGAACCATAAGGGTTCCCCAGGACCCCAGAATGTCAACTGTCTGGAAGTGTTGCTGCAAATGCTCAACTGTATTGTTTTCTTGGGGAGATGAAGGCCCCACCCTCAGCCCACCCCTACTCACCACTCACCTCCAGCCATAGACATTGGTCATTAAAAGCTCAGATGAAGCCGGGCGTGGTGGCGCACGCTTTTTAATGCCAGCACTTGGGAGGTAGAGGCAGGTGGATCGCTGTGAGACAAAATGAATCTAGGACAGCCAAGGCTACACAGAGAAACCCTGTCTCAAAACACCAGACAAAAAAAAAAAAAAAAAAAAAAAAAAAAAAGGCTCAGATGAGTTATGGCTCTCAGTCACCTTTTTCTGTAATGGACACTAAGGCCTGGATACATGGACCTTGCCCTCTCAGGGGCTGGTGGAATTATGTAAACAGGAACCAGCCTGTTAGAACTGGTTCTCCAAAACTGGGAGGCTTGGCTCCAGAGAGCTGGATTAAACCCTGTAGTCTAGGAAATTGATATTTCTGGCTCAAAGCTGCCCTCTTCTGGCCTAAGTGAGTATAGCAGGTCTTGTGGCATAACCTTCAGATAATGTCTATCTACCGTTTGTTGAGTTGCCCTGAATGCTAAGCATCCTAGACACAGAGTCACCAGCTAGGAAATAGTATAGCTGGAGGTAAATAAACACGATCATCCCAACATTGTGCCTGAACCACACACATCACCTCGTGGGGCCCAGGTGAGTTCCAGAAATACAAGATGGAGCTGGTGAGCTACAATCCAAAACTCTAGCAAGTCCCACAAGGAGTGTGATAACCTTAGGTGGCCTTAACTGGCCTGTCCTGATGAACTCCTGCCTCATTAGAGACTAGCATCTGTGAGATGCATAAACTGAGGCACAGAGAAAGGAAGCACCTGTCCCTATGGGCACCAGAAATGGCAGTGTTTGCTAGGCAGCTTTGGCTGGGTGAGGAGTATGGCTTGCCCTGTCCCCTGATGCTCTGTGCTCAAGTCTGAAGCATGTCACAAGAGCTTGCTTTGGGACCAAGTGAATATGAAGTCACCAGATGGATGTGCCCTATCTGACAGCTTGGTCTTCTCTCCAGACCTGGTGGATCTGACCCAGGCCAGAGGACAGTGGAGATAAACTCAGAGCTAGTGAGTTATTGTTGAAACTGCCTGAGGCTTGGGAGCTATGCCAGGGGACACAGGAGGAGCTGGGGGACATGGGAGAAGGCTGTGGAGGGAGGACACGAAAGTACTCTTTTTAAAATTATTTTATTTATTTTTTCATGTATATGAGTGACCTGTCTGCATGTCCTCTCAACTACCACACATCTAATTGTTTCGGTTTTGTTTTTCAAGATAGGGTTTCTCTGTGTAATAGTCCTAGCTGTCCTGGACCTGGCTTTGTAGGCCAAGCTTGCCTCAAACTCACCTGCTTTTGCCAGGTCCCACATACTAAATTTTAAGCTTCTAAACAAGGGTGCCGGTTGGTGGGCAGGGGGAGCTGTCTTAGTTTTCAATTCTAGTTTCAAAGGGTTGCGCACCTTACTGTTAATGGTAGAACATGAATCTTCCTCCTTTCCTGTGCCTTATCTCATGTCTTCTTCCTGATTTCTGGGGTTCTGTAACTCCCCTTTTTTTGTGGTATTACAAAAACTGGGGCATCTGCGCTTTAGGAGGTGTTAAAAATTACAAGATTCTTTTAGTGGACCTCTGAGATTCTGAGACGTTTCCACTGATTCCTTGTGTGGTTTCACTGCAGTAAATCACCCAGGGCTTGATGGCTTGAGATGGATTGCAAGTCAATAAAAATAACCCCTGCCTTTCCAGTTGCCAACACGCCGAGGCACACAGCCCTGATGCCCCTTCACTGAGCCTTGGCTTAGATGCTGGGTGCATGGGTAGTTGATGCAAATGAGGCAGGGAACACAACAGCCTGCGTGGGAGTCAGAGACAGGGCTCTCCTGTCTGCTGGCCACATGACCTGGACCAGGCGACTGAGTTTCCCTACATCTAATTGGTCTAATGAAACTCTGAACTTGGAAGTGGTTTTCGAGAGTTCTAGGCTCCCCCAGAAGGTGAGATTTATGGCAAAGGATGTTGTGGCTCAGGGCCTGGTAGCTTCACTTCATATAAATGTCCCCTTCGCAGAAATGGGAGAATATTTTCTTCCTGCTGGTCCTGCCTCCCTTCAGGGGAGCACCAGGAATCACTGGGAAATACAGAAAAAGGCTAAATGCTGAGTTGCGCGCGCGCGCGCGTGTGTGTGTGTGTGTGTGTGTGTGTGTGTGTGTGTGTGTGTGTTGTACTCCCCTGTCTGCCTGGTGCTTGGCTTCTGCTGCCAACACAAGCCCTTGGTGTCCCAAGCTGATCCTGGAATGTTAACCCCAAGCAAAGCACATTCCTTAGCTGGGTCAGCGTCTCCTGGCCCTGGGTAAAGGAAGGTGGGAGCCAGCATTCCTCATGGCCCTGAATAACACTGGTACAGTCTGGTATTAGAGGGCTGCTATTGCAAGGTGGATTAACAAGCCACAGTCACCACAGCTCATAAAACGCTGACCTAGAACCCCTACTGAAGTCCACAACGAAGAGCTGAGGGAGCCCATCCATAAGCAAGGGGATTTAAAATTCTGCTTAGTTTCTTGCCTGGCTCTATGTCCAGAGGCTGGGGAAGAACTTAAGAAGGAAAGCAGGCAGCATAAGGATTCCTTTCACAGTCAGTGCTGTCTCTGAGCTTTTTTTCTTTCTAACTTTAATTTGACCGTACTATACATTTAGTCCCCACCTGACAGGCTCTCATGGTTCAGTGACACCAACACAGTCTTAGGAGACATTAAAAAAAAAATGTGGGACGAGCAGGGCATGGTGGTGCACACCTATAATCCCAACACTCAGAGATGCAGAGGCAGGTGGATCTTTGTGAGTTCAAGGCCAGCCTGATCTACAGAGTGAGTCCAGGACAACCAAGGCTACACAAGGAAACCCTGTCTCGAAAAATCAAAAACTGAAACCAAACAAAACAAAAATGTGGAAAGAGAACTAGGGTGACAGGGGTGTTCAGGGTGGAGGGGACAGGTGTGTGGGGAGGGCTAAGGAGAAAAGGAGGCTGGAATATTGGGTGGGAGGATGCAGGATGGAAGGCTAGTCTTTATGGGGAGCTGAGGCTGGGAATTTTATGAGGGCTGGGATGCTGAAGGGAGGTTTGAGTTCCATAGCAGGAAGTCAGATTTATAGCCAAGATCTCCGAAAAGATGGAGGGAGTCCAGGGAGAACCTGGGCAAAGAGGGTACTAAAATGTTTTTGTGTCATAATGAAAGTCTGAAGGAAGACCGTAGATGCCTTGTTTTTATTAACTATTTTATTTTAGTTAACTTATACCTCTACCTTCCTTCCAATCTTCCCCGCCCCACCACCACCACCACTAAGTAGGAGAAAAAGTTAGACGGGAAAGAACGCAGAGTTCTCTTTAGCTTCTTCTGGCTGTTTAGGATTGTAGGGTTCTTTGGGGGCAATGCCAATCTCAGTCGTCAGAATATCCAGCAAGCCTTTCTCCTCTGACTGTCTCCTAAAAGCCTCCTTCTAGTGTCCTTCAAAGTGTTTTCTCTCTCTCTCTCTCTCTCTCTCTCTCTCTCTCTCTCTCTCTCTCTGAGTGTCCTTTCTTGGAGTGTTTTCTGACCACCTAGATGTGTTCTTTTCTCTCTCTTGGAGTGTCCTTGTCCCCTCTCTGGGCTCTGTCATTTATACCCTCTCTGAGTCCCTGAATTAAACTATCTGCAGCTGGCAAAAAAGCATGCCCCTCTCTGAGCTAGCATGAGACACTCATCAGCTGTGGGCAAACTAAAAGCAACCCCATAGCCCACACTTGAAATTAAAAGAAAAACGTAACTGGCATAACTGGGTTTCTTTGTTTTGTTTTGTTCGTTTGTTTGTTTTGTTTTTGTTTTTTGAGACAGGGTTTTTCTGTGTAGCCTTGGCTGTCCTGAGCTTGCTTTAGAGACCAGGCTGGCCTCGAACTCACAGCGATCAACCTGCCTCTACCTCCTGGTGCTGAGACTAAAGGCGTGCTCTACTATACCCAGCCCGTAATTAGTTTTTGGTTTGTTTTTGTTTTTGTTTTTGTTTTAAGAAAACTTCCACTAGAAAGACAGTAACTGTGTGAGGGAGAGATGCTGTCCAGGGTAGATCCTGCTGCTCTAAGCTTCTAGAAGCTCATGTCACAGGTAGAACCAGAACAACGTGGAAGGGAAGCTCTCATTAAGTCCCCTTCTAAAAGTGGGGAATGTGGAGCAGAGGATTCTGGGAATATGAGTTATATGTCATTGCTTTTTTATATGTGTTTGCTTTTGAGACTGATTTGCTAAGAAGAGGAGCAATGTCCATTTTCCGTTGAATGGTAAGTCTGACGATTCTGAGTTGTTATCTTGTCCAGGTGAGAGGGCAGGGTGGGCCACTACAAAACACTGACCTCAGCCCCTTTGGAACAGCCCCAATGGAAGCTCTGACAAACTACAAGGCCACTAGCTACCAGCTGGGAGTCCAACCTGACAGTTCCTCATGGCATAGGCAAATGAGAAGGCAAATTTTAACTCCCCACAGCCCTCAGGCCCATGAACTCGGAGGTGTCCCACCACATAACAAATGTCCAGACAGTTCTCTGTCCTCATCCATCCTCCTAAAGACCCTCTGAGTCACCTATGAGCTATTTCCTCTTTGGAGAATGGAGGTGGCTCCCAAAATTTGCACACACACACACACACACACACACACAAAGCTATCTCTAGAGCAATAGGAAATATCTGGTCAGATTAAGGATGGGGCTTAGGCACTGGGCCTTCCTGGCTCCTCCCTAGGGAAAGCCACTTGAAAGAACATTCTGTTGTTCACTTATCAGCACAGTGCTGCAGTCTGTGCTGGCATGGCACCAGGTACCAGCAAGGTGCTGAGCAGGAAGAGTAAGTGAGGAAGGCCAGGTACTCCTTCTTGGTGGCCCTCAGCAGCTTTGTCAGGAGTCAGAACACACGACACCTTTTAGGCCTGTCTCCTCCCTGTAAAACAGAGGGATGCCGGCCTAAGCGTGGGTTAAAAAGTTCTTCTAGCCATGGTGGCAAACTGTGGCATGGAATCGTTAGTGGCATGGACGCTGCAGAGCATGCAATCTGGGGCAGCAGGTGACCCTTGCCATGGCTGGAACTACAGAATGCTGTAGCAACTCATCCTTTGAATAATAAGGATTCTGAGCTTGGAGGCATGGCCAAATGACTGAAAAGCATTCTGAGAAAGCCATGGTGGCCTATGCCTTTAACTGCAGGACTCAGAATACAGAAGCAAATGGATCTCTATGAATTCAAAGCTAGCCTGGTCGACATAGCAAGTTCACCAAGGCCAGTGGGGCTACACAATAAGACTATGTCTCAAAAACAAGGAGTGGGGTGATTCTAAGTCTGTCCACCACCTACAGTTGAGAGAGTGTGTGTATCAGTGTGAGATCAAAGCTATGTGCATGACAGATGTCCATAAGGGGGTGTGTGTGTACGTTTGTAAAGATTGTACGTGACTGTGGCTGGGAGTGTGGGTGGTCATTTGCATGAAGAGTGTGCCCAGGGAGGTGTGTCTGAATAAGAGCGTGAGTGAGGAGTGCATGTGTAAGCGGGGTGAGGGTATAAGTGTGAAAAGAGAAAGAAGGAGTGTAGGGTACCGGGAGTGTAGGTGTGAGGTTGATGGGCCCTGAGGTGCTGGAGGCAGTGCAGGGAGCTGGTTTAAGGCAGTCAAGACACTCAGCTTGCAGGCCTGCAGCGTTCACCTTTCCGCACCCTGGGCTGGGGAAAGTGGACTCCGAGCACTTTGCTGCACACGGCAAATGAGGGCTCTGGGGCTTCTGAAAGGCAGGATCACAGCTGCCTGTGGCACCCAAGTTACTTTAACGTTTGAGAAAACAGACTGTACTTCAAGCCATTGAGACAGAGCGGAGCGCAGGGGAGAACACAGCTCTCCTTGACATTGATGTAGGGCACTAAGGGCATCTGGCTCTGCCAGCCAGCCGGCTCTCCCGCCTTCCCTGGGGACCATACCTCCCGCCATTGGCACTGTGGCTGGGGAGGGACAAGGTCGGAGAAACACGACCGGTGGGAACACACGCCAAGCGTTCCTCTCTAAGCCTCAGCTGCGCTGGGGGTCTTCTCAGATGCCTGCCTTGTCCTGGCCTCTTTCAGCTGCGCAGGAAAGGTGCGCTCTTAGGCACTCGTGCTTCTCTGTGGAGGCCCAGCACTAACAGGGCCTGATGCAGGAAGTCCAGGGCTCAGCGAATCCTTGCTCTCCCTACTCAGCTTGTCTTGTCGTGCTTGGTATGGTAGGTAATGAGTTGATTTGTGTCCTCACATCTCCAGTACAGTGGGTCTCAACCTTCTTAACGCTGCATCCTTTTAATACAGTTCCTCGTGTTGCGCTGACCCCCAACCGTAAAACTATTTTGCTGTGAGAGGGCCAAACTCACTTCATTTTAAAATGAGGCCTTCACGATAGGCCTAAGCTCCAGTTTCCTAGAGGCAGCAGCCATTGGTGTCTCAAAAACAAAAACAAAAACAAAAACAAAACAAAACACCACACGGGAGAAGGGAAATAAATCAGCAACTGACATCTGGCCTGGGGCTACACTAGATAGGAGGTGACCTTCTTTCCCTAAGATCCCAACCAATCAAATATGTACCCTTTACCATGAGCCTGACTAATCCTGGTAAAGAGTTCCTAACCACAACTGGAATTCCCCTTTCTGGCTTTAAAAGGAGCCTTCGAAGCCATTTGGTAGAAATGGTCCCCTCCGGCATGCTGGCTGTTTCTGCAGAGTAAACACTCTTTGCTTTTGCATACTATTTGAGTCTGGGATCTCTCTTCAGCGATTCTTGGACCCTTACAGTTGCTACTTTGTAACTAATTTTGCTACTGTTGTGAACTGTATGTAGGTTGAGACCCCCTGTTCTAGTAGCTCGGAAACAGATATAATCAGCTTAAAATGAAGTCCTATTGGCTATGATGGGCCTCTGCCCATTGATTGACTGGTGTCCTTATAAAGTCGGGGACACTTGGCCACAGTCATGCTGGAGTGGCTGTGTGAAGACAGGTGCAACTAAATCAATACTGCCGCAAGCTAAAGTAAACCAAGGACTTCCAAATGCCACTGAAACCAGGAAGAGCCCAGTCGGGGTCAGCCCCACCTAGCCAGTCCTCTCCAAGAGCCATCAGCCGGGGCACTGCCCTTCTAAACATCTTGATTTCAGACTTTTTAACCTCTAGATGTGTGACCCAAATTTCCTATTGTTTCCAGCCACCCCCTGGTCTGTGGTATTTTCTTTATGGTATTCCTGGAAAGTGAATGCCTGTGACAGTTTTATTGGCTCAATTTGTCAAAAGCACTTTGTCTACCTCTCTGGCTCTCAACTGAGAGAACTGCCTTGTGTTGATGTCACTGCAATAGTTCCATCCCCCACACTTAAACCACCACTAGAATTACCCCTGAGCCCCTGGCTAATGCATTTGGCCTGCTTGAACGGGTCACATGGTGTTTGGATTCATGCGTGAAACCCCTTGCTGGTCTCCCTATTCTTGTAGAGCTAAGAGACAGTAGAGTGTGTTTACAATGCTGTGAGGGCGGGCCTGTGTTTATAGAGTAGGACGGGTGTTCACTCCCAATTTGTATCAGCTGTACTACATGGGTTAGGAGTTCAGGGTCCCTAAGATGACAGTTCATTCTTTAGAGTGAGGAGGAGGATTGGAAAAATGACCACACACCCCCATGCTAGGCTGGAAATGGGGCTCGTGGGTGGGGAGTCCCATAAGATCAATGCACATGCAAGACACTGTTAGAAAGAGACTCAGAGGAAAGAAGCTTCACTCTCACAGGACTAGTTTTTGGTTTTTTGTTTGTTTGTTTTTGTTTTTTGTTTTTTTGTTTTTTGTTTTTTTCTCCTCTGGTTCCTGGGACTGATTGTCCCATGGACAGATTAGCTTGGGACAGGTCTTGAAAGTGTGGCTCGCATGTGAAAGCACCCTGGGCGTCCTCCTGATCCTGGATGGTACCTTGGTGTCTCTACCTCCTCCACTGTCCTCAGAAGAGGAACTCAGGCCATCCCATTCGATTGAGGTGAGCTTCATTTGCCCTTAATTTCCCACTCCTCAGCAAGGAATAAGGAGGTCCGCTCCAGATCTTCTGGCCTGCGTTACAATCCCATATCCCCAGAAATGCCTCTGCATTCTCTCAATGACTTCCCCGGTAACCAAGCCCTTTCAGGAGTTCTAATTTTTCAGGGAGGGAGGAGGTGAGACAGGATCTCTCCAGGTAGCTCTGGCTCTCCTGGAATTCACTATGTAGATCAGGCTGGCCCCAAGCTCACAGAGAGCCCCTGCCTCCTGAGTGTTGGGATCCAAGGTGTGTGCCATGCTGTCCAGTTTCAGATTCAGAGTCTCATTATGTGGCTCAGCTGGTGGCTACTCCGTCCTTTGCTCAAGAGACTTGCCTCAGAGCAGACCAGGGCACTGAATCAATGACTTCACCACTGTGAGATGGATTGGGGAATTCAGAAGAGGAGGGTACAGGACCTTCCGAGGTAGGTGGTGTAGGCAGGCCTGTGGCAGTTGGATGTGAGAGGCCTGGAGGCAGGCCCCACCTGTCTTGAAAGGATTCAGATCAATGCACAGAGATATGCGACCATTATGCCTGGAGAGAGGCCCTTGTAAGGCTTGGCTCCTCATGGTTTGGGGATATTGAGGGCAGGACAGAAGTGGATTTAGGATTGGGAGATGGAGTGTAAAGCAGCTTGTTCAGAGAAGCCACATATCTTCTGCAGCTCCTCAGTCCTTTTTTCTTTTCTTTTTCTATTTATTTGGTTGGTTGGTTTGTTTGATTTGGTTTGTTTGTTTGCTTGTGTTTGTTTTTTGAGACTGGGTTTCTCTGTGTATAGCCTTGCCTGTCCTGGACTCGTTTTGTAGACCAGGCTGGCCTCGAACTCACAGAGATCTACCTGCCTCTGTCTCTCGAGGGCTGGGATTAAAGGCGTGCGCCACCTCTGCTCAGCTCTTTTTTCTAATGGTTAGTTCAGGGGCACTGAACAGTAGAGAATCGGTAAGCAATGGAGGCTTCTTTGTGGTCTGTTCTTTAGGCCGCAATTTGCCTATTCATCTCAGTGAGGGGGAAAAAAGCTCGGCCAGCAGGTGGCAGTGTTCTCCGGGAACCCAAAGAAGAAAGGGAGCAATAACCCACCGCTCCTTAAAGACCCTCTGAGGCTGATAGGCTCAGTCCTCCAGCTCCGGCTCCGTGGGAGCCTTGTGAAGAGTGAAGCAGGCGCCCTGGCGGCCTCCTCCACGGCCTCGGTGGGGGTTTTATTCTTTGTGTCCCTGGTGCTAACTCAGAGCTAGCTCCCTTTGGGTTTTGCGCTAGGAATGGGACTCAGGTGCCTGAGCACGCTGGGCAAGTGCTCTTCCCGACCCTGGGTCCTTCCCCAGTACTAATGACAGGAAGCGCAAAGAGCGGCTTTGCTGGCTACAGGGAAGGCATATCCCTCCTCCTGGCTTCCCCCCACCCCCCACCCCCACCCCTCGACTGTTTTAAGTCAAAGAACAGTCCTTTCATCGTTTGAACATGCCGAAAATGAGCTTCAGCTGAATTGACCGAAGTTCGACACGGCTATAACCTGGCAAAACCGGGGTGACCACAACCTTGGTCATACATCCGTGTGTGTGTGCACCGGGAGAAGAGAAATCGGTTGCGCCATTAGAGAGTGGGACAGCCGTGGCTGGCGGGGAGAGGGGGGTGGTGTAGAACTCAACAGGAAACGTCAAGAACAGATAGCCAGGGCTGGAGAGATGCCTCAGAGGTTAAGAGCGCTGACTGCTCTTCCAAAGGTTCTGAGTTCAATTCCCAGCACCAACATTGTGGCTCACAACCATTTATAATGTGATCTGATGCCCTCTTCTGGCCTGTAGGTGTACATGCAGGCAGAGCACTATATACATAATAATAAATAAATAAATCTTTAAAAAATGGTCCCTATTTAGTCTGAGAGCCCAGTCTCATGGGGTTTCCTAACCAGGGCCCCCTGCCCTGTGTCCAGGGTCCAAAGAAGACAGGAGTAAAGATGCCAACCATTGTGCTGCTGTTATTAACCAGAGTGCAACTAATCCACCCTTTGTGGATTTGGAAGCCACAGTGTAAATGCGGTTTACCCAGAAACACTCTGAGAGTGCTTGGGCACGGGATGGGCAGGCCTTGGGTCCAGGAGAGGGTGGCAGAAGGCAGAATGCAGAAGATAGTAACACCTTGTCATCACATGCCCAACAAGATCCTACTAGGAAGGGTCCTTTCTGCTGGCCTGAGGGGTGTGGGAGCCCCTGGCTTCCTTCCTACCCAATGCCTAAATTTCAAGTTCAATTCCTGATAAGTAGGTGAGAGCTGGAACAGGCCCACAGCTGAGTTCAATATGGGGGAATGGATGTCAACCAAAGAGAAACAAAGGGTTGGGGGTACCCTGTCCTTCATTAGTTTTTCTCATGACCCTCAGACTACCTCAGAGATGGGGAAGGGCAACAACAGCTCCCCTTCTGGGTGGCAACTGCCCTTTACCCCAGGAGGTAGGTGAAAGGCAGGTGCATTCATGTGCCTTTCTGTGTCTGAGCGCTATATGAGGCTCCTCCTCCCCAGTCCACAGCCCAGCTCTAACTGACTAGAGGAGTCAGCCATGCTTTCTTCACCTTTCTGGGATTGGGAGTTCAGAGGGAGGTCACTGAGAGCCTCAGGGCTTGACCCCACTGGCTCTTAACAAGAGTTGGAGACTGAGGAAGTGGCCCAAACTGCTTTGGTGAGATCTGTTCCTCAGGTCAGGAGTCTCGGAGTGATAAGGTCCAGGCAAAAGCGCTGCTCCAGCCAGCTAGGAGTCAGAGACGTACAGCGCCTCCACTGCATTGCTCAGACCCTGGCTGACACCCCCCACAGCTAGGAGGCAGTTCTTGAAGACAATGCTGGAGCAGGCACAGCGGGGCGTGGGCATGGGTGGGAGGGCCTCCCACTTTTTCTTCTCTGGGTGGAATGCTTCAGCTGTCTCCAGGACAGTGGGCTGGTTTCCTGAAAACACAGGGGGAGTCAGACCATAGACCAAGGAGCACAGCCGCCAAACCTGGTCCCATAGTGACCATGTCCCACCCCAGAAGTAACAGCCAAGCAACTTCATTGTCTTTGGCTATGGGATGGCTCTCTCTCTTTATCATCCTGGGCCAGAAATTCCTGTCAAGCAACTTTGTCCCCTGTCTGTCCCCCCCACCCCCACCCCCTGCTCTCTGCCTTTTCATCTTAATAGGACTGTCTTCTCCACTTGAGTGGAAAGTTTCTAGAACACCACTGCCTCCCTCCTGGCTTTACACACACACACACACACACACACACACACACACACACACACACACACACACAGTTGAGATGATCCAGCCTTACCAAGTCCCCCAGCCACTACGACCCGTCCACTCAGACCTCCAGCCACGAAGTCTGCCCGGCGCTTCTTGAGGAAGAATGAGCGTTCCATCTTCAGCCATCCTCCTGCAAGCCATGTGTAATGACAGGACAGAGAAAAGAGGATTGGGTGCTGATGTCCCCTAACAAATACAGATGGCTCCCAAGTGACTCTTAGCCTGGTGGGCACCTCCTTCCGTTCACCCTTGTGCTCGGGTTGCAGACAGCATCCCTTGCTGGTTCAAACGACACTCTCTACCGTTCCAGCCTTCTCTGGTGCTTGTCGCGGTCTAAGGTACCCAATTCCCATGAGCCCCCTGTTCTATTTAGATTTTCCACAGCTCTATGAGCCAGGAGGGGTGCTCAGACTCCAGAGAGGCCTGCCTGGATATTCAAGCAGCCCCAGGAAGATGGCCAAGATGGAGAAAGTGGGGGGGAGGAGGGGTAATCAGTCAGAAGAGAGGCACGTAGCCAAGGGGGCGAGAGCCCAGCTCACCCTGTTCCGTGTCAAACACATCCATCGTCCGGAGGAACTTGGGCTGCCGGTAGAGTCGACCTTGTCGTAGGCCCCCCAGGCTGTACAAGTGGTTATCCAGGGTCACAAAGCTGGAGAAAGCCCGCTTACAGGGAATGTTGGGGAACTTGGTCCAGGACCGAGACTCTATGTCAAAGACCTCAAATGCATTGACCGCATACTTAGATTGCCGACCCCCTGCAGGTGGGGGCAGGGTACAGGGTGGACAAAAGAAGAGCAGTCCCGTGAGAACAGATGGGGCTGAGGTTTCCCTTCCAATATTCAGGCCAGTGTGATTATCCCCCACAGCCAAGGACATTCTCAGGATGTGGGCATCACTCCCCAGGGAATTCACCCAAGGGAGCAAGAACAGGAAATGAACAAATGACGCTGGTCCTTCCTTACCCAGCACATAGATCTTGGATCCCCGGAGGAAGGAGGTGGCAGCATATCTTGGGGTGGGCATGGGTGCTAGGGACACCCACATGTCCTTTAGCATGTCATAGTGTTGCAAGTAGTTGTGTGGACGAAGGTCCAGGCCCATCCCACCTGCGGCGTACACTCGGTAATCTAAGAAAAAGGCCACACACAGACACGGTTAAGCTTTCAGGTACCCAGAGACTGGCCCAACTGCATGCATCACCTTTCCTAGGCCTCACCAAGTTGCCAGCCACTGGTCTGCCAGTGGATCACAGCTGTTTTGGTAGGGTGGGTATCACCATTCAGAGTCCCTCTTGCGGTTAACCTTTCTGAAGCTCTGGCTGGGCTGTGTGCCTCGGCTTAGGCCGAGTCCTTGGCATAGCCTGGTGCACTAAAGCCTGCACGGAAACAGACGGCAGAGACGTCCAGGCCTAGATAGGCCTTCGCAGCTTTGTCCTTCCATGGGCCTCCTTTCTAGGCAGCCCAAGGGGAGGCCCAGAGAAGAGGCGTTGTCACGGCTTCCAGTAGTGTGACCTGTCCCCTAGAAATCCTCAGATAACTCTCCAGATATGGTGAGGTCCTTTAGAATCACAGTCAGCCTCACCGTCACTCTTCTACACACTGAGCAGTTGGTCGGTGGTCCTATCTGCTACTCTGGTGGGGGAAATGCCATTCTCCTTCACAAAACCCAGAAGCCTGCAGGATGCAGGAGGCATCTGTGCTGAATGGGATAAGGCCAAGTCTGAATGAGGAGACGGCTTCGAGGGAACGGATCCTTGAGAAACCTTGTCCTGAGAGCTTGGTTTTCCTAAGCAGGGGGCATCTCCAATTCTCCCCTGCTCTTGACAGAAGGTCGCTTTTCAGGAACTTAGTACACTGTTCAGAGAGCATGTGTGTCCCCCTCGCCCCAGGCCTTGGCTGGATGGGCCCTTTCTCAGGAATCTTCAGTTCCTGCATACAGTTCTTGCTCCCAGCAGCCCTTCCTCACAGCCTTCCTCTCGATGGCGCCTTGACTCTTCGAAGTCACTACTGCAAGAAGTGAGCCCTATCCCCTTTCCACTCTACTTATACTAGGAGGGGGTCTGGAACCCTAAGCCTAAGGGCCGGGGAAGGACCTGAGGACAAGCGCCTGATTCCTCCCTCCCTTCTGGAAACGTCCCCTCCTGGAAAAACTCCCGAACCACTTCACAATCATTCAGCCCTCTGCTCAGTTCTGACCCATCCTTCCAGCTTCAACTGAGGTTCCCTGAGCTGCAAAATGGGGGGGGGGAGGGCCCAGGGGTCTTGGCTGGGTGCCTCCTGAGTGATGGCATCGCTACGCCTCTGTTGCCACACGTAACTGCTACCAGCTTGATCTGTTTCTCCCACTGCACTGAAGGCCCTTGAGCATCTGTTAGGCTGTGAAGCCAGTACAGTGGCTGCCATGTAAACCTTTCCCGGCCTAACTGCTGAACCCGGCTGGCTTTATAGTTTGGAGCACAGGCATGGATGGCCATTACTTAACTATCTATTTAACCTTGGTGAATTAACCTTTCTGGGCTTCATGCTGCTTCTTCTAAAATAGGAATGAAAATAGCACTTATCTCATTGGGCATATTGAAAGTACGAAGGGATAAAGCATCAATGGTAAGCCTTAAGTCTTAACTTTCAACATAATTTATTGATGCTAGGGATGGAGTGTAGTCCATTACTCATTATTCTCCATGTCCCCATGGACCAATGGGCCTTCTATCTCTTTTTTTTTTTTTAATAAGGTCTTACGATGTAGCTTAGACTGCCCTTGAGTTCATAATCCTTCTGCCTCAACCTTGGCAAGTCTTTTCTTGTTTGTTTGGGAGGTTTTGTTTTGTTTTTCAAGATAGGGCTTCTCTGCGCAGCCCTGGCTGTCTTAGAACTTTGTAGGCCAGGCTGGCTTCTGAACTCAAGAGATCAGCTTGCCTCTGTCTCCTGAGTGCTGGGATTAAAGGTATGCACCACAGTGCCCTGCTGCTAGGCAAGTCTTGAACTTGCCACTCCTCTGGCTCAGCCTCCAGAGTTGTTAGAATTATAGGCCTACAGCCCCAGGCCTGTCTTTTTTATCCCCCTGACTGGCAGGTCATGAAAACCCTATTGTCTACCCTGCCCCAGGGGTTCTGAGCTCCAGGCTCTCCCCAGGGTACTTTCAGGGCCCAGATTGTCTACCCTTTTCCTTCTCCTCTGGGGCCTAAGAGCAATCCAGGGACAGAGCAAGTGCTTAAGCTGGTTTCTGACCTGCCCCTATGCCAGGCAGTCAGCTGGGGTAGCGTAGCCAGAGAGACAGGGAAGGACAGAAAAGATGAAGGTCACTCCCACCAAGCCTGCCGTGTGAAGGCAAGTGTGTATGAACTTGGGAGGGTCTTTTAATTCCCATTCTCATAAAACTCTGTGTTGTTAGCAAAACTGCCGTTGGACCCCCCTCTATACTACAGTCTGTTTTAGGCCCAAGAAGAATGGGCCGAGGGCTTTGAGAAAGCAGAATAGGAATCTTAAAACCACACGCAAGCCAGAAAACTTGGTGGACCTGGATCACACACAACATGAAACAACCTTTGGGAACATCCTGCCTCCCACTTAGTACTTCTGAAACTGCAGTGAGGAGTAAATGGAGATCCTGGGACTGGGTCCCATAGCCTCCTTGGCAGGGCCTGGTGATGGTAGAAGGATGGGGTGGGCATCCTCGGGAACCTACATAGGTAGGTTGGGGGAAGGCAGGTGGCCAACGGCAAATGTGGTCATCCGGCTGAACGCCAGGGTCTGCAGAGTCATTGCAGATAACCCCATCAGCTCACACCTTGGCTCTCCCTCTGCAGTGGCCTGCCCCGCCTGCTGGAAGGAACCCGTTGGAGCTGACTCCTGGCATCAGATGGAATTCCTAGACATTTCACCTGCTCAGTCTCCCTTTCCAGTGTGTAAAGTAAGGGCAATGGGTCTCTAGGTTTAATGCTTCCTGTAAGGCTCGAATGTTAATGGGGAGTGTGTACCGCCCCCCCCAATCATGTTGCCTTCCACCCGTTTTCCCCATGACCCATTACTTTCTTCTCTGTGCCCACCCTCAACCCTGGCCCCACTTGCCTTTGGCTGTGACAGAAATGCCCATGGCAGCCTCGCGCAGGACGCTCCTCTTCTTCCACTTGCCTTCATCGATATTGTACATTTCCACGACCTTCACAGGCAGTTGATTGGTGCCCACGCCCCCGATCACCATAATCCGCTTTCCTAGGGCAGTAACCGCTACCCCAGCCCGTGCTGTGGGCAAGGAGGGCAGGGAGGTCCACTGGTCGGCTTCGGGGGAGTAGACCTCGAAGCAGTCCATGGGGACGCCATTGTCATCACATCCCCCGATGGCATAGACCTGACCCCCGGTCTCCAGCAGTGAGCAGTAGACCCTGCGGCTAGGCAGTGGAGCAAGACGCTTCCACTGGAAGTCCTTGACATTGGGTACCTCCATAGCAGCCCGGGGAAGGGCCCTGCTCGCGCTCCCCGACAACGTCCGGGCAAGGTCCAGCCCCGGGGCCAGCGGGCTACACGGCGCCGGCCAGCGAGTCCCTTCTAGCAGCCTCCATCTCGCGCTGCGCGGGCTCCCGCCGACGCCCGCTGGCTTCTCCCGGTCCCTCGGGTGTCAGCGGGGCGGCGACTTCCACGCCTGGTTCCGCGGGCAGAACCAGGAGAATCTAGGGCAGCAGGACGCCGGCGGTAGCCCGCCGTGGGTCAACTTTGCAAGATGCGCCCCTTCCCAGTCCGGTCCCTGAGAGCGCGGAGCTCACCCCGCAGCGCGTGGGCGCCGCGTTTGCCCCGCACTAGCTCCCGGGCGGCGCCCGCACCCGCGCGAGGCTTTCACCGCCTGCCTGGCAGCTGCGGAGTGGAGGACAGCGCGCCCTGCCCTTCCCGGCCCGCACGCCGCCGTCACCGGCGCAGGCGAAGAGGCCGCTAGAAGCCGAGCCAGGGCCGGAGGATGCCGGCTCCCCGCTTCCCCTCTTCCCGGCTTCCCCGCAGCTGTCACACCTGGGCAGGCGCCCACGCGCCCGGAGGTGGAGGCTGTGGCCTGTGCGTCAGCCCGGGTGGCCGGGGCGGGCAAGGGCAAGGCCTGCCGTGTCTACAGGGTCGGAAGCAGCCGGAGCAAGAGCCGGTGCCCAGATGACAGGCAGATCCTGCCAGCGTGGGGGCGGGCGTTTGCGAGTGTTTGTTTTGGATGAGGAGGCGGAGAGGCCAATTACCCAGTTTGTCTACAGTACACAGACCCAGTTCGTGACAGGCTGGCTTTGTTTTGGGGGTGAGGGGGAGGTATTCTCATATGGTCTAACCTCAGAAGCGAGTTAGGAGACTTCCATGTGGCGAGGACCTTCAGACCTAACAATCTTCACGCATATGCGTGTGATTCACACAGAACCTTCCTTTCCTCCTGAGTGGACACGTCCACAAAGCGGCAGATAAAGTCAGACAGGGGAGCCACAACTGAACACACTAATAGACAAAGCTGGGAGAATCCTCCCAAACCTTCATGTATCTCTAGAAGGGCAAACCCCATTTACAAATTGGCACCAACTGCAGGACTACCCAGCAACAGACCCTTGAGAATGACAGTCCCTAGTAATAAACACCCATGACACACCAGACTGCTTATTGGTGTGTCTCTCCAAGCCCACAGGATCCTCCTATCTGGTTTCATTCCACCTGGAAACTTACAGACTGCTGTTGAAATGTTCACTCTGAAAAACTGAGCTTCAGTGTGTGTGTGTGTGTGTGTGTGTGTGTGTGTGTGTGTGTGTGTGTGTGTGTTGGTAAGTATTTCTGCCCAGTGTTGAGGATGGAACTCAGAGTTGTGCACATGTTAGGTGCTAAAGTTTAAATTGTGATAAACTTTAGATTCACAAGTGGTTGTAAAAATTTTTCTCTGTATCCAGTGTCCTCCAGTACGATATCCTACCCAGCTATAGTACAATGCCACAAGTAGAGTAGCTTGTCATTACAAGGATCCCATGTCACCGTTTGCTATCTAGTCAGGAGATGCCATAATCCCTCCTAGCTCCTCCCTCCCCAGCCCCTGACAGTAGTTTCTGAAATCCTATCACTTCAGCCAGGTTGTACAAGGAGCTGGGACTGTGGCTCACTTTCTAACAAGCAAAAAACCTGGATTCGGTCCCCACCACAGTGACCTAACACTCAGTGCTGCACGTCCATATCCACAGCTCCTGGGAGCTGGAGATGGGAGGGTCATTCAAGGTCATCCTTGCTAGCTATCGTGTTCCAGGCTGTCCTGGACCCTGCCTCAAAAGGGAAAAGAATGTTATGTGGATAAAATCATACAGTATGTAGCCTTTTAGAGTCCCCGCAAACTCACTTGTGGGGTATCATAATCTAAGTTGTTGAAATAGGTTTCCCTACCCCCACCCCCAGTGTTTTTCTGAAACAGTCTACCATGTCTGGAACTCATGATTTTCCTCCTATAGTCTCCAAGTGCCAGGATTTTGCATGCTTGGGCCACCAACTCATTTCCCTTCCTTCTTTTCTCTTTTCTTTCTTTCTTTCTTTTTTCTTTTTTCTTTTGAGAGGATCTCTGTGTAGAAAAGGCTGGCCTCAAACTCACAGATATCCACCTGCTTTTACCTCTTAAGTGCTGGCATTAAAGGTGTGTGTCTCTTCATCAGATTTTTCTCCTTTATTTCTTTGTAGCATTCCGTGGTGCGGATGTATCCTTGTAAGTTTTTGTGAAGGTTAAGCGAGGTGATATAGGTAATGTTTATCAATCATTCATCTTTCCTCCTGACACGGAACAAGGACCTAATACCTTTCTGTCACACTGCAACTGTGACTTCTGTGAGAAATAGAAGCCCTAACTCAAAATAGACTTATTTTAACATCTTGAGCTCTTAACCTAACAATTCTGCTTGTTTTTTAAAGGTTTCTTTCTTTTTAAAAAAAAATGGTTTATGTGCATTGGTATGAAGGTATTAGAATCCCTGGAACTGATGTTACAGACAGTTGTGAGCTGCCATGTGGGCGCTGGGAATTGAACCTGGGTCCTTTGGAAGAGCAGACAGTGCTCTTAACCCCTGAGCCATCTCTCCAGTCCCAATTCTACTTATTTTTAAAGCTTAGATTCTTACATTTGCAAAATCAGCACCTATGTCAAACAGGCTGTATGCTGATTTCCTTGTTCAGCAAGAACTCACAAAGTCTAAGAGTATAGTCTAAAGTGATGAAGCTGCACAGACAATACCAACCACTTCCTGTTCTTGTAATAGGCCCCAGACCTTAGCACAACTGACACCATGATAGAAGTACCATTCAAGCCTTAGAACCCACCAGGTAGACAGCACCACCTGTCAAAATAATAGCACAGACCTAATCAGTCAAACTCCACAGTTCTGGGAAAGTCCCTAAGTGCAGTAACCTCACTTTTGCCCTCTGTAATTTGGCTTCTGGATGATTGTTCTTGCCAAATGAAGTATGGCAGCTCAAGGCGTGGTTTTGAGCTAAAAAAAAAAAAAAAAAAAAAAAAAATCTCCCTGAGGAAGGCTCAGGACTGCATCTGGGTGTTGAACACCCAGTATAGTTGCTATTAACTTGAAGCCATGTCTAAGTAATCTTCTCTGGTGGATGCCTCACAACAGCTTTAGGGGCCTAGCCTGGCCAGAGGTCTATGAAATGGACAGTTTCACAGCTCTAACTTTTGGCAAGCAGGGTGAATGGAAGGCACGGCCTTCCCAAGCGGGTTTGTTGGGATCTGTCTGTCTTCAGCCTCGCTTGCCTATGTGCCTTCACAGCAAAGCCAAGTAGCTTCTCACACCCCTCTTAGCAGGTGGGCAGAGTTCCCAGAGCTCAGCCCTTGCACATCCACTTTCTCAGAATCTGCAACTGCAGGGACACTGCCAGGCATCTTCGAGCATCTGTGTTTTACAGAGGAGGAATCTGACACCTGGGAGTGTTTCACTTAAGAGCTGGCGACTCAGTCAGAGGACTCTGGGTTGAGGGTTCCAAATTACAAATGAACAAATTTCGAATCAGTAAGGAGGCTGGGCGTTTCCATTTTCACATGGCCTCTGGTCATTTGTCTAGCTGTAGCGAGGAAAGGTGCCTAGAGCCCAAAGGGATCACAGTAATTGAATGTCTCACCTAGGGAGACACCAGACTTTGGCCCTGGACAGACCCTGTTCCAGCCCACACCCATAGGCTTTACTGTGTGCAGACCACGGGGCGGGGGGGCGGTGGGGCGCGTGTCAAGAGGCTCAGCTTTCGAAAAGTAGGAAAAAACAAAACAGAAACAACCAGTGTGCCTCCAGGCTATGCCCAGTTGTTAATGCTGAAAGTCTGGCTTTCCCCCCCCCCCATCTTTCCCGCATTGCTCTTCCTCCCAACCAGGTAACATCCTTTAGTCTTTACATTGAGGCACATTAAAGAAGCTGGTAACCTAGCAACCACAACATAGGATTCCCTGAGTCACCTGCCATTCCCACGCGTGGGCTGACTGCATCAGGCCCAGGCCCGAGGAGTGCCAAGCCCAGAGGGAGCCCAGTGTGTCCTTTGATTCCTCACCTCCCTACTCCAGTGCCAAGTCACCTTTCCGTTCAGAAGCTCTTCCTCATGTCAAACCCAAATCATTCTTGATCTAAGTTCTTGCATAGCACCTAGCATGGGTGTCTCTTCTCTCTTTAAGGATATATTTTGGGGGCCCGGAAGACAAGATGGCTCAGTGAGGAAAATCACTTACTTACTTGACAACCTGAGTTCAACCATGGGGACCCATGCCATGGGTTTTCTACATGCATGCCATGCCATGCCATGCGCGCGCGCGCGCACACACACACACACACACACACACACACATGAAATAAACAAATTATTTAATTACTTGTAAAGTTTTTGATTGAGGTCCCGGGTAGAGGGTGGCCTTAACCTAACCAACCCCTTGGGTCACCCTTCCCAGTATCAAACAAATAAACTGCCTCAAGTGGTCCTGTGGACTTGTGTTACTGTGATACCAACGTCCTAGTCAAACTTGGATATGCTCAGCCCCAGACAGTCAGTGATCACGATGTAAAAAAAAAAAAGTGACCTTGTATTTGTCAAGGTCAACTAGGACACAATAAGCAGCAGGTGTAGTTTGACTGGGAAGCTATTAAGTGCCTGTTCAGTTTGCCATGGGCTCCAGCTTCCTGGACCCAGGTCTGTTATGGGGATGCAATGGGCAAAGACATAGTTTAGACACCAAGCAGTGTCTCAGAGTGGTGACCCACTGACGTGCCTTGTGGTGGGACTGATGGATTCCAAGGATAGGCTACATTTTGAGGAGACACTCTAATCTCCTTCCCCAGCAACACACATTACCTACTTGCTGTGCCCACTGTAGGCACCCTATGAGGGAACAAGTCTTCCCTCTTCTTGAGGCAATGAGTGTCTCTGCCTCTGACTTGCTAGGTTCGGGCCAGTGTACCCAGGAACTGGGCCCAGCTCCACAGGGTGGGTGTCCTGGAGATGCATGCCTTCCTACAGCTGCCTCTCATGTTGGGCTGTCTTACAGGGGATCTCTTTCTTCTCAGCTAACGGAGGTTGCTCCACTGAGGCAGAAGCTGCAGGCCAATCCCGAGGACAGCTGGTGTTAGTCTTCGCTGGGAGATCGCCAGGTGGCGTTCTGGAGCCAGCCGAAGCTTGGTCCGTGCATAGGGGTGAAGTTGACAAGGCAAGCACTGTGAGCTCCTAGCCCCGACCCTGTCAGTCTGGAAGTCAGCCCAGTGAAGAATTAGGGCTCAATCAAACTGGGTGGGAGGCAGCAGGACAGTGGTGGCAATCAGAGAGCCATGACCTGTATCCCCCACCAGCCATGACCTGCCCCCCACCAGCCATGACCTGTATCCCCTACCAGCTATGACTTGCCCCCCACCAGCCATGACCTGTATCCCCCACCAGCCATGACATATATCCCCCGCCAGCCATGACCTGTATCCCCCACTAGCCATGATCTGCCCCCCACCAGCCATGACCTGTATCCCCTACCAGCTATGACTTGCCCCCCACCAGCCATGACCTGTATCCCCCACCAGCCATGACCTGCCCCCCACCAGCCATGACCTGTATCCCCTACCAGCTATGACTTGCCCCCCACCAGCCATGACCTGTATCCCCCACCAGCCATGACCTGTATCCCCCACCAGCCATGACCTGTATCCCCCACCAGCCATGACATATATCCCCCGCCAGCCATGACCTGTATCCCCCACCAGCCATGATCTGTATTCCCCCCCCCCCACCAGCCATGACCTGTCCCCGATCACCTGAGGAAGAGTGTTGGAGTGCCTAGTCTCTGCGACACAGTCTTGGTCAAGAAGAATTGAGTACATTCCTTGAGGACCTTCTCCTCCCTTCCTCCAATTTCTTTTCTGTTCCCACCACCACCACCACCAGAGCGTAGCATGATCTCAGAACCTAGAGGCACTGACTGAGTTGAGTATCCATTAAGGAATGTCCGTGCCCACAGGGTGGGGACAGTATCATCTTGAATTTCAGACTCCTTGAAATTGAGACACAGGGCCGAGAGTCAGGCATTCCTCTCTCTCTCTCTCTCCACGCCCCCACCCCCCGAGTGCACAAGATGATGAGAGTGACAGCACAAAAGCTCTAAAAGACCTGAGCTGGTTTCCTGTGTTGATTGCAGGCATTGAGGAGGAAATGGAGCTTGTAATAAAGCCTGAGCGTTAGTCATAAACCAGGAGGCACTTCCTGGCCAGCGGTGCAAGGAACTGAGAACACCAGCACTGAGTGGGGCCAGAGGCCATGTTGCTAATTTCTGCTGCTGCCTCTGGTGCGGGGGCGGGGGGGGGGGGACACCAGGAGCAGGAAGGGCCACGGGACACACATGATCGTCATGCCAGAGAGGGCATAGCAGGCCCTCTCTGTGGTAGCTGTCCTTCTAGAAGGAAAGTGGGGCTGAGGACAGCTGGGAGGGGTCTCCCAGCTTTAGCATTCTTGGTTTGCAGGGACAGCATATTGGGTTGAAGCCCGAGGAAAATAATCGCATAGTCGTGGTGGAAAAGGGACAGATTCTGGAGTGAGCATGCTTGTGTTCTGCCAGTAGCTACATATGCACAGAGATCTAGCTCCCTTGATTTGTCCTCAGAGTATCAGTTACCCAAGGTCCAGTCCACTACAGGGGCCTTATGGGGGAGCCCTGCTCTTGCCTGTGGCTGCTGCTGCCTGCCTACTTAATGACAGTCTGTTCCTTGTGATATTTGAGCACCTGTCTGGAAGTCTAATCACGATTCATGGTGTGTTCTGACCCTTTTGGGGGTCCCTCTCTGTGTCCCACAGCTATCTGGCAGGACTCAAGAAGAGTTCAATTCACATGGCAATCTGGCCCTTTCTTTAGAGAGGAAACTGTACCAGTTGGTTCCAGCTCACTAGGCTGGGCTGTATTAGCTCTGGATCCAAGAGGGGTCCTTTCTTCTCCACGTCCAATGCAGAGCCCCTCCCCCACCCCACGGACCCCATCACCACCACGTAGCCTTTTCCGAGGTCCAGTCTACTCTACACAGTGGCAGAGGCTGTGCAACGGGCAGGTGGCACAGGCTCCTCAGACACGACTCTTTAAACACTCATTAGTAAGTTAATATTGCCATTTCCAGGGCCAGCATCATCCTCCGTTCTTCTTAATTAAAAAGAGCCAAGAGGGGCTCTGAATGATTTGCCCACCAGCCCCACTGCTGCCAGCTGGGAAATCGGCAAGGAAGATTGATTGGCAGATGGGTCAGCCTGTTTGTCTAGCTAGTGGGTGCACAAGTGTGAAAGCGTGCATACGTGCTTGTGTATGTGTTCAGGGGTGGTGGGGTGGCGGTGGGATTGGCTTTCCTACTGGCAGATGCAAAGTGAGTGGGGCCACAGACCCATCACCCAGTCCCAGAGAGCTCAAGTTGGTAAGGCCAGAGGAGAAGCTGGCAGGTATTGGGGCCCCGGCAAAGCCTGCTCAGCTCCCAGCAGAAAGGTCTTGTCCCAAGGACAAAAATTCCAGCCTGAAGTTGTCTCCATGCAGAAGAGAGAGAGAGGGGCAACTATCTGGAGAAGCTGCTCCTTCCCACCTTTATTATTATTATTTTTTAAACTATAAGAGAAGGCTTTCTGGGCCTGGAGCTGCTGGTACCACAGTTGGTAGGGTGCTTTGTCTAATTTGCATGAATCCCTGTGTTCTGTGCCCCAACACTGCTTAAAACTGGCTATCACACGCCTGTAATCCCAGCACTTAACAGATGGAGGCAGGAGGACCGGAAGTTTAAAGGTATCCTTGGCTACTTAGTGAGGCTAAAGCTTGTCTGACTCTGTCTCAAAAGAAGAAAGGACAGGGAGAAGAAGGGGGAGGAGGGGAAAGAAGTGAGTGAGTGAAGGAGAGAGAGAGAGAGAGAGAGAGAGAGAGAGAGAGAGAGAGAGAAAAGCGCACAACTTCCTAACTTAATTCTTTCACCCACCCAAGGTCCCTAGATTTGATGGGGCTAGGAAGGGAATTACAACGGGCACAGTTTGAACTGGGGTGAAATGACATTCTACCCCAAGCCTCTAAGAAGCCAGCAAATGAAAGTGGTCACTTTCTGAGGTACCCACCCTCTTACGCTTCTCCATATCAGGGGAGTGTCTACTGCACGCCTCTGCTGCCCTCAAAGAGCGAAGAGCCTGCCATCCTTCATGCCACCAGTAAGACAGAAGGGCCCGTGCAGAGGAAGGGGGAGCGTTTGCTTTCTTCCTCTCTTTTCTCTCTTCTCTCTTCTCTCTTCTCTCTTCTCTCTTCTCTCTTCTCTCTCTCTCTCTCTCTCTCTCTCTCTCTCTCTCTCTCTCTCTCTCTCTCTCTCTCTCTCTCTCTCTCCTTCCCTGAAGAAAAGACAACATAGAAGAACAGTTGGGGAGGGGTGGGGCTGGAGAGCAGGCCTTATCCAACGTTCTGCTTTAATCCAATCCCATGGGAGCCAGACAATCTGCTGGAGCAGCAAGGCTGCCATCTGCTACACTGACCCATGTCTCCTCCAGGCTACACCCAGAGGAAGGGGGGGGGGGAACACCCAGAGGAAGGGGGGTAACGCATCATTAGTAGGCTGTATGTGGGCTATGCTGGCCTAAAAATAGATGGACATCCAGAAAGGTAAGCAGCAGGCTGGGGTGTGGGTGGGTCAAGAGGTCTGCCTGTCTTCATTAGCGGGCACTCCTCAGCCAGGCAGGTGTGCAGCCGAGGGACCTGAGGAACCCCAAGGGGCCTGCTCAGAGCCTGCGAGTCTCCTGTCTTTATCCTGGATGTTGCTAAGGAAGGATCGCAGTCACCCCTCATTCATGGCTGGTGTTCTAGAAGCTACCATCACAGGTCCTGTGTTCCTCTAATGTTTTGGTTCCCACCGTTTCTTTCCTCAGATGACATCCCTCCCCCACGGTCCCAGCCTTGGTTGAGAACCCAACATTCTTGGAGGTTCCTGCCTCAGAACAGCAGTCAGTGAAGAAGGCCTTGGCCTGTGCTGGCCTGGGACCTTACAGCAGTATATATAGTTTATACTTGCTAAGGAGAAAGACACAAAAGAAAATATGCTTCGGGATATGTGAAAATGACATGACATTCACATTTCTATAAATACAGTTATAAGTTATGTTGGAACACGGCCCCACATGTTGCCTGCCACAGCCTTCACGATACAACAGCGCGAAGAAGTCTAGGCGGCATGTGGGCCCACAGGCATAAGACGTTCCCTCTCTGTCCCTTTATGAACCTTCTTCTCACCCTCAGCTATTTCAGAGGGACAAGAGAGATGCCGCTTTTTTTTTTTTTTTTTTATGACAACTTGTCCCACACCTACCTTGTGCTAAGCTGGTATTTAAAAAGGGACAATAAAAGGCCACTCGGTGCCAGTGCCCATAGTTGGTCACTTACTGCATATGGGCACCTTTTCTCATTGTCATATAATTGTCACAACAGTCTTGAGAGAAACAAACTACCTGTCCCATTTCCACGAGGGAGGCATGAAGAAACAGCAGGAGGTCACCCTCACTCGCAGCCTCTTAGAATGCCGTGGGGCTGGAGGCGTAGCTTGCCGGTACAGAGCGTGCAAGGCTTTGAGCACCAAAAAACATTTTTGAAATGCCTATGTCCTCCCCTGGCCACCAATCTGAGATGACCTTCTGGGATGACCTCCCGAACAGACATGGGTTTAGCAGTTTGGGTGTTGGGGACAAGAACTTGGGACCTGACTCAAATCCTCTCAGCCTCAGAGCCTGGCGTCAAGGCGAGAGGAGTGTTAAGTGGCAGGCAGCGAAGTCAGTAGCAGTGACAATAGGGACAATTCTGATCACCCTGCCTCCCAGCCTGCTTCTTTACTCTCTGAGGCTCCCTTCACTTATCAGCTTTCCTCTGGGAAGATTAATTTGCATTTAAATAGGAAAGGCCAGGAAGGGCCAGACTAGAGTGTTTGGGTGCTAATAAGAAATTCATTCCTCTTTAAATATTAAGGGACTCCCGGTCATCTCGGGGTCAAGGAAGGCGCTAGGGATGCTTGGGCTGTCAGAGTGAGTGAGGCCTTTGGAGCTGTTGATGGCAGAATGCTTTCAGTGGCTCAGCAGCAGAGGGCAGAGGGGTGTTCACTGATGCTAGCCTGAGGCCTTGGTAGCCTACCTAGCTCAACTGAGAATGAACGGCAACAGTCTTGGAGAAAAACTGGAAGGTGGCCAATGGGATAGAAGTCTTCAGGGTGTCAACTTTTCAAATTGCTTAAAAGATAACCCAAAGCAGGAGCCCCATCTGTCTCTCTCACCACTTGCCCAGTATGGAGCCCCAAGTCTGGCATTCAGTGGGCACACCGGGAATATTTGCTGCATGAATGAACCGAGTCGATTAATAAGTTATGAGGGAGGAATCAGGCGTTGCTCCCAGTAGTTTCTCCGAGTCTTCCTGTTAAATGGTGCCTCTGCGTTTCCCACCCCCAGAGCTTTGCAGAGGCCACGCTAAAACTTCCTGGCCTTGAAGAATAATGCTTCGGCTTTTTAACAAGCTGACTTAACAATTTCACATCCGTGTGCTGTGGTTGATAATTGCAGTACAGCTGGGAGGTGAGTCAGGTTTTATTACTCCCCATTCAAAAGTAAGAACACAGTAATAGAGGCGGGGGGTGGGGGGGAGGCTTGTGACACCCTGTTCAATGTAAAGCTCAGCCAGGAGCTTTGGTCTAAGGCTCCTATTCTGGCACTTTCTTGATTGTGACAGTCCCCCTTGTCCCTGTACTGGGCCGGTTATTAGCAACATCCTGCCATGAAACTGGCTCTGGCCTTCAAGTGCAGGGTACCCAAATGCCGTGGGGAGCCCAAAGAGCAGCCGAGCTCCCTGCCAGGTTTAGTGCTGATGGCCAAGGCCTTTTCCATTTCTTGGCTGTGTGCTGGGCCCTCACATGCTCACCTCTGTTTGTTAAAAAGCCTCCTGTACCCTTCAGTGCTCAGTCTGAAAACCACCCTACAGACAAGGATAGCATTTCTGTGGGATGTGTCCTGTGACTGGTAAACATAGCCTCACAGTAATAACTACCACCGATATTCAGGGCACCATGAGAATTTTTTTATATAGTCTATATAATTTTGCACTCATAAGAACCCTAGAATAATTATGGTGGTAGTGAATAAGTATATACTGCTTATTGTATGTAAAGAGCTGGGCCCCAGTACTAGAATAATTATGGTGGTAATGGATAAGTGTATACTGCTCATTATTATGTAAAGAGCTGGCCCCCAGTACTGTAACTTAGCCAGTAAGATAGGCATTGTTATTAACTGCCATTCTACAGATACAAAAACTGAGTCTTCCAGAGGGCAAATAAGTTGCTTCAAGGTCACAGATGCACAATGGAGCAGAAATGACAATCTTGTAGGACCCCCACCCCCACCCCCAAAGACCCTTACTCCTTCCTGCCCCACGCCAGTGTCCTGGCCTGGGTCCTCCTCCACTCCCTAATACCACCAGCCATTTCTGTCAGCAGCAGGCTCTCAGCATGCCAGGGTATGCCGTGTGCACAAACGGACGAGAAGAAAACTTACCTGACTGAGGGGCAAAGGACATCCAGAGACCACTGTAGAAGACAAAGAAGGGAGGGACTGCAGAGCCTCCTGGGTGGGCTGGCTCAGAATCTTGTTCCTACTGTGGGTGGGCAGGGTCCACATCAATAAACAGCTTACCACTGCAGTTTCCATCTGATGGCCTGAGAGGGAGTCATGCATGCCCCACATTTGCCCCTCAGGACAAGCGCGAAGCCCTCAGGCCCAGTCTTATTCCAACAGCTGAGCGTCTCTCAGGCCAGCTGCCAAGGCATACTCTGTACGGAGATGGTGAGGGGGTGGACATGCTCACACAGACAGTAACAGCCGTAGAAACTAACAACAAAGAGGCCGGGGAGCTAGACTCCTCAGCCGATACAAAAGAGCACAGAGAAGAGAGAAAGAGGCTGTCTTCAGTAAGGCTGCCAGCAAGCAGAGGGCGAGTGTCTCTGTCTGGGTGCTAATCCAGCCCGGGCCAGGCCGTTCTCCACATCCCATGAGGCTGAGAGTAAAGGGCAGGGTTCCTTGTATTTTTGTCTTCTGGGTGCTTATGGTCATCAGTGGTTCAGAGAGCACGAGCAAGCTCCGAGGAAATGTGCGTGACAAGGCTAGACCCACCCATAAAGTGGCAGTTTCACCAGGTCAAACTGAACTTTTCAGAGCGATGGCCTACCTACTGAACTTCTGGTCCAGTGCAGCTCAGGGAGAGGAACAGCAGGGGGTTCTCAGATAGAAAGAAAGCCAGCTTCTCAGTGGGTGAGCAACTGGCTGCTTCTTTTCTGTTTGCTTGGTTTTGGAGACAGGGTTTCTCTGTGTGTAGCCTTGGCTGTCCTGGAACTCTTTTTGGTAGCCCTGACTGTCCAGGAACTCTCTTTGTAGACCAGGCTGGCCTCGAACTCACAGAGATCCACCTGGCTCTGCTATGCAAATGCTGAGATTAGAGGCGTGTGCCACCACTGCACAGCTTCAACAGGTTGCTCCTTAAGCTTACCTTTTCTACCAAAGATGTTGGAATGGACGTGGGGCCTGTGGCTGTGCCTTCTGAGTGTGAGCCAGGGCCACCCCATTTGACACAGCTCCTCTATTTTGGCCAAGCTGCGACCATTTCAGCAACTAAAGTCATCTGTGTTCTAAAATTAAATTAGCTTGCAGATTATTGACGCCCTACTCTGTGGACCCCCAAGTTATGTCCACACAGGAAAGACATTTATGGGTCACCTGACATAGTCAGGTTGCTTGATCACCCCGAGGCCAAAAGGAAGACTTTGTTTTGTTCTTTTTGTTTTGTCTTTCAAGACAAGGTCTCTCTGTGTAGCCTTGACTGTCCTAGACTTGAATTGTAGACCAGGCTGGCCTCGAACTCACAGCGATCTGCCTGCCTCTGCCTCCCGAGTGCTGGGATGAAAGGCGTGCGCCACCACATCCAGCCAAAAGGAAGACTTTTTAACCTTCTCCTCCGTGTCCCTCCCTTTCTGCCCAGCTTGTACCCCGATGGCCTGCTGATTCTTACAAGGCTCCCTCTGTGGGTGCTCCCCCAAATACAAGCCGGCACTGTCTGAAGTCACCTGTTCCCTTGTCTGTTTTTTCCTTCTCACTGACCTTTCACTGAGGACTTTCAGTTCTGTTTCAGGGGATTCTCTCTCTCTCCCCCTCTCTCTCTCTCTCTCTCTCTCTCTCTCTCTCTCTCTCTCTCTCTCTCTCTCTCTCTCTCTTTCTCCCCACCCCACCCCCACCCCCTGGTGTAGATCTCTGGGGAGAAAAAAAATCAAGGGAGGAAAAAAAAAACCCTGCACACTAGAAATCCCTCTCCAACTGAGTGGTCTGACAGTGGTGGGAAGTCTTCCTCTGGGAAAGGGACAAGTGGGCGGTGCTGAGGAATAAAGGAAGTGACCTAAAGAAGCTCCCAGACCAGGCAGGTTTGGAGCTTTGGCCATCCATATGGCTGCTACCCTTAACCCTTTTGTCCCTCAATTTCTGTAGCTATAAACTGACCAGGTCACCCAAGGGGACTAAGCAGTTGTATTTGATGGGCTAGTGGTCATGGGGTGTACATGTTTGTCAAAACCATCTAATATGTATTCATGCCATGTTTATATGTACACTACGGCCCGGTATATTTTTGCAGCACTGCAGATGGAACTCAAGGCTCTGGGAGTGCTAGGCAAGCACCCTGTCACTGAAAACACCCCAGCCTCTACACCGTGATTGTTAAAAATGTGAGTTTCTGTAACTAAATAAGTTAGCCCTACAGCTTAGGAAGCGTTTGTTTCCTTCTTAGCCCCTGGTTTTTTGTCCAGGAAGAGGAGGAAGAGAATGCAATTCTAAAAGCAGAGAGCTGTGTTGATTTCACAAGCAATGGGCCCTCTACTGAGGCTCGGGTGTTTTGGGGCTTGAACACTGGCCTGGCAGCAGCAACAGCAGCAGCAGCAGCAGCAGCAGCAGCAAGTGCCTGTTAACTGGGTTGCCTGCACCAGCCTAGCCCTAACATCATAACGCAATGTGAGGCCGTGACCTGCAGGCTAGTTGCTTCTTGTCCCAGAAGGCCTTGCATCACTACTGTATCTATGCCCTCTGCCCCTTTGTCTCGCAGCCTTCCTGCTGAGCTATGTCTTGGTCCCTGAGCAGAGTGGCATGGTGGCTATTGGTTGCCGGCTGTCACTCTTAATGAAGCGTTGGCCCAGAGAGGCGACCATCTATCACAGAGCCCCGGGATTATCCGTGAGCTGCATGTTAGAAATGTCTGACAGAGATGGACTACAGCTCAATTAAAGAGATGTGCGTGTGCATGTGTGAGGGGTATGCTTGCGGGCTCACTCACTGGAGGCTGGAGAGCAAGATTGTAAAGAATCAACTAAATCAAGTGAAAATGTTCCCTGAGGACCGGCCAGAAGCTAACAGCGTGTCTGAATGGCAGCTGCCCGGGAGATATTAGAGGTTGGACTTTTGCTGCCAAGTGGCCCCCAAACCCGGGAAAGCTTCCAGGTTGCCATTTGTCTCATTCTATGGAGCGATGAATATAAATTTAATAAGCCATGCATGAGGATAATTTTAAACTCAATTTGGGACTATCCAGTCTAAGAAAATAGTCCAGGGTGTCAGCTTTTTTGCTTTATTTGAGGTTATAAGATTTAATGAGAGGGGCAGGGGATGGAGGGCAGGGCCAGGGCTCTCGATTATCACCCACAAGGCCCGAAGCTGGACGCCCCCCAACACACATGCCACCACTGGCATGAGGCCAACCCAATGTGACGCTCCCTCAGAATTCCTTCCCTAAGCTCTCCAAAGATGCTCCCCTCTACAAACAGAGAAGAACACGGGATGGGCTGAGGCTGTGACAATCAAGCCATTAAGACAACTGCCTCTTGGGGCTGAAGAGATGCAGGGGCAGTTGACAACAGCTGGTACCTCCAGCTCCGAGGGATCTGAAGCTCCCTTCCATCCTCTCAAGCATCTGTGTACACATGATGCGTGGATGCACAACTATGCACACAGACACACACGCGCGCGCATACACACATCATACAGGTGAAAATAAAATAAAATAAATCTTTAAGATAACTGCAGCTCCAATCGCAGTTCCCCTATAACAGCAGTGGTGAACTGTCTAAACCTCTGCAATAAGAACGGAGTGGTTGGATACTTGGGGACAAAATAAAATCGATTCCAGCTGAAACTAGCAGGGCTGGGGCCAGGCTAAAAATGCAAACAAAGGGAGATGGGGTGACAGGACACAGAGAGATAACCAAATACCAGGCGTGGGGCGGAGGGGAAAATGGGGGTGGATGGGGGGTACTGATCAGTCCATCGCAAGTTTCCAGGGCTCTTCCTCACTCAACTCCCCTCTCCCCACCCAAATCACAAGAGGCCAGAGTAGACATAAAGAAAAGGGCTGGAGCTGACATCTTGTCTAATTTAAACTCTGCTCACAAAGAAGCCAGAGAACAGAGGGAGGGGTGGAAATCAAGTAAGTAAATGTCAACCCTTACAGTTGGTCAGAAGCCATTAGCCAGGCAGAGGATCCAATTAGAAACCATTGAATTAGCACAGTAAAAGAGGAACGGAACAGGCCCGGGCACAACGGGGGAGGGAGAGAGAAGGTAAGTATGAGGCAGGGATCAATAGAGGATTACCATAAGTTGTGCAAATGACAGGGGCTAGCAGAAGCTTTCCACATAACAAGGCACCCAGGCCAGACACCAGTTGTAAAATGTCCACACAGTTCCTTGGCCCTCTCAGATCCTGTCTCAGAGAGCCAGGCCATCTTGTGGACTATTTCAGAAGAGACTGTTTTGCTTTGCCCATAGACAAATGGGCAGCTTTCAGCCACTCAGTGGGTGGGGTGTTGGGAATCCATCAGAACACACAGAGAAGGGAGTGACCCTCTGCAGACAATGCTGGGAGGTTTTGTTCTGTTTTCGTGTGAAGCTACTCATACAGACTGGAAATACAGCCGATTGCCAGGTTGAGTCACACAGGCACTGATGATTATTTGATTTTGTCAAGGCTAAGCCTTTCTTTTGCTTAAGAGATTAAGGTCCCCCCTCTTTCTCCTAAATCAGAAGATTTCAGGTCAACGTTCTTAAAAGTCAAATCATTTGCCTGTGATTGCTGTGTGTTTGCTTCTGATCCCAGAGCTGGGGCAGAATATACTGAAAAAGAAAATGAAAGTTGCCCTAACTCAGGTCAGGGCCCAGGGGCACACAAGGCATGGAGCATCCGTCTTCAGAGAGTGGAGGCCATTTGAGGCCTGTATTCAGGTGTGTAATGAGCATTGCCAGGTAAAATATAGGAAACCTAGGTCAGTTGGAATTGTTAGGGTCCACTAAAAATTATTTATTGACTGAAATTTAGACTTAAGTGTGTGCTCTATGGTTTTACTTACTAACTTCTTGATTTTACATCAAAAAGTAATAATTACTCTAATCTGTCAAGCCCTAGCATTATATCAAATGCTTGAACATGACATGTGTCATGTCTGCAGGTGTCTCTGTAAAGTGAGCATAAACAAACCTGCTTTGCGGTTGAGGAAGCTAGGGATTTAAGGGTTAAAGTAACCATGACTCAGAGTCAAACAGGAAGCAGCAGGATGAGATTCACCCTAGGCCTGAGCACTCCCAATGCCTACTGAAAAGTCAGGGGGAGCGAGACCCCTCACTTGAGTGCCAGGTTGAGACAGACCCGGGTCTCAAGTAAAAAAGATGGCTCAGTGGCTAAGTGTTTCTCATTCTTCCAAAGGACCCCCGTTCAGTTCCCAGAACCCATCTTCCATGGCTCACAACTACCAGTAATAATAATTTAAAAGACAAAAACAAACAAACACCAAGAGCAAAAAAGAGGCTTCTTGGAAGACCTCGAAGTCTTTGAGGGTTCTCGAGCAGGCAAGGGAGAGGACGAACGTGACCACAAACTGTAAAATGTCAAGGAATCCGGCACTCAGCACCTCCCAGCCTTCTCTTCTGTGATGATGGAGCCCACTCAAATTCAGACGCCAGACTCCTCCCTTTATTTTTATTCTATGTATAAGAGTGTTTTCCCTGCCTGGATATCTGCGCGCCTCATGCATGCAGTGCCCTGGGAGGCCAGAAGAGGGTGTCGGATCCCCTGGAACTGGAGTTATAGACGGTTGTGTGGGGGCTGGGAATTGAACCCAGGTCCTCTGGAAGAGCAGACAGTGCTCTTAACCACTGAACCACCTCTCCAGTCCTATGGTCTAACTCTTAATTCCAAGGAGGGTTGAAACAGGAGAAACAGATCATTCAAATCCAGATAGATCCCAAATCTGGTTACTCAGCGTTCCGTGTTCCTGCCTCATCCCATTGGCTGAGAATACACTTGTATCTTTATCTAGTCACAGACAAAACAGCAAGGCATCATGGTTAAGAGAAAAGCTTCACAGATTCCAAGGCAAGAGCTAAAAGTGCAAAACTCTTAGAAGGGAACAGGTTGGCATCTCCCTGACTTTGAGTGAGGCAATGGTTTCTTAGCTGTGAACTCAAGGCACAAGCAACAAGAGAAAAATCAGATGCATTGTTGAATACATCTGTCTAAATAATAAGTAGAGAATATGCCATAAAAAGCAGCGATATGTATCTACAAAGGACAAAGAATTACAATGGGACTGTGTGGCCATAGGAAACTATGGGCACAATCTAGGAATGAGAGGCAAGAAGTATTAAAGTGAAAGAGGAAACAGTTGCCTGGACAGGAAGTGGACTGGTCCAGGAGACCAGAGGCAGAAGTTGGCTCAGCTCATTCCCAGGTTCTGTCAAGAGCATGTCGTGGGAACTGTTGGACTCATAAGTAACATTAAAGACAGCTAGGCGCGGTGGCACAGGCCTGTAATCCCAGCACTCAGGAGGCAGAGGCAGGCTGATTGCTATGAATTTGAGGCCAGCCTGGTCTACAGAGTGAGTCTAAGACAGCCAAGGCCACAAAGAGAAACCCTGTTTTTTTGGGGGGGGGGGGAGAAAAAACATTAAAGACATGCTTTGTTGCAGACAACTGTGCATACATGCAAGCACTGAATATGTGAATTCAAAGAAATATTTTCTGAGTCTGAAAACCTCCATTTCTTTTTTTTTTTTAAAGACAGAGTTTCTCTGGGTAGCCATGGCTGTTCTGGCTGTTCTGGCTGTCCTGGGCTCGCTTTGCAGACCAGGCTGGCCTGAAACTCATAGAGATCCACCTGCCTCTGCCTCCCCGAATGCTGGGATTATGGATGGCACCTGGTTATCTCATTTTATTGCCTGATAATATTTCAGTTTATTTCTGTTTTGTTCATCCGCTCATCAATTGATAGTTGGGATTTCTTTTTGGGTGACGACTCTTCCTGCTGAAAGTGAAGAATTGTATATTTTAAGTGGTCAAATTGTGTAGCGTATGAATCACCTCTCCCATTAAAAGAAAATTAAGCCAGGTGCAACTTGGTACAATCACAGCCGGGCCAGCCTGGGCAACATAACAAGATGTTGGGGACAATAGGCCATATGGCCAATGTTCAGCCATCTTATCAAAATCTGCACCTTTAAGTCTCTGGTTTTCCCAGAGCTTGCCTTTCACCAGAAACTAGCTGACCCTGTTGTGGGTCAGCAATTTAGACTAAAGACAGAGAGAGATGGAGCAACCCTGTTATGGTTTAGCAGTTAGACTAGACAAAGATGAAGCCAGATACCCTGTGTGGCAGGACATTTTGACTCCACCAGGAATTCCCTGTGTTTTGAGAAAAGCCTGCAGTCGAGTCCCTATAGCAATATGCTCCCCTGCCTTCTGACTTATAAAAGCTGCTGCCTGAGTAATAAAGTTTGAGAGCTTGATCAATCAGACATGCTCTCCTTCTTTGTGTCTTGCATTCCAACAGGTGAACTTCCTTCCGAGTTTTAGTCGAACTCTGCAGGCTGGGGCAACAAGATCCTAAATAATAATAATAATAATAATAATAATAATAACAACAACAACAACAACAACAACAACAATAACTGCCTTTAATCCCAGTACTTGGAAGCAGAGGCTGTCAGTGAGGCTCTGTCTCTACATAAATATGTAAATAAAGTTTTGTTGTTGTTGTTGTTCCGTCTTGTTTTTCAGAGAACAACAGCTTTAGCATTAGCTAGGTAGAGGCCCATATCCTCACTTTATCACAAACCAACCTTCTGATTCTAATTTCCTCATATATAAAATCAGCATTATTATAATGCTTATTTCATAAAATTGCTGAAAGGAATAAGTGAAATAATTCATGTAAAGCACTTAGCATAACTCCAGGCATATTGCAGGCTCTTCATGGAGGCTGCTTATACCACTGAGCTTGGGCGAGCTCCAACTTTTGCATGTAATCACAGGTCATCCTTACTTCTGGCACCATCAGCTACACAGGATAGCCTCCAGAGTCGTAAATGTGCAAGCACACTTCCAGAGATACACCTGTCAGGTGTACAAACACACGCTTCAAAGTGACAAACCCCAGCCAGGAGAGAGCCAGTCTTCTCAGCACCCAGGGCTTGATTTTTTTTTCCTATCTTTCCCTCTTCTCCATCATGTATTTGTTCATCATAGTGGTGCCCACCACCCTGCACCGAGTGTGGGGGCTGAGCTCTGGGTGTCTTCTGCCCCTGTCTTTTATTTTTTGAGATGGGGGGGTCTCACTTTGTAGCTCAGGCTGTCCTCAACTGGTGATTCTATTGCCTCAGTTGTCCAAGCGCTGGGATAACGGGCAAATACCTCCATGCTCAGCCCTCTGAGTTTAATGTTGTTGTTGTTTTAAAAGATTTATTTATTTATTATTATGTACAGTGTTCTGCCTGCATGTACACCTGCAGGCCAGGAGAGGGCGCCAGATCTCATTATAGATGGTTGTGAGCCACCATGTGGTTGCCGGGAATTGAACTCATGACCTCTGGAAGAGCAGTCAGTGCTCTCGTCCACTGAGCTATCTCTCCAGGGCCCCCACCCCCACCCCGAGTTTAAATGAGGAAAGATAAGTACAGATGAAGGAGAGATAAACCTGTTTTTTAGGATCCCAAGTGTGGGATTGGAACGGTCTTGTGAGAGAACAGGTGAGGTTAATCCACTAGAAGAGCAACCACCTCGTGCAGGAGCTTGATTGATGCCAGCTGAAAAGATCCCGTGAACAGACTCTGGGAGGAGATATATAAATGAGCCCAGAACTGGAGGCGGGGCTTTTTTTTGAGACTTGGGATAGTCTTGGCTGTTCATTGCTGCACTTGGAGATGCTCCTAGAGAGAACCGCTCGAGGGAAGGCTTTGGGGCTCCGGCTCCTGCTGAGGTTCTGGGTTCTGGTTACTCTAGGTTCCAGCAGAAGAAATCCTGCAGATTGTGCCAGGAGAATCGTTCCTCAGAACAGATATCCTTACAGTTTTGTTATTGTGTCCATTAATCCTCATTTCCTATTGTTTTGGTTAGTCAGGTTATAAGTGACATATGCTCAGTCACTAAGTTGTTAATAAAATATATTGGTTAAGAAAATTGAGCATACAACAGAAAAGACAAACAACAAAGGAGCCAGAAGCTCAGAGATGGGAAGTGCCTGTGTTAAGAATAATTGCAGGGAGCTGGGGAGGCAGAGGCAGGCCTATCTCTGTGAGTTCGAGGCCAGCCTTATCTATATAGTGAGTTGCATTCCAGGACACCCAGAGCTACGTAGCAGCAGGCCTGGAAAGGTAGAGAGCCCTTAAGAGTACTGGCTACTCTTTCCAGAGAACCTGGGTTCAATTCCCAGCACCCATTTGGTGGGTCATAACCATCTGTAATTCTAGTCCCAGGGGATCTGACACCCTCTTCTGGCCTTTGCAGGCAGTGCATGAATGTGCATTCAGACAAACACCTATACACATTTTTTAAAAATAATAAAATATTTTAAAAATTTAAATAATAATAATAAGTATTATTGGTATTGTTAGTTGTTGTTGTTGTTGTTATTATTATTATTGTCATTATTATTATTATTATTATTATTATTATTATTATTATTATTATTATTATCAGCATTTGAATACCCACTACAGACATAACTTCCGTAAACAAAACCCAGGGCAGGGAGATATCTTAGTCCTTATTGTATAGATGACAAAGTGGAAGCCCACAGCAACTTTCTCAAAATTACAGAGGCAAAAAATGGCAGCAGCAGAGCTAGAGCTGGAACCAGATAGAAGGCTTCCTTATCTCAGGGCCACAGTTATTTTGAGCCTGCTTTGCCAATGAAAAAGAACCTTGAGGTCATGGTCTCTCCTGCCCTCTGAGCCCAGTCATATGAAATCTGCTAATCCTCGCTAAAGTGAAATTCGGTGCTGACCTTGACGGCACATTGGTGCTCGTGTCTTTCATATCTCAGATATGCTGATGCAATTACTCTGGGGTGCAGCCTAGGCATCTGAGAGTACATCAAAGGGCTCTAGATGACCCTCAAAGGCAGCAAGGCTGTGACCCCCTGGGATAAGGACAGTGTGGCAGTACACTGGTGACTCCTGCTCTATGCAGTGCCAGACCTTCCTCTCAGTCTGTCCTCTGAGAGACTACCTCTGGTGGGCTTGGGCCAGATCAGCTCTTCTTAGGAGCTGGACTTGGAGGTCACAGAAGGGAAGACTTCCATAGGAGGCCGGAGGTAGCCCAGCGGAACCTCTTGCACGCTAGGCCCTGCGCTAGATGGATAAGACAGACAAATCTGGACTCCAAGCCAGCCAGCCCAGGCCACACAGTTCTTTGGCTGTTTTTCTAGAGGATCTGGGTTAGATTTCGGCACCCACTTGTGGCTCACAACTGTCTGTAACTTTAGTTCCAGGAGACCCAATGGCGTCTTTTGGCCTTTGATGGGCACCAGTTACACACATGGTACACATGGTACATGGTTTCCAAAGGTGCAGTGAGGATTGCAATCTGTGACTGGACCCTGGCTATGAAGAGTCCCTGTCCAGAGCAGGATGCCTGCACTGCCCTCTTTAGACTCCATAGAAGGGTCTTTGCTCTTTGGCAGTGTGAACAGGAGCAATGTGCTCCTCCCAGCAACAAAACCGTCCTCGCTCACAAACATACCCCATGCCTAGTATGAACAGTAATGGTTATGAGTGTGCCATTCCCAAGACACATTCCTCCTACCCCCCTCCACTACGCTCCCCCCCCCCCACCCCGTGGCGTTAGGCAGCCCTCAGCTCCAAAGAGGAGTTTAAGAACCGCTCTCTAGGAACTGAAGCTGTCACACGAACCCTAGTTGCTAGGCAATGGAGCGCAATGTCCTCATCCACGCCCCGTGCCTGCTGAGTGCCTGAAATACATCCCCTCGGCTCTCCAGACACTGACGTATTAGCCCGGGCTGCATTCAGGTGACCCGTGGGCAGGAACGATCTTGGGAGTTGTCTTTGTGTCTTTCTCCCTGGAGGAACAGCCCTGCCGGAGCCTCTTCACTTCCTGCTTGTGCCAGAGGACCAGAAAGGAAGTAGCCCTGTTTTGTGTACCCAGCGGCAGGGAAGCCCCACATGACCCTCATCACAGGTGCTTCTCTTACTCGGGCAACGTTGCTTCACACAAACTGATGGTTTTTCTTTCACTTGAGTATTTGTGGAGACCCTTCCTCCCTGCCAATCATCCAGGCGGCTAGGGCCTTTCTTGGAGGAAGATGCACTCAGGCATGCACATATACGCACGTCTTGGATGTGTGCCTGTGTGGGCCAGAGGTGAGCCTCAGATATATTTCTATGTTACGTCTCCATCTTATTTCATTTTATTTTATTTTTTGAGTCAGGGTCTCTCACTGAACCTGGAGCTGTTTGGCCAGACTGGCTGACCAGTGAGCCCCTGGGATCCCCCTGTCCCCTCATGCCCCGAGTCCTGGAGTTACCGGTGTGCTCCACCACAACCTGCTCTTTACTCAGATGCTGGGAATTGGAACTTGGATCTTCCTGCTTGAACAGGAAGCACTTTACCCAGCCCCTCCCCCCACGCCGTCTCCCCTCCCTGGCACTCTTTTAATTTTAGTCTTGGGGTAAGTTCTGGCTTCAGAAAAGAAGAAAGTTTAATTTTACTTCAGTTCCTCGAATCAACAAGGCTTTCCTTTTTTTAGTTGCCTTTTCTTATAGTTGCTGGGCTGGAAGCTGGGGCCATACACATGCTAGGCAACACTCCACCACCCAACTGCATGCCCAACCACTCAACAAGAATTCCCCTTAGGGGGGCTGTGGGGGTGGTGGGGAAGGAGGAAGAGGCCGATTAAAATAAAGACGGCACTGCAAACCCAAATAGCCCTTGTTGATACAGAGACTCAGCAGCAGCCTCTTACGGATCTGGACAATGTGGTCTGACACCTCTCTATTTATGACGGGCAACAAAAATAACTCGGTTTTTAACCAATTACTTTAAAAGGTGGTAACATAGCCTTTCTGTGAATGTCAAAAGAAAAAAAAAATAGAGCCTTTAAGAATTTCTCCCATCTGCCAGCCTGCATGCACACTGGCTGAACAGAGACATAAACAGCACAGGCGAAGTAGAACAGGCCTCCCTGCCCCATATGAAGCACTCAGGCCACTGATCCTGTGTGACATGCGGTGACCTGGACTCCGCTGCCTCAGCCAGTATTTCCTGCACCTGTTAATAATCATGGAAATCACTCTAACTGGGTGGCAGTTACGCCCCGAGATAAGGAGTAGCCATGACCTTTACAGACCCTGGGGGGTGACAGTTCCAAGCTGAGGCTGCAGGGCAGAGGCTAGCAGAATGCCTTGCAAGCTGTTTGTTCATTTAGGGACTTCTCTTCGAAGGAGCAAATAAGAGGCAAGATCTGGGTCATCGTCTTGTCTTGTGGTTTCAAATGTCTGTTTGGATTGGAAACTGCTCAAAAGCAAACAGGCACTTTCTGGAGTGAGTGAGGAGCTAGGTTTGAGAAGAGATGAGAGACTATTGAGACAGTTTCCCACCCGGGGAACCCCCCCCCCCCCAGAGTTTGCAAGGACGCAGTGGCACAGTCAGAACTGGAAAAATAAAACCCCTCCACACCTAGGAGTGTGCTCTGAACAGGGAGAGAAAGAACTCCCCTGCTGATTTTCCCCATTACCGAGAACAGCCAGGGAGAAGCCCTGCCTTAGTGTTTTATTTGGCCAAAGCTCAAAATCTCAACGCCACGGCTTTTTCAGGCTCGGTGCACAGCTGAAGGTGAGACTGGGAAGGGGTGGGGTGTGGGGGAGGGGAGGGTGGCTCTCAGGAAGCAAGAGACACTGAGGTCCTATTTGGTACACACCTGGATTCCAGGTGTGCATCTCAGAAGGGGACGTAGTTAAAAACGCACACTGTCCAGGCCAGAAGCAGGGGCAAGCTTGGGGCACTGTGTTGTTTGAGATGAAGCAAATGCCTCTTTCTTAGAGGGGTTCACCAGGAGTCCGAGACAGGATGTGCCCTCAGCAGGGTTGAGTATGACTGCTCTGCAGGTGGCATCCTCCAGATCATCCCCAAGACTGGAAAGTGAGCCTGGCGGCTGCTGCTGTACACCTAAATTAGACTTTCCTTTGCCCAAAATTCTGGGATGACTTACTTTGGATCTAATGCATGGTTCGTTCTTTTGCCCTCATTTTTGAATTTTCTCTTCCTTTCAAAATATCAAACAGAAGAACAGCCTCCACAGTGTGGCTGATATTGTGACAGTGTGGAGACAGCACAGCAGTGGAGAAAGTGGCCGTCCCCGCATCAGCCTGGTGGCAGCCAGGGAGAAGAACACGGATTCTAGGGTGTCAATCAATCTGCCCCATGCTTGTATATTTCTCCCAATCACTAGGGAAAACAGAGCCTGAAAAAAGAGGGTTGTAAAGATGTCGGCACTTCGTAAATATCCAAGACAAGGCCATTCTTTTGTTAAAAAGCATTTTTTTATTATTGTGTGTACATCATGTGTGGTGAGCTCATGGCTGTAAGCCAATCTTAAGGAGTCCGTGTGTGTGTGTGTGTGTGTGTGTGTGTGTGTGTGTGTGTGTGTGTGTGTGTGTAGGGGTTATTTTTGTTTTGTTTTGTTTTTGTTTTTATTTTTCAAGACAGGGTTTCTCTGTATAGCCCTGGCTGCCCTGGACTTTGTAGACCAGGCTGGCCTCGAACTCACAGCAACCCACCTGCCTCTGCCTCCCGAGTGCTGTCACCTTGGCCAGCTGACAGGGATATTCTTAACGTTCTCTGAGCTGGCGAGTTTTACGTGTGCAGTCCCCACCTCCCTATTCAAACAGTTCAATTGCAACGATGCTTCCTGCTGGCTGTGGGGGTCCCTGGATCTGCCGCCTGCCTGCTCACTGCCAGTTGTCACAGCCACCTGGCAGAATCCCTTGAGGCCTCTGCACATAGTGGAAGTGCTGCCTCATACACACGCTGAATGAGCAGCTTTTGGATCCTGCCTCTGTCAGGACCCCACACTCTTAAGAGCTGACCTGGAGCCGGGCGTGGTGGTGCACACCTTTAATCCCAGCACTGGGGAGGTAGAGGCAGGTGCTGTGAGTTCGAGGCCAGCCTGGTCTACAAAGAGAGTCCAGGACAGCCAAGGCCACACAGAGAAACTCTGTCTCAAAAAACAAACAAGACAAAACAAAATAAACAAACAAAACAGCTGACCTGAACTCCCCAAATCCCTCAGAGTTTCAGCTACAGCTCCCAGGGTTGCTCCCATTTTAGGAGCCTCCTGTCTCTAGCTGTCTCTGGGGTGGCAGTGGAAACTAACAAGGACAACCAGAGGGAGGGGGCACTGTAATCTAGGTGGCCTTGAGTTCACTGCAATCCTCCTACCTCTGCCCTTGGGGTCTCGGAATATAGCTGCGTGCTACTGCTGATCTAGAAAGCTCTTCTTTTATGCTTTGGCAAATTCCAATTTATGCTGATGTGGACCATGATGACCTTCGAGATACCACGATCTGAATCTTTCCTTCCTTGGTAGCCATGCCGCTCACCACTCCTTCACTGTTTTCCCTCCTCTGCGATGCTGCACCCTGCCAGGCTGGCTTCTCTTGTAGCCTCCCCCACGTCCACCCGCTTCTTTGAATGGGCTCCTACACATCCTTTTTGCCTTAGCCATGACATCATTTTCTTCAAGAAGTTCCCACACCCAGTGTCTGTGATGACTACCCCCAGGACAGACAGACAGCCATCATCAAAAGACATTACACAACATGTAACTGTCTCTTGACCTCTCCATCCCGCCACCGCACTGTGGTCCTTGAGAGCAGGAACTGTGTTTGCTGTTGCTTTTATTTGTCACTCTATCACAAGAGCAGGGGGGCTGCAGAGCGCTTTTTGACTTTGTATCTCTTAGATGTCCTGCACAGACAGACCCTTCCTGCTCTGGAAGCTAGTCTCAACATACTCCACTCCTGGGGGACTTAGCCCCCACCTCCTTCTGTGCCAAGTCCTGTCAGTGCCCCCACCTCCCTCTATGTCAAGTCCTGTCAATGTCTGTTAGAGATAGTGAAAACCGAGGGTGTCTTTTTCTTCTGTCAAAAACCATGCCTCTTCTGACTCCTGATACGCCAAGCAATTCTGATGCCACACTCCCTAGCAGACACCAGCTGATTGTCGCCTAGTTCAGATCTGACACTATCTCCCCAGAGAGAGGGAAAGATCCCAAAAGCGAGGGCTCAGTCCAAGCACGACCTCTTCAAACATCTCGAGGTACAACCTGTGCTTCTGACCTATTTGGCTCGGTAGCAAGGTGCTGTTGCTGACTCCTCACTGGGGAACTAAAAAACAGCTTAAGAACTTGGCATCTCTGCCTCCATTTTACACCTGTCTTCTTTGTTCTGGGTGTTTCTGTTCTGCAGCCATGTTAGGTTCCAGGAACGACAGGTCTGACTGGGAAACACCTGTGACTGGAGTGGGCCAGAGTGGAGCCCACCCCCAGGCGGAAATGGCTTTCTTCTCTCAATAAGGCCCACTTGACCAATTCTGAGATAAACGATCAGCCTGTTCACACTCTGACTGAGGCTGATGAACCACAGATGTCTCATCTCTCTGTGCTGCTGCTAGTGCCTTCACCATCACTTCTCACTTGGCTTTGTTGTTCTTGTTGCTTGTCTGTTTTGCTTTGTAGATGAGGGTCTCACTCTGTGGCCATGGCTCGCTTAGAACTTTCTATGTGCACCATTTACTTCTCTTTTAGCTAAGTGGCTAAACCTGATTTTTTTGGGACCTCCAGAACAGCCGGGCATCACATAGTCTCAAAACAAACAGCAAGCAGGTTGAGGAGGGGGGTGGGGTCTGAGCTGCTGCTGGTCACTGATGTGGCCCTTGAGTGACAAATCATGAAACCAAGTTGTGTGCATTTCCTTTCAGCTGATTCCAGGATTCTGATTCTCTGTAAGAGCCAGCTTACACTGGCACACACACACATATACTCACTCTCTCTCTCTCTCTCTCTCTCTCTCTCTCTCTCTCTCTCTCTCTCTCTCTCTCATGCACTCCGGCAGCTTTTCAGGGGTGCTCCCTTCATTGAGTATGTCTAGGTGTTGTGTAGATTCATTTTATTACTTGACAGTGTTCTTCTCCCTTATCTGTGTGACATAGAGGCTATAAAAGTCAAATCTCTTTTCCTCAATCTCCCTCAACTCAATGCTCTGGATTAAACATATAACATGGTGCCAGTGATGAGTTGCAGATAACCCTTAATGTCCTGCCTTAAATGCTGGTCTGATAGTGTGAACAGAACTTATTGCAGCAGTAGAAGAGGTATCAGGCCAATTTCTGTGAGTCAGCCATCTTCCTCTTCCTCCTCTTTTTCCAAGGCTTTTTTTTTTTTTTTTTTTTTTTTTTTTTTTTTTTTTTGTGGCAAGTCCCTGGCTGTCCTGGAACTCCCTCTGTACACCACGCTGGCCTTGAACTCAGAGATCCTCCTGCCTCTGTCTTCCAAGTGCTAGGATTAAAAGTGTCTTACACTTCTTTTTAAATTCATTTTTTATTTGTACAGGTGTTTTGCCTGCGTGTTTATCTGTGCAACACATGCAAGCAGTGCCCATGGAGATCAGAGAAACGTGTCATATCTGAAACTGGAGTTACAGACAGTTGTGAGCCACCACGTTGGTGTGGGGAGTCAAACGCAGATCCTCTGGAAGAACAGCTGGTGCTCTTAACCGCTGAGTCATCTCCTCAGCCCCTCTTTTATATTCTCATTTCATGGTCATAGACTAGCTGAAGCAGCTCAGTAAGATCAAGCACCTGTCAATATTTCCAATAATGTCATTATTTTATTTTCAAAGATTTATTTATGTATATAGATGTTCTGCCTGCATAAATGTCTGTGTATTGTGTGTGTTTGGTGCCTGCAGGGGCAATAAGAGGGTGTTGAGTCTCCTTGGGACTGGGGGTTCAGGTATTTGTTAATTGCCAAATGTGTGCTGGGGGAATCAAACCCCAGATCTCTGGAAGAACAGTTAAATTCTCTTAATCACTGAGCCATCTCTCCAGCCCCCTTGAATTTTAAAACTTACAATGAGATGTGTCCCTGGGCACTAGGCAGGTATATAGGATTGTTGGAACATTGTTAAAATTGCCATTATCATTAATGATGAGTTCTAAAGTGTTTATGTTTATTTTTGTGTAAGTAACAAAAGTGTTGGGGGTGGGGCTATTGGACTCACTTAATTAGCAGCTGAACTTTCCCTTAATGCCAAGCTACCTTGAGCAAAAGGACTGTCCATCTAACAGCTACCCAGACTACCCTTAAGCCAGCATTTATTCAGTGGAAAGACTCCTATAACTTCTGAGATGCTCATGATTGGTCCCAAACACAAAACAAGCCTTAAAGACTGCTTGGTGCTACACACCAAGCTAAGACTGGCCAAATGAGTGGCTGTGACTAGTCTTAATAATCCATCTCTGGATATGTAAGCAGGCTCCTTAAGCTCACCGAGGGCAATGATTGGGAGCCATTTTCCTGTGTTACTTTTCCTGTTATAGTTTCCTGGAAATAAAACATCATCCTGGCAAGGTGTGGTGGTGCACGCCTTTAATCCCAGCACTTAGGAGGCAGAGGTAGGCGGATCGCTGTGAGTTCAAGGCCATCCTGGTCTAGAGTGAGTCCAGGACAGCCAAGGCTACACAGAGAAACCCTGTCTTGAAAAAAACCACAACCAAAACAAAACAACAACAAAATCCATCATCCTGGAGGGAAGCTGCTCAGGAAGTCATCAGCTGAAAGATCTCTTCAGGAAGGAACAAGGAGGCTCATGTGAGACTCAGGGAGTGCGCAAACTTTATTGTCTTGGAAAACTCTAACTCCTAAGATTCAGGGTATAGAAGCAGTAAGCCGAGTCGGATGGTGGTGTACATCTTTAATCCCAGCACTTGGGAGGTCGAGGCAGGCACGTCTCTGAGTTCAAGGTCAACCTGGTCTATAGAGGGAGTTTCAGGGACAGCCAGGGCTACACAGAGAGACCCAGTCTCAAAAAGCCAAAGAGGAAGAGGAGGAAGAGAAAGAAGAAAAGAAGAAAAAGAGGAGGAGGAGGAGAAAAGAAGGAAGAGGAGGAAGAAAAAGATGCATAGGTATAGAGGAGGAGCTGCCTGGAAGACACTGACCCATCAAGCTATGACGCCCTTCAGAGTGCTTCAGGGTTGCCTGAGTTGTTCATGAGTTGTCTCCCGTGATGGGGCGAGCTTTTCAGTGGTGCAGATGTCTTTGAGTCACCCTGTTCCTATAAATAACCCCAATAAACATATTGCTTCACCAAGTTGGATTTTGTTGTAATCACTACTTGGGTCTGCCATCAGTCCCCTTTCAGAGTCTCAGCAACACCTGGTATTGTAGTATAGATGAAACAGAGACTAATCCAGGTGGTCTTTCTTTGCCTACTTTCAGAAGTGCAGGCCACATTGGACATGAAGAAGCAGCAGAGCTCGGTGGCAGTGAGGATGGCAGCAATGTGATGATGCTGGAGGCATGGATGCATGCGACACTAAGAAGCACCAGCCACACCCACCCTTGGACAGTGGCATTGATCCCAAGGCGTTTGCACCAGTCTGATCTTCTGAACACCATAAGCACCATTCCATGGCTTAAAAGCTGAAGATCCACTAAGGGATCAGAGCTGGGTGAGCCAATGTATTCCATGGCTTAAAAGCTGAAGATCCACTAAGGGATCAGAGCTGGGTGAGCCAATGTCACCTGGCACCTGCCCAAATCCCAGGTTTCCAGGTATAGCTACTGAACAGCTTGGCAAAGTCTGGTAGCCTCAAGGCAGTCATAGTGGCTAGCAGCTGGTTTTGATACTGGCCTCCAGGCTTGGGAGCATCCTACTTGCCATGAGAACCTGGTTCTGGAGCTCTGGACTCTGGCTTCAGAGCCTGAGCTGCTCATCTGACTGTGGGAAAGGGGTGAGGGGAGGCCTTGACAGGACCACTTGACAGCTAAAGAGGTGTTTGCCTGCAGAAGCAGTGCTGGAACCCCCTGCTGATCCACTCAGAGAGCCCATTTGATTGTAGGCATCTCATCTCTCTCTGGGTCTGAGTGATGCTAGCTACACCCGAGGCCCAGTTGCTGAATGACCCTCTGGTTATCTGGCTCCCAAATGCTGTCCTTAGAATGGCAAGTCCCCTCAGTTCCTCATCCTGATGGCAGCTTTAGAGAACTAAAGGAGCAGCTGAGAGGTCAACAGTGACCAAGAAAAGGAAGGGGGAAGTGGAAGAAAGATGACAAGAAAGTAGAGAGTTAAACAAAAGCTCTGGAGGAGTCAGAGAGGAGAGCATGCAGGTTCCAACTGGAAGAAGAGTTCCAGAGAGCTGTGATGTCTTTGGATCCAAGGGTTTTAGATTGCACTGTAACGCTGGCTGCTGCCTGGAGCCAAGGGACCTGATTCTTGAGGCTGGCACATTAGCTGTGGCTTCCACCTGCTGCTGGAGGGGACACAAGCCTCTAGAGGCCAGCATCAAGAAGAATAGCTTTCTTCTCATCTACCCAAGATCCCTCTCCAGGCAAAGCAAGAGTTGCTAACTAGTGGATGATAGCAATATTTTCTATAGTTGGTTCATTTTAATAAGATTCTATTTACTTGTTTTTAAATAATATTACGTATGTAACAAGTATTAAAAACATGACATTATTTTAAGCTCTAGACGTTTTGTGATCATGAAACTGTTTAAGCAAGCCTAGTAGAGTTTTGTGTTTCTTGCAGTATACACGGTATGTACAGGACGTACTATTTTTGTGGGGAGTGTGCTGGTTAGGTTTTGTCAATTTGGTACCAACTGCAATAACCTGTGAAGGAACTACTTCCATTAGAGTGGCCTGTGAGCATGTCTGCGGGACATCTTCTTAGTCAATGATTGATGTGGGAGGGCTCAGCCCACTGTGGGCAGTACCACCCCTTATGCAGATGGTCCTGGGTTAAATCAGAAGCCACGGCAAGCAAGCCAGGAGCAGCAAGCCAGTGAGCAGCATTCCTCTGTGGTCTCTGCTTCAGTTCCTCCCTCCAGGTTCCTGCTTGAGTTTCTGCCCTGACTTCCCTCAATAAGGGATTGCAATGGGTGTGTGTGGTAGGTGTGTGTGTGTGTGTGTGTGTGTGTGTGTGTGTGTGTGTGTGTGTGTGTGTGTGTGTAGAATGCATGCCAAATTAACCCTTTCCTCCCTATGATGGTTTTGGCCAGTGTTCTATCACAGCAATAGGAAGCAAACTTCAGATAGAAAACAGCTTCTCACTATGTTGTCCAGGCTGGCCTAGAACTCCCAGACTCCTAAGATCTCCTGATTCAGCTTCCCAGGTAGCCAAGACTTCAGGCACAGCCACGACACACCCAGTTAGCATAGCTTTTAAAAAATTATATTTTTCTCATTAGCAAATTGATACATCGTTTGTAGAAATCTTCAAACTATGAAAGCATAAAGCTAGGAAAAGTTGGAGTCTCAGTGACCAATGAAGCACGAACAAGCTGATATATTTTCCTCTTCTGCTGTGAAGTTGTAATGATACACTACAAGTCTGCCCTTTTTTTTTGTTTTGTTTTGTTTTGTTTTGTTTTTCAAGACAGGGTTTCTCTGTGTAGCCTTGACTGTCCTGGACTCACTTTGTAGACCAGGCTGGCCTCAAACTCACAGAGATCTGCCTGCCTCTGCCTTCCAAGTGCTGAGATTAAAGGCGTGTGCCAACATCGCCCAGCCTTTTTTTTAATCTCCATTCCAAAACAAAAGCAAACAAACAAACAAAAACCAAGCATGCGGGGCTGGAGAGATTACTTGGGGTTTAAGAGTACTTGTTGCTCTTGCAAAGGACCCAGGCCTGGTTCCCAGCAACGACAAGTGGCTCACAACCCTCTGTAGCACCCAGTTCTAGAAGATGACACCCTCTTCTGACCTCCACTGGGACAAGGCATCACAGGGTGCACACACACGCATTCAGGCAAACACCGATACGTAAAAACTAACCAAGTATAAAGAAACCTTCAAGTAAGTGCTTTCTCTGAGAATCTGGGTGTCGTGTCAACGTTTTCGTCATCCCTTCATCCCAGAGAGGCAGTACTTCTGTCTATTTAACTGGTCCTTGTGACCGTGCTTCGGTATGGGGCTTGTTTTAGTTGCTACAAACATCTCTACCGCGCCTCTTCCTCTTCCAGCCTGGCTGGAGTCCAGATCTCACACTTTGCTCAGTATGGTTTTACCTCTGACCTCCACCCAAGCCATCCTCTGCTGAAGCAGCCTTTCCCATGGTTGCTCGCCGCCAACAGCAACTATGATCTATGGTGGATTTTCCTTCTCCAGCGTTTACCTCTGCCCCCTGAGGTATTCTCACAGATTTTGAGGGTCAAACGATTGTTGGTCAAGAAATGACTGTGCAGATATTTTTGCGTCCGGTTTGAAACATTCCCTCCTGGAGGGACGGTGGTGAGGTGGGGGTGGGCAGGGAAGGCTCATAAAACTCACAAGACACTTTCAATACCTCACAGGAAATTTACAAGGCTCACAAGGCCCCTCTCTGAGCTCATAGACCAGTGAACGACTGCAGGAGAAGAGACTCTGGCGGAGCTGCCTGCACGTTCTATGTGAACCCCAGAGTCAGCTTTCCTAAGTCCTCACCCATGCTGGGGAAAGGACACCTGCCAATAGTCACAATAAACTCATTGGTTCACCAAGCTAGGCTGGATTCTTCTCTGGGACAAACGGACATTTATGAATATTCTCCCAGGAAAAGTCACACAGCGCCCAATAGAAAACAGAAAAATCAGAGCCAGAGATAAAGTCAGGTAAGGTGACTGCGAAAGAACCTGTCTGAGACTGAGGGATTGCAGCTGAGGAGGACCTGGTTTATGCCGTATCAAGGTCACCGTCATCACTATGCCAAACTGGAAATGTCACCACTGCCTGGACACTTAGACATGTTTTATTAAGAATACAATTTTCTCTTTGTTTCTATGCTTTGTGAAAGCGATCTCAGTCACAAGAATGTGAAGGCTTTTTGTCTCAGGTAAAAGGGGATGGGCAGAAACAGGGGAGGGACAGAGGGAGGGAGGGAGGAGGGAGGGAGGGAGGGAGGGAGGGAGGGAAGGGGGTCCAGGCAGTCTCCTTTACAGAAACGCTCTCTGATGTATTAGCAACCTTTAATGATGGTTTACTTGACTTACGAACCATCATGCACCTAGCATGCTGCCTAGTTCTGCCCTTGCTCCTCCACCTGGCTGAACCCAGATGCAGCTGGAAGAGCCCGTTTAGGGCAGGGAGAGAGGCTGCCTGGCTGTAGCCATGGCCCTTCTGCGGTTCCTGCCTTCGGGGCATTGCACACGCTGCTTTGGCCCTAAAGAATTTAAGCCAAGAGCGGCTTCTTTTCCACAGTTATGTAGACAAACAACACAATGATGAAAATGCCAAGGATGGCCAGCTTCAACCTCCACGGCAAGCTGCTCCCGGGGTTCTGGCACGGGACGCTGCTCGAGGGCCCCTCGTCCCCTAGGCTGTAGTCCTCTTTGGCGACACACCGGTGCTTGTTCCTGGGACTTGGTCTTGCAGTATGCCTGTGGAAACACATCAGAGACGCTTAGGATTGTAATCAGCTGTTTCCTGATCACCCCTAAGGGTAAATGTGTGCAATCCGGAGGCCCATGGGAGCAGCCCTCAACCCACTGAAACCCTATGCTAATGCTAACACCCACAGCTATAAACCCACATCAGGGCGTGAGAGGCTCTCAGCGCTACCGAGCATCTCCTTCCACTGGTACCTGCCTTTGAACCACTCAGTGCTGGCAAAGTCTGGCTTCAGAAACTTACTGGATCCTCTGGATCCCCAGTGGAAAGCTGTACAAGTGATGGAGGAGGAGGTCATTACTGGCCTTGTGCGCAGGCTTAGCTCCGCCTTCCTGGGTAGAAATGGAAGTGCTTTTCCATCCCCCTTTAACATCAACATTTAAAGAGTAAGGAGGGTTTAGCCCTCAGTATCCGCTGAACCTGTGTGGGTGACCTTTGATCTAACGATCCCACTACACACACACGCACGCACGCACGCACGCACGCGCGCGCGTGCGCACACACACACACACACACACACGCAAAGAGTTATGGAATTTTCTAGAACATTAGGAGGCTTGTTGTTTGGCTGAGTCATAGGGGATTTGGGTATTGAACCTAGAGACACACCTTAGACTCTACTTCTATGTAATGAAATCACCTCTTATCCAGCTTTTATCAGGGCCATGTCCCTCTTAAAACGTGAACCCCTGAACCAGGTGTGGTGGCCCACCCCTTTAATCCCAGCACTCGGGAGGCGGAGGCAGGCAGGTCCCTTTGAGTTCAAGGCCAGCCTGGTCTATACAAAGTGAGTCCAGGACAGCCAAGGCTACACAGAGAAACCCTGTCTCAAAAAACCAAAAAAACAAAAACAAAAACCAGAAAAACAATGAAGCCTTATCCTGTTTCCAAAAACACAAGCAGCAACAAGTCTTTCCAGATGACTACAGATGAGGACATGGGTCCGGGCTCCTGGAGACTTTTGACATCCCCTCAACACCCTCCTCCTTCCAATACCTGTCTTCTTATCTTCCAATAAGAATGATGAATACAGGCTTTGGCTTGGAAATTCCTTGGTATCCCAAGCCTGTCTTCTTTCCAGCAGTTTCTCTTCTGGTTCAAGCCCTTCGCAGACTTCTGAATAATGGCTTTATGAGACCTATGTCTTCTTGTGTCACATAAGGTTTTACCTGAGGCTGGGGGTCAGTGTCAGGGGAGAGCTCTTGGCTAGTATGCCTGAGGCCCTAGCACTCAGGAACAGCAGGTTTTACCTGACTCTCTTTGTGGGCTTCTGGCTCAGACAGTAGACGTCTACGATTCTTCTTTTATTAGTAAAAGTCTCAGGTCTCTGGCATAAGAAAACGACAACAAGAATTTATTTGCAATGTCTTGTAATTTGGGTTTTACACAAGAAAAAATAAAACTAGTCTGAAGACTGGCCCAACTTTTATGCACACCAGGTAGTTTAATACACACTATGTTGTTTTCCTCAGTGGTTAGCAAAGGCACACAGTGCCAGGAAGTCATATTTTACCTCAATGATCCACGGAAGGACAAAAGACACCAGGGTCACTAAACAAGTCACATGCTGAAAACAACATTCTGTTACTAAGCACGAACTCTGTTTTCTGCCCCCCCCCCTCCTTTTTTTAAAACTAATTTGTTGCTTGGAGATTGCTTTTTGTTTGTTTGGTTGGTTTTTTTTTCTTTTCTTTCTTTCTTCAACTTAAAAAGAAAGTGTCTGACATTTTCCTATAAATAAAGTTACTGAAAAAAGTTGTCTGTGAACAGCTACAAGAGAACAACACAGGAAATCAACCATTTCTCTCTAAGAGAGCATAACTTGGGACAATTGTGGAGTTTTTCAAAGATTTTATTTTTATCCGCCTGCCTCTGCCTTCCCAAGGGCTGGGATCACAGGCGTGCACTCCAATACCTGGCTGCAGGATACACTCTTAAATAATGAGCCAGCCATCTGTCCAGCCCCAGTCTCCTTTTTTATAATTAAAAAAAAAAAAAAGGTCTTGGGGACTGGAGAGATGGCTCAGCAGTTAAGAGCACTTACTGTTTTTGCCGAGGACCTGGGTTAGGTTTCTAGCGCCTACATCCGGGTGCACGTAAACTCACACAGGCGCACACGCAGATACATAAATAAAAGTGAGGAAAAAGTAAATCTTTTTAAAGTTAAACATATATCTTTTATGGCATTATATTTTTTTTGTACAGATGCATGTGTGGTGTAAATTCATGTGTTTATATACTTGGATGCCTGGGCTGGGTGCCTGTGCTAGAGCTTGGTGCTGCCAGAGGCTGGCACCAGCTGCCTTCCTCACTTGCTGTCCTCCTGGCATGCTGAGGCACAGTCTCTCGCTTGAACCCACAGCTCACTGATTCAGCTGGTGGGGCCAGTTTACTCCAGGGAGCACCATCCGCTGCCTCCCAGCTGCTGAGGTTGCCGGGGTGTGCCACCACACCTCCCAGGATGTCCTATGTGTGTGGGAGGCAGAGATCTCACCCCTGGTCCTCACACCTGGGTTGCAAGTGCTTCACCCACCCACAAAGCCATCTTTCCAGCCCATATTTTTCAACAAAATGAAAAAACATAACCTTTGGGCTTTTGGTTGTGAGACAGATCTGTCAAGATTAAAGTGTTAACGCACACAGGGGACTAAAACACATCCTGGTATGGAATAAACATTTAATAAGTATTAATAGTAACAACTGTGTTCATTATTGTTAATTCTGAAACAGAAATGCACAGAGGTCTTGGGAGCAACCATGACATTCCCCCCCCCCTCTCTGTTTTTCAAGACAGGGTTTCTCTGTGTAGCCTCGGCTGTCCTGGACTCACTCTGTGGACCAGGCTGGCCTCGAACTCACAGGGATCCGCCTGCCTCTGCCTCCTGAGTCCTGGGATTAAAGGTGTGCGCCACCACTGCCCAGCAACCGCGACATTCTTATCTCAGGTCTGTAACACTCAGGTTGCTCACTAAGTTAAGTTCCAGGGTCTTGTCTAGAAAATTCGAAGAGTGACACTCAGGACAACCAAGGGTGAATTTCTGAAATCTTTGATCATAGAGAAAGTTTAAAGACCAGCATATTTCCCTATCACATCCTAAATCTTATCCTTTATACCCGCAGATAAGTGTGGCTACCACCACTCATCAAAGAAGTCTCTCTTCCAGCACATGGAGACCATCACAGAGACCCACAGCTGGACACAGTGCAGACATCACTGTGGGAGGCCAGTCCCAGTAGATACATCTACACCACAGCTCCTGCCTCTAAAGCTGAGGGACCAGCTCAGAAGGGGCGGGGGCGGCGTGGAAAGCTGGTAAGAGCCAGAAGACCAGGAAATGACACAGTCTCTCATAGAAATGGCTGCATAGACAACATATGTGCAATGATGACATCAATAGACATGCTGACACGAAAGAGGGACAATCCAGTGAGGGGGTCACACCCCGGAACAAGGAGCTACAGACAACAGCTGACTGCCAAGAGAGGAGGAGTTAGGCTAGCCTGTGGATGAGCCCCCTAATTAGTCATCCAATACAAAGTGAGCCCCCAAGCCATATACACATAAGCCACAAAACTGGGCCCGACAGGTTGCCTTTATTTATTTTCACACACATATGTATATATCTATCTATGTAACATAAGTTATTGGGGAAGAAGAGCCTATTGATTTGAAAGTGGTAGGGAGACGTGGAAGGAGTCAGGGAGAGAGAGATGTGGGAGGGGCTGGAGGAAGGAAAGAGAAGGAGAACAGTGACGTGGTTATATTTCAATTTAAAGTTAAAAAGGGGCTGGGCATGGTGGCTCATGCCTTTAATCCCAGCACTTGGGAGGCAAGAGGCAGATGGATCACTGTTAAGTTTGAGGCCAGCCTGGTCTACAAAGAATGTCCCGGAAAGCCAAGGCTACACAGAGAAACCCTGTCTCAAAAGTAAAAAATAAATAAAAATTTTTTTTAAAAATTAAATTTAAAAATCTAAAATAAATAAAAGTTTTTTTAAAAAGCACTGGGCGGTGGTGGTGCATGCCTTTAATCTCAGCACTCAGGAGGCAGAGGCAGGCAGAACTCTGTGAGTTCAAGGCCAGCCTGGTCTACAAAGTGAGTCCAGGATAGCCAAGGCTACACAGAGGGAAAAAAAGCAAATTTTAAAAAGGATTAACTGCAGGGCAGGAGAGATGGCTCAGAGGTTAAGAGCACTGACTGCTCTTCCAGACGTCCTGAGTTCAATTCCCAGCGACCACCTGGTGGCTCCCAACCATCTATAATGTGATCTGATGTCTTCTTCTGGCCGTCAGGTGTACATGCAGGCAGAGCACTGTGTACCTAATAATAAATAAATCTTTTTTTTTTTTTAAAGGATTAATTGCAGAAAGAGGAATTTAAGAGGGGGCCTGGGCAGGTTAGATGAGCATGCTATGGGGGGAGGCCCTAAAAGGAGCTGTCGCTGAGCTTGTAGGGCCTTTCCTTCTGTGCACGGCTCCTTCACCCAACCAGCAAGCAGCTCTCACACTGCTCACTGTGTTAAGAGAGTGGACAAGCTTCACCGTCCCTGCTCAGTAGGTGTTGACCTTGGCTGGCCGGCTAGCTGCTAGCCTTGGCCAGCGGTGCTGGTCCTAACCTTGCCGTTGCTGGTCCCCGGCCTTGGCAGGGTCAGCTAACTGACATGTAACTGCAGCTGTATCGGTAAGCTCATATGTGGCTCCTTGTCTAGCAGTTGGGGCGGCCTCCTTCCTGGAATGGATGGAGGCTCTTCACAAGCTGTTACCTGACTTTCTTGTGTGACAGCACGGGTCCACTGGTGGCTTGCAGACAATGGCTTTGTTTGGTCAGAGCTCTGGTCTTCTGCCTACCGGTCACCTTGGTTACCTCACACCCAGCAGCAAACCCTTTTATTTCTCATCCCTAGTGTTTCCAAACTGACTTTTTAAACCATAACACCAGTTTTTACTGTAATAATTTCAGGTTACTGTTTGTTTTTTTTTTTTTTCTTCTTCCCCACGGTGGTGCTGGAGAGCAAACTGCAGTTTTTCCTCACTTGCCCATTCGCAGTTATAATTAAACCTCAAAAAACGTCCAAGCCTAGTGTTTGTGGGGGGGAGGGTTTGTTTTTTTCAAGACAGGGTTTTTCTGTGTAGCCATGGCTGTCCTGAAACTTACTCTGTAGACCAGGCTGGCCTCAAACTCACGGAGATCTGCTTGCCTCTGCCACTGCAGCCATACCACCTGTCTGTGTCTTTTTATGACTGCTGCCTACTCAGTCAGGCCCCTTCTAGACCTGCTGGATGGACCATGCTCCCCTTTTCTGGTGCAGCTCTTAAGTCCACTTTGAGATGAACAGACACAGAAAGATTAAGAATCTTAGCTGGAGTCACACAGTATTGCCAGTGCAGCGTCATGTGCTCAAATACTGCAAGAGTCTCCTCTAACCTTTCGAAAAGTAATTTCTGTGGGAGTCTTTATCGCGCCCACACACGCCGCCCCTTTGCTCTGTGCTCTGCGGCCCTAACTTAGGTCATGTTATAGTGTTCTTTTTTTTTTTTTTTTTTTTTTTTTTTAAAGAGATTTATTTATTACATATACAGCGCTTTGCCTGCATGTACACCTGCAGGGCAGAAGAGGGCATCAGATCTCATTATAAATGGTTATGAGCCACCATGTGGTTGCTGGGAATTGAGCTCAGGACCTTTGGAAGAGCAGCCAGCGCCCTTAACTTCTGAGCCATCTCTCCAGCCCCTGTTACAGTGTTCTTAACGAGAACTTTTACTTCCTTATTCAGAAAACATTTGTTTTGTTTTGTTACAAGATTTTTATTTTTATTTTTTTATTTTTTTTACAAGATTTATTTCTTTACCTATTTATTCATTCAATGTGTGTGTATACATTCTTGAGCGTGTGTATACCCACCATGCTTCTGACTTGCCCAAGGAGGCCAGAAGAAAGCGTTAGATCCCCTGGAACTAGAGACAGTTGTGAACCACCCTCTGGATGCTGGGAACTGAACCCAAGTCCCCAGAAGAGAAGCAAGTCCTCTTAACCACGGAGCCATCTCTCTAATCTGTTATGTTTTGCTGACGTGCCAGAGTCTGCAGCTACTGAGAACACCGCACTCTCCAAGCCACAGACAGCTAAGCACGGAAAGACACTGTGTAAGCTCTCCATTAATTGGGTCTTGGTCAGTTGGCTCTCACAGGATTCTGTCCTGTTTTTTTTGTCCCCCTGGGATCCTGGGACTTGAACCAGAGTAGGCCTTCCATCACCAATTTGCTGTCTGAGGCATGGGACAAACAGCCAGTCACTCACTGAAGAGGGGGAGACTGGCTGCCTCAAAACAACAATAGCCCAGGCTAAGCAAGGGGACATCTAATCTCAAGCCTGAAGACCAAGAGACAGCCCCTGGGTGTGTGGCACATGGGACAACAGAGGGGACACTGACATCTTGAGGTTATTGGAGCAAAACACCTTGGTCGTGGTGCCACGATGCTCATTCGAGCACCTAATTCTGGTGACTGGTCTGTCACAGACACATCAGCAGATCCAATGGCTTTGGTCTAGGAGGACAAGAAGGTATGACCACCCCACCTAGCTCTGACCACAGCCGTGGGGTTCAGTCATCCACCCTGCCTTCTCTGTCCTTCCCAGATGCCCAAACAGGGTCTGCGGCTGTGCCCCTCAAGGGCTGGGGAGCTCCAGCCACCTCCTAAACAAAGGTTCTCTGGCACAGTGCTCCCTCAAGTTTCCTACAGCCATACATGCTCAGCAAGAGGTATTTTGTGCTGTTCCCAAAGGTGCTGGAAAAAATCTCTTTATTGAGCAGATTCTGTTTTTTAAAGCCTTTCGGTTAGAGAAAAAATTTAAACACACACAAAAGTAGACAGCAGTGTCAGGAGCCGCTGCACATCTACCACACACCGCTTTGCCTCTTGGAATCAGAGATGGGAATGTTAACTAAAGCCCTTAAGATAGAAGTCTACTGCAAAAATAAAATTATAGGATTTCACAGCTCTTAGGCAACCAAATACTCCCACCTTTCTCTTCCTGTCCTAAGAAGTTTTAGGGTTTTTTTTATTCCTTTCCTTCCCTCTTTGTTCAGATGACATCTTGCAGTGTTGCCCAGGATGGCTTGAATCCCTGGACTCAAGCCATCATCCTTGGGCCTTAGCATCTCCTGACAAGCTGGGGCTGCAGACGTGAAACACCATGCTTGTCTACCCTATATTATGCTTGTTTTGAGACAGGGTCTCTCTATGTAGGCCTGGTTTTCCTGGAACTTGCCCTGTAGGCCAGGCTGGCCTAGAACTCAGAGATACTCCGGCCTCTGCCTCCTGAGTGCTGGTCTACCCTATTTTTCAATAAATTGTTTATATATAAATTATTTACATATATAATTGTTTACATATAAATTGTTCTAATATAATATATGTAAACAATGGACATTTTAGAATTCTTATATAGTATATGTCAACGGTGGGCATTTTTTCCAATATAAAGTAATATGACCTGTCCACTTGACTCTGTAGCCATCAGAACCACTATCAAACCACTAATGATGTTATAAAGCTTGTATCTTAGGAAAAGGGTCACCAGTATGTCAGCTGGGGAACAGTAGGAAAGCTTATGCATACAGCAATGTCAACTGTCCATACTCTGGATCGTCACACAAACAAGTCTAGAAGGAAATTAAAAACAACAACAACAAAAAATAAATAAATAAATAAATAAATAAAAGTTTTTGCAACAATTGGTGTCTGTAGCTGACATTTATTTATTTATTTTAAACTTTTTGAGACGGTTTCTCTGTATAGCCCTGTCTGGCCTGGAACAAAGAGATCTGCCTGCCTCTGCCTCCCAAGCACTGAGATTAAAGGCGTGTGATGCCACCACCAAGCTTTATATTTCATCTTTTTAAAAAAAAAAATCCTTTTAATGTTATAATTTGACCTCCAATATAAACACCATTTACAGTGTGTCAAAAATACACTGGAGTTCATTATAATAATAACTGAGTGAGGGCACAAACCCCAAGGGGATAAAGTGTCATTGCTCCCTTTTCAAGAGCACAGTGTTCTGCCGGCATGTACACCTGCAGGCCAGAAGAGGGCACCAGATCTCATTACAGATGGTTGTGAGCCAACGTGTGGTTGCTGGGAATCGAACTCAAGACCTTTGGAAGAACGGCCAGCGCTCTTAACCTCTGAGCCATCTCTCCAGCCCTCAATTTTTATTTTTATTTGATATGAGGTTCCACTACATAACCATGGCCATGTTATGTAGAGCAGGCTGGCCTCAGACTCATATCCTGCTGCAATTAAGAGCATGTGCCACCATGTCCAGCATACCTGTGCTTCTTTCTCCCTGTGTCCAGGGCTGGAATCTATAAAAAATGATCAGAATTCAGTGCCTGGCATGGTGGTGCACACTTGGAATGGCAGGATAGGAGGCTGAGGCAGGAGGACCCCTTCAAGTATAAGACTAGACCAGACTACATACAGAGGTCTTTTTTTTTTTTTTTTTTTGAGACAGGGTCTTTTATATAGCACTGGCTGTCCTGGAACATGTTCTATGAGTTCCAGGTTCCAGCCTAGCCTCTGCTTCTGCCTCTGAACTGGTATTAAAGGCGTGAGCCAAGCCCTTGTTGGAGATCTTAGTGACACAGAGGTTAAAAAAAAAAAAAAAAAAAAAAGAGGCGCAGAGCAGGGGAGCATGTGGGTCTCCTTGCTGCTTGGCTCTCTTTATTACACCCCTGCATACAAGTCAGAGAATCCGACTTATCAGGGGCCCAGTGCTGACCATGGCTGTCATGATCAATGCAAGAAGTCAGAAGAGCAAACGGAAGCAGGGAACATGTCGACAGCTTGCACTGGTTGCATAGCTGCTGAAGGATTGGTGCCAGGAGGCAGCCGGAGCTGTACAGCCGAGCCCTTGCTCAGCATCTCTGTACCAGACAATATGACGTCGCGGCTCCCTTAGGCAGTTAGAAACAGTGTGTTCTGAACACCTATTATCTTGGGCATACAGTGCACCTCAGTTCCTTTAGTCCTTCTACGGTCCCAGGAACTAATCCTAGACCCATTTAGTGGATGAAGAAAGAGATACTCAGGACACTAAATGATTGGCCTGATGCAATCAATAAGGACTCTTTAGACTGTAAAGTTTGGCTTTGTTCTTTCCTCCTTTCTTGTTTTCGCTTTTGAGGCGCTAAGGATAGGAACCGCAGCCTCAAACACTCTGGGAAAGACTTTCTGACTGAGCTCAGCAGCCTTGCAAGCTCCGATACTTACATCTTGAACTCAGATGTGATGGCTACAACCCATTAAAGGCCTTTCCTTTCCCCTATTAGGAAAAGATGTCATTAAAACCCTGTCAGAACATTGCTTAAAACTTTCCATTAATTATTAAATTATCAAATCACTATTTTTTACTGTGGAAGCAATATTTGCAGCCATTAGTTTTGCTCCTAGGCATTTCTGGAACCTCTGAGAGAACGCCTTTTTTCTTAAGACTTTTCCAGATGGACAATTTTGTCCTAATTCTGCCTAATTAAGTATAGTATTGACTCTGAAAGTGAATCCCATATGAGACCCTGAGCCACACGGTGTTATATTCTAAATTAACTACCAAACGCTGGGCTCCCACCTTGGGCCAGAAGGAACAATAACCAACCTGCAGTCTCATTAAGTCATCTTTCACTATGAGTCAGTCACATCTGGGGCTGGAGAGATGGCTCAGGGCTTTAGAGCAGGAACTGAGAGGCCACCTGCTGCCATGTGACACCGGCAGGGTGGTGCCACTCCGATGAGCTAGTGTGTGGTGGAGAGACAGAGAAGCAGAACAGTTTGAGCAGAATGGTTGAGTGAGAAATAACCTGATGTGAGCAGCCTAAGCCGCCTCCTGAGGCCATGTGATGTCATGGCCTGTGCTGCCAGCGAGGGCCATGTCTTGGTCCACAGCCATGCAGCACTGGGGGTGGGGGGTGTCTGTATTGATGTCCATGGCTCAGGTCACTACCAAAGGCCATGTGGACCTCCCTGGTCTGCGCTACTGCCTGGAGCCATGTTGATGTCCAAGGGCTGCACAGAGCTGGCTGATGAACACCACCTTTCAAGGTGACTCTGATGAGGACTGCCTTAGCTTGACAAAAGGAGTCTCCTAAATCCTATACCAAAACTCATGCTCCAGGGTGAAACATGAGGGTTATCAGGACCGAGGGAAAAGTAAATATATATATATATATTTACAGTACTAAAGAGATGGCTTTGCAGTTAACAGCACTGGCTGCTCTTCCAGAGGACCCAGGTTTGATTCCCAGCATCCACATCGACACCCACAATTGTCTATAACTCCAGCTCCAAGGGAATCCAATGTTCTCGTCTGGCCTCTGCAGGGATCAGGAATGCACCCGGTGCACAAATGTACATGCAGGCTGCCTCAGTCAGGGCTTCAGCTGCTGTAATAAAATACTAGAAAGAACCAGAGGCAAGTTGAGGAGGGAAGGGTTTATTTCAGCCTACACTTCCAGATAACACTTCATTGCTGAGGGAAGTCAGGGAAGGAACTCAAGAAGAGCAGGAACCTAAGAGCCAGGAACTTGTGCAGAGGCCGTGGAGGGCCGCTGTTTACTGCTTGCTCCTCATGGTTTGCACAGGCTGCTTTCTTACTGAGCCCAGGACCACTGGCCCAGCCTGGGCTCTCCCTCATCAGTGACTAATTAAGAATATGCTCTACAGGCTTGCCTACAGCCTGATCGTATGGAGGCATTTTCTTAATTGAGGCTCCCCACCTCAGATGACTACAGCTTGCATCAAGTTGACATAAAAATTAGTCTCACTGGGCTTGGTGGCGCACGCCTTTAATCCCAGCATTTGGGAGGCAGAGGCAGGTGGATCTCTGTGTGTTCGAGGCCTGGTCTGCAAAGTGAGTTCAGGACAGCCAAGGTTACACAGAGAACCCCTGTCTTGAAAAAAACAAAAACAAAGATTAGTCAGCATACAGTCAAAACATTCATACACATAAAATCATAAAACAAAAATTTTTTTAATTAAAATTATAAAGAGCTCAGTTTTACAAGATCAATAAGATTCACTTCTCTACACTAGCAAGGAGTAATTAAAAAACTGTTTGTTGTGTATACAGTGTTCTGCCTGCATGCACGCTTGCAGGCCAGAAGAGGGAACCACCAGATTTCATTATAGATGGTTGGGAGCCACTACGTGGTTGTGGGAATTGAACTCAGGACCTCTAGAAGAACAGCCAGTGCTCTTAACCTCTGAGCCATCTCTCCAGCCCTCAAAAATTGTTTTTTAAAAACATTATTCTCAGCAAGGCCTGGTGGCACAAGTCTGCCATTTAATCTGTGTTGAAGACTGAGCCAGGAGCATAGAAAAGCCAAAGCCTGAGTGGTCAGGATGGCTTAGTGGGCAAAGGCACTTGCTGCCAAACATGAGTACATGAATCAATCTCCAGGTCCCACATGGTGGGGGTAATCAACTCCCATAAGTAGTCCTCTGACCTCCATATGCATGCTTTGACACACACCCACAAGTATACACACATATGAATTAATTAATGTAAAAGATTTCTTTAAAAAGTAAAGAAAGTTCAAAACCTGCCTGGACTACAGCCAGTTCAGGGACAGCCTGAGCAACTTGATGAGACTCAGTCTCAAAGCAAAAATGAAATGAGTGGGCCGATGCAGCTCACTTGGTATCATTTTTGCTTGGAATGCATGAAGCCCTGGGTTCAAATGCCTGCAATCCTAGTGACTCGGGAGATGGAGGCCGGTGGAGCCGAAGTCGAAGGTCGTCCTTGGCTACACATTGAGGTCAAATCCACTCTGTATTATATGAGACCCTGCCCACCCCCACCCCCACCCCCAACAACAACAAAGGAGAAAGAAAGCTGAGGCTGCAGCCTCCTGTAACTCAGTGATACAAAGGCCACCTTGCATTCCCATGGTCACAGGTTCAATCCACAGTACCACAAAAGATAACTTGAATACCAATAGAAAAGACATTGCTTTCAATAGCAACAAAAATTAAAAGTTAACCTGGCAATGAAACTAGCCAAAGAAAAGCATGACTTTTAATGAAAAAATTATACTGAAGGACATTAATGAAAATTATACTAAATGTAAAAATGGTAAAAAAAAAAAAAAAAAAAAAAAAAATACCCACTAAAAATAACCAAATACAGCTGGAGAGCTGGCTCGGTGGCTGAGCATTTGCTGCAGAAGTTCAGATCCTAGAATTCAGGCGTGGTCCCACACATGCCTGTAACCATAGCAGACAGGAGGGTCACTGAGGCTTGCTGGCCTCATGCCTATCCAAAAGAACTCAAGCTCTGGGTTCAGGGAGAGACCTCACCTCAAAGAAACAAGGCAGAAAGTAATAGAAGAGGGCCCCTCCCCTCCGTGTGTGACTTATGTCACTACACTCCCACACATGCACAATACAAACAAATCAATAAATAATAATAATTTTTAAAGAACCACGTAGCAACCGACCAGATATGGTGGCACATGCTTATAATCCTAGTGCTTGGGAGGTGGAGCAGGAGGGTCTACAGTTCAAGGCCAGCCTTGTCTGTATAGCAAGTGCAAAGCCATTCTGCTAGTTAGACCCTGTATCCTCAAACCCAAAACCTCATGTGGCAGAGCTTGCTGGTGCATGCCTGAAATCCCAGAACTCTGGAAGAGGAAGCAGGCTGGTATCGATAAGGCCACTTCAGTCTACACATTCAGATCTCATCTCAGAAAACCGAATGCAGGCTTCCTAACTTGAACTTGGAACAATGGCTCATGAAAAGAAGGGCCATTCTGCCATGACTGAGATGGTGACCCGAGAATGTCCCGGAGTGGGCTTCCAGAAGTGTGCCCCCAGGCACTGAGGACATCCAGTAATAGTCCATGAAAGATACAGGGCTTCCAAATGGTGCAATCATACCAGGCTCAGCAAAGCTGTCTGGGACAAAGAAATAAAGAATGTTTCATATGGAGCTGGAGAGATGGCTCAGAGGTTAAGAGCACTGACTTTGCTCTTCCGAAGGTCCTGAGTTCAATTCCCAGCAACCACGTGATGGTTCACAACCATCTATAATGTGATCTGACACCCTCTTCTGGCCTGTAGGTGTACATGCAGGCAGAGCACTGTATACATAATAATAAACAAACAAACAAACAAAAAAGGATGTCTCATATCATACCTATGTGCATTTATCCAAAACATCCTGAGGGTAAGGATTCACCAAACAAGCTCTACACTGTGGTAACCTGCCACCATGGCCAAAACTCTGTAGTCAGTATGGTTGAGAACTAAGCCTGGGTGTCAAAGTTATAAACCTGTGAAGGCAATCAAACTACCTACGGAAAGTTGACACATGATAGGCACAACACTACAGAGGGACTGCTCCATGGTAGAGCAGATGGATGTCTTGGCCAGGGACAGGCCACATCTCCAGATATTATATGTGAAACAGGCTACGAAAGTCCTTGTGCAGAAAAGCCATTGGAAGGCAGACCACGGGAGCAGAGTGCTATTGGATCTGTGGACTTCTTTACTTCAGAGCATGCTAGAGAAATTGTCACGTTAGAGGCGGCAACTGATGCAGTTCTCTCAAATAGCCCCCCCCTCCAAAAAAAAGGCCAGGAAGAAAGGGACAGCCTAGTAACATGGAAAACTTTCTGACAATAATTGCCCCATCCCAGCCGAACAACCCATTAGTCACAGTGGACAGAGCCTGGAATTTCACACCCGTGGGGGGGGGGGCTTCTACACACACACACAGACACACACACAGACACACACACAGACACACACACACACCATGTGTCTCTAGTATTGAATCTGGACTTTCACCCACACCTGGCAGTCCAGCTACCTCAAGGAGTCAGAAAGTTCTGCAAAGACAAAGGGTTTATATGAGACTCAGAGTCAAAGGTTTATATGAGACTCAGAGTCAGCCAGGTAGGTGGCTTAGCAGAGAAGTAAGAGCTCCTGGGGAGGTCTACAGAGCCCCATAAACACTGACTAAATAGCCATCAGCACCAACCGTCAGCACCAAGATGGTATAGACACCGCAACGATCTCACCAGGGGTTTGAAGTAGCCATCATGGCATGCTTCACTGAACATATCCAGGACAAATGGAAAGACTGTCTGCAGAGAGACAGAATATACCAAAAAACAGCCAGCTGTGGAGTCTAGAAGTGAATTCAAAGAAGGAGAGCCTCACTAGATGAGTCAATGAAATCCAAGACAAAGAAATAGAAATCACCCAACAACAGAGAGAACAGACTGAGAAAGATTCAAGAGCGTTGACATCTCAACAACATAAGAATAACACCCCCATTTAAAGATGAGAAAGGATTTGGAAAGACTTTCTTTCCTTGGAAGAAAGTATTCAGTATTTGGAAGATACTGAAATAAATAGACAGTGAGCCCATGAAGAGACACTCAATATTACTTAGTTTAAAGGAAAAATCAAATCAAACGACCTCATCACTAGGATATAAACAAAGATATAAATATAGATATCGATATGAAAAGGAGGGGGATTTGTAGAGTACTTACCTAGCACACACAAAGTCAGGTTCAATCCAAAACTAGGCATGGTGGCACACATCTGTAATCCTGGCACTCAGGGATGGAGACAGGAGGCTCAGAAGTTCTAAGGTCATCCTCAGCTATATAGCCAGTCTTAGGTACTTGAGACTGTGTCTTTAAAAGCAAGCAAGCAAACAAACAGAAAGCAAGATAAGAGGGTGTGGGTGTGGTGGCACACACCTGCAATACAGCAGTTGGGAAGCAGAGGCAGGAAACTTCCAAGAATTCATAAGACCCTGTCTCAAAAAGTTAAGGACCAGGACAACTGAGAAAAACACCCAACATTGATATCTGGCTGCCCCTTCCCCCACCCCAACATACACTGTAAATAAATTAACAATGTGTAGATCTACATGAGGAGCATTTTTAATTTTTTTTATTTAATTTTAATTTATGTGCATTGGTGTGAGGTTGTCAGATCTTGGACTTACAGACAGTTGCGAGCTGCCATGTGGGTGCTGGGAATTGAACCCAGGTCCTTTGGAAGAGCAGGCAGTGCTCTTAACCACTGAGCCATCTTTCCAGCCCCCATGAGGAGCATTTTTTGAGAAAACTTTTTATATATTTCCAGAGATTTTGAATCAAAAACATTTTTAAAAATTTATTTATTTATTATGTATACAGTCCTCTGTGTGCATGTAACACCTGCCCCCCAGAAGAGGACACCAGATCTCATTACAGATGGTTGTGAACCATCACTGGCTGCTGGGAATTGAACTCATGACCTTCGGAAAAGCAACCAGTGCTCTTAACCTCTGAGCCATCTCTCCAGCCCTCAAAAACAGTTTTTAAAGGCAAGAAAAGAATAAAAAGACAAACCAATAAGGTAAACAATCTAATAAAAATGGTCAAAAGGCTGGGCAGTAGTGTCACGTGCCTTTTTTTCTTTTTTTTTTTTTCTTATGGGGGGGGCGAGGTTGTTTTTGTTTTAGAGACAGGGTTTCTCTGTGTAGCCTTGGCTGTCCTTGTAGACCAGACTGACTTTGAACTCACAGAAATCCACATGTCTCTGCCTCCCTGAGTGCTGGGATTACAGGTGTGCACCACCATGTCTGGTTTGAGGCACATGCCTTTAATGCCAGCATTTGGGAGGCAGAGGTGGGAAGATCTCTGAGTCAGCCTGATCTACAGAGTAAGTTCCAGAATAGCCAGGGCTACAGAGAGAAACCCTGTCTCAAACCCCAACCCCTGCCACAGAAAAACAACAACAACAAGTAAAGCAAAAGACATGAACAGGCATTTCATATATGGGAAAATACAAACAGCTGAATAAGAGAAATTCCAGTTGCATCCATAAGTAACATATCCCATCATCACACAGACAACAATTAAACTTATTGTTGGGGGTGGAGGAGGGTGCACATCTTTAATCCCTGCACTCGGGAGGAAGGGGCAGGTAGATCTCTGTGAGTTCAAGGCCAGCCTGGTCTACAGCCCAGGTTAGCCAGGGCTACACAGAAAAAGCCGGTTTCAAAAAACTAAAAATTAAATTAAGTTAAATTAAATCTAACAATGCTACATTTTGAAGATTTAGAATAGTTTTGCTGGTTTGTTTTGAGACAAGGTCTCACTATGTAACACTGGCTTGTCCTTGAACAAGTTACATCTCTGCCTCCCAAGAGCTGGGATTAAAGGCATGTACCACCACACCAAGTTTAACGGAACTCAGTTTTTTTACTCTCCATTTAGACAAATTCCATCTGCTCATTTGCATATGTTAGCTGTTTCAACCTGTGTACCATAGCCTTGGTCCACCAATCAAAGGAATCAGTCAATCATCCAAAAGAGGTCTTTGCTACCCAGGTAAACATCTGGCACAAGTCCTCCTGCAATTTCTAAAAACAGACACCAGGGGGAGCAACTTCATCACTAAGGCCACCTTTACTCCCCTTTAGTCACTTAAAAGAACTACATAGAAATTGGAAATAGAAATTCTATTTCCAGTTTCCGTTCTAGCTTTCTCTGTGTTCTTGGGCACATCCTTTCCTTCCTACACATCTCCTCGTCTATAAGGAGAGCCAAAAAGCTTTTCAGGGAGGAAATTCCACAACAAAAAATTATCTTCAATAAATCACATCTGGGCTCATGAGTTACGATGACCGGCACTTAGTGCCTATGAAGCTGTCCTTGTGAACGGCCTAAGGGAAGGACAGCAGGAAATCCCTTTCGATAAGATGAAGATAGATGTATGTGCTCCGAAGGGAAATGACAGTAAAGCCGGTAGGGACAGGAAAGCCGTGCTTTCTAGGTCATGTGCTCCTAAGGCAGAGGACACTGCTGCTCTGTTTAGTAACATGGGTGCGGTTACCTTCATTAGCATCTTCCAGTTTTCACAATCAGATTTTGGCTTCCCTGTGTCTGCCTGCTACCATTTCAATTCACTGACTGCTTTCTATTACATAGAGAGAAATCAACAGGTTAGCAGGGGGCCCAGGACACACCGTGGGTCACACCAAATCTTTCCCGGGAGGTCGGTGGTTTTTTGTTTGCTTGCTTGGTTGGTTGGTTGGTTGGTTTTTCGAGACAGGGTTTCTCTGTGTAGCCTTGGCCATCCTGGACTCACTTTGTAGACCAGGCTGGCCTCGAACTCACAGCGATCTGCCTGCCTCTGCCTCCCGAGTGCTGGGATTAAAGGCGTGCGCCACCACGCCCAGCTGAGGTCGGTGTTTTTAAGGGTGTTGATGTTATGTCACATTCCTTGCCAAGATGGCGGTTAGCTCCCATTAGTATATGTCAAAGGTAAGAAGAGAGGCTTATCAAGTAGTTAGTTACACAATATGCAGTTTACACTTCCCTTTAACCCAGCTAGAGTATACAGCTCCTAGTGGGAAATAAGGATGTTTTAAAATTCATTAACAAACTATTATAGTGATGTTTAACCTCAGATCTTCTAGAACCTGTATGGGCTACTCGATCCACACACTTAATTGAAGCCATTCTTATAAGGCAAAATAGACATTAAGACACAGAGAATAAAAATCCTATTAAAGTGTTAACACTTTAAATATTAGGATAACTTAAGAATTGAAAGATTTGGGCTAGAGAGATGGCTCAGAGGTTAAGAGCACTGTTTGCTCTTCCAAAGGTCCCGAGTTCAATTCCCAGCAACCACATGGTGGCTCACAACCATCTAGTGAGATCTGGTGCCCTCTTCTGGTGTACATAATAAATAAATAAATTTAAAAAAAAATTTTTTTTTTAAATAATTGAAAGATTTTTCTCCCCTGGGATCCATGTACCCTGTACACTAAGGAAGTGGACAAAGGGGACATGAACACAGATGTGTGAGCAAAAGAATGGAACAGCAAGGCTGTAGGAGGGTTCTGAGTGCTGGGGATTCAAGTGGTTAGAGCAGGGGACCTGGGTGTGGCTTGTGCTCTGAAGTCAAGAAAGGGACTGTGAGGGAGGGCCACAGGGAGTGCTGATATGTGCAGAGGTGAGGAAGGCAGCGAGGGGGTTATCCAGAGAAAGTAGCCACTGTTACTAGCAGACTATTCACATAGAAAAAATGGATAACTGAGCAAAAATATAAATATATTGATGGAATCCACAATTAGACGCTGATGGAATCCAGGCTAGAGAAGTCAACCACTAAGAAGAATTGTTCAGACCACTGAAATGATGACTACAGTTGGAAAACAATGTTAATTTCAGACACACCTATTATAGGCCTGGAAGCGATGCTGCCTCAGTCTTGGTTTCTAAGCACCATCTCACAGGCCTACAATGGCTGAAATCAAGGGACTTCCCAGGACAGAGAAAGAGCATAGTAAGTCTGAAACGTCTTCTGGGCTAGAAACTAAGAAGTGATATAGACTTGTCAAAAGCATAGCATTCCATCTTCCCAAGGCTGCCTCTACTTGAATCCAGGCTAATCGATGCATTGAAATGGTACTAAGAAGCCTACAGATGTAGCTCAGTGCTAGAGTGTGTGTTTAACACGCCAGAGGGCCAATCCCCAGCAGGGACTTTTACATATTTGTACATACACACATTTAGTAAACTATCTGTCTCCTTTAGGGTTTCTATTGCTGTGATGAAACACCATGACCAAAAGCTGAGCAAGTTGGGGAGGAAAGGGTTTATTCTGCTTACACTTTGAGATAATAGTCCATTACACAGGAAATTCAGGACTGGCACTCAAACAGGGCAGGAACCTGGAGGCAGGAGCTGATGCAGGGGCCATGGAGGGGTGCTGCCTACTGGCTTGCTCCCCATGGCTTGCTCAGCCCTCTTTCTTATAGAACCCACACCACCAGCCCAGGGATGGCACTTTTCACAATGGGCTAGGTCCTTCTCCACCAATCACTAACTAAGAAAATGCCCCCACAGGCTTGCCTACAGCCTGATCTTATTGAGGTCCTGGCCCCCTCAACTTGACATAAAACGATCCAGCACACTCTCTCTCTCTGAGATGTGTGAGCCATTCTCACAAATTGCCAGGCCCAAGAAAGGGATTATAAAAATGCAGGCAGCTGGTCCACCAGAAGCACAGCAGAGCCAAGGACTGGGACTGGCTCTTCAGTGAAAGCAACGTAGGAGCCTGAGCCCTCAGCCTGTGGGATCTGATGCTAACTCCAGGAAGCTATCAAAATGGGACTGAATTGTCCGTTCCTGTCTGAAAAATTGGAACATAGGAATGTATCTTACACACACACACACACATACACACAACACACACACACACACACACACGGTGTCAGGAATCGTCTGCAATTAAAGTGGAACATACTAACCCAACAAATGAAAACACTGATCTCTAAAACTGGCCAGGGCATGATCTATAGGGCCAGACGCTGCTGTCTGCTGTGCTGGGATGAAGGGCACTGAGGAGACCAGACAACTAGACGTGACAGGTGTTTCCGGTATGGCGGTAGACCAGAAAGCTAAAGGATGCTGTTGAGACAGTGGCTGAAGCCTGGCCGGGTCTGTGCACTAGAGGTGGGAGACTGGCTCTGCCTGGATCTCTGCGTGGATCTCTGCAGTGTCATAGGGTGGTTCCTTTGCAGGTCAGCAGAGTTCCTGCCTGGGGGGCTGGAGGCTTCTAGCCCACAGTTTGCTCTCAGGAGGGTTCAGAGACACAACCCGCAGCACAGCAAACATGACAGACACATGGAAACAACTGAGTCTGTGCAAAAGAATAGGCTTCTCTATGCTACTGTTGCTGCTCTGTGCCTGCGAAATTGTTGCAAAATGACAGTTTTTTAAATGTCCAAAGAAGTGGAAAAGAACGTGGATATGAGGCTAAGGAGGAGGAGCCCTCAACAGCAGGGGGCACATGCGGTGTTCTGGTTGTTGTTTTATTTTCTTGAGTCGAGGGTCTCATTATGCAGCTCAGGCTAGCCTAGATCTTGGAGTGCTTCTGCGACAATGTCTGGAGTGCTAGGTTTATAGGTGTGTGCCACCATGCCTTGCTTATACATGCTGGGCTTTTAGAAGGCCAGCCTGCTTCAGTCTCATACAGAAAACAGTCTTTAATTCTGTCCAAGTATTTCCTTATATAAATACACTTCCAGGCACTCTGATAAGTCATATCCTGCACCATTCTGGGCTTGGTACTGAAGATCTTATTTCCATTACGTATTTTTGTTTCACTAACTGTGCTACTGTGTATTGCAGATAATTAAATAGTGTACTTTTTAATAGAACAATCTGCTAACAAAAACAATAGCCCTCCATTTGTAGCTAAGTATCTTTTATTAGATCCCGTAACTACTCCATTCCAAGCTACAACCCACTCTGATTTTATGCTTGAACTCAATCTCCACAACTCACTAACCTCCTCAGGTGCTGAGCTCAGACATAGCAAAGCTAGGAATTTAGCAAGTGAGTGGCAGAGCTGGGATTGAGCTCTGGTAGTCTGTCTCTCTAGCGTCCATATTTTTTATATGCCTTTTTGTATACACATTCTAAAGTTTTTTCATAGCTGGGCATGGTGGCATACATATTTTAATCCCAGCACTCAGGAAGCAGAGGCAAGTGGATCTCTGTGAGTTCAAAGCCAGCCTAATCACATAGTTAATTCCAGGCCAACCAGGCCTGCTGTCTCAAAACCAAAACTTTTTTTTTTTTTTTTTTTTTCTTCCCAGGATAGAAATTATGCCTCTCTCTGCAACCACGTTTTTCCCCCAAGCAGGTTTAGGACAATATTTTGTACTCAGAAGTGACACTTAGCTGATAGGCTGAGCCTGGCTGGAAGCTTTGTCTGATCACATTCTGAACTGTTGTCTGCTCACTGTGACTGCCTCTCCAAGTTGTAATGTGTGTCTAAGAGGCAAAGCATCTGGTGAGGAATAGGAAGCCAGAGAAAGAGACCATCTGCCTCACTGTAGGACCAAGGCTCCTTCCCAAGAGGCCTGCAGGGACCGGAAAGTCCCTCTGCATTTGCCTGGGGTTGAACTGAACTCAGAGCAAAGATGAAACTTTCTGTGTTCAACATTTCACAACCTGAAGAGAAAGCTGGTGGGCAGAGGGTTTGGGGGGAGCCAACTGGAAAAGCAGATTCCTAGGCACAGGGCACACGTGAGAAGCTTGGAGTGGAATGTTTAGGAAAGGTGACCCATGAAAGGAAACCACCCTGGCCTAGAGACCAGGGGGCAGTAACATGCTGGCCACAAACAGATTATCTCTGCATGCAAACAAGGAAACCTCAGAGGGGGTTAGCAGAGCTCCTCCCCCTCCCGCCTCCTTCCCTCTCCTCTCCCTAGGCCCCCACCTCCCACACACAAGAGAGACAGATAGAGACAAACACAGAGCCAGAGAGAGAGAGACACACACACACACACACAGAGACAGACAGAGACAGAGAGAGGTATGGAGAGAAAGACACACACACACACACACACACACACACACACACACACACACACCGCCCGCCAGCTCACCAGCTGCCCTCCAGGGTTTGGCTACAGCATCCCTCTCAAGGTGAGGTGCACACACACAAATACTTCAATCCTTGGAACTAACACCACACCCAGATGATCACGTGTCCTCTCCTGACCTACACAGTCTTCCCTTATTCTTGTTGTTGTGGTCTTCCTAACTAGTAAACTCCATTCATCCTTCACACTGATTGAGGTGATAAATCACACAGGCACCTTACCCAAATCCCACTTTATACAAGCTGCCAGCGGAGGCTCTTACCTCTCAGTCAACTGCAGATCTCTCTGAAGGAGGAGACAGGGAGCCTGACTTATACATACAGGCAAACCTAGCTCTCACCCCAACGCCAGAAACCTGAGCCGTTTCCAGTTCCTGTCTGAGGAAAAATACTGCCAACTTCTACACAGGGACCAGGCTAGCTTGGCCTCTTTGCCAGGCATGTACTTTTACTACCGAGCTGCACCCCAGCTCTGATCTGGCTTTAGACAATAATAATTTACATATTTTTATTTTATGTGCACTGGTGTTTTGCTTGCATGTATGCCTGTGTGAGGGTGTCGGATCTTGGAACGACAGACAGTTTTAAGCTTCCATGTGGTTGCTGGGAATTGAACCCAGGCCCTCTGGAAGAACAGTCAGTGCTCTTAACTGCTGATCCATCTCTCCAGCCCCCTGATCTGGCTTTTTGGGTGGTCTTAATGACCAAGACAAAAATGTATGTACTATGTTATGTGGGGTGTGGAAGCTGTCACAGTCCAAGTCTCAAGAGAGCTTCATTTCACTAGGGACCCTCTAAAATGAAAGAAGAGTGTTTGAACAAACATAAGCCCTCCTTTCCTAGGCATTGACAAGATTATTTGGTGCAGACCACTGCTCCAAATAGTGTATACAACAAGTGTCTGACTAACGCACTTTCCACCACCTTCACATGGAAACCTAAATGCCTAGTTACACTTACTTCCAGACTTAAAGTGGAACAGATGCCATGAGGTCCTTTGAAGAATCAAAATGGCTTATATACATCCTTCACATTAAAAGATTCTGTGCCATCACAAACTTTCTATTTAATTCTATTGCCAGTTGAAAATATCAGTGTGGCTTTGTCTAGGGTTTATGTAAAGCAAAGACTGCAGGCCGCTGTTTTAAGTACGAAGGTTGCTTTTCCTACGGTAACCATCTTTGTAAGATTTAGACAAAAGGGTTTCCTGAGGAACTAGGGTTTAGTGAATAGAAAGGATTCCTTTAGTGAGCCATTTAGTAGACTTTTTTTTAAAAAATTCTTTTAGAAAATGCCGTGCTCGCTCAAAATCACTTCATCAAATGTGAACCATTTTTGAAAGGGAGGCTGCAATCACCATGTTTACCTGGGGTTTCTTTTTCATTTATTTAAATCCATCAGCTAGTTTAAATGACTAGAATCCAACTGAAACTAACCTATTTGTTGCTAAAACTCTGTGATAGGCTGTGGGATACACTTTAGGCTCCCGTCAGGTGCAGGACCCTGTGATGTCTCAGCTAATGAATGGGGATAAAATGTCATTTCAAAGGGATTCACACGAATGGTCTTTGAAGCATTTCTTACAAAATCACAGGATTTTAACAGGGGGAAAAAAGAGCCAGGCATGAGAAGAATGAAAAGAACTCCAGGCACAGGGACCAGCTGGCAGGGAGGCTCAGGAGATGCTGCAGGAAATACACCAGGTGCATCCACTGGGTGAGAAGGAATGAAAGCTGGAGGAAGTACCTAAGTGTCTCTGTGCCGTCGAGCAAATGAGTGATGGGTGGTACTGACCAAGCCTCTGCTAACAGATCTACATTGGGACTGGAAAAAAGCCAGGGGCAGATACCCATTTGGAAGATTTTGCAATTGTTCAAATAAAACAGTGACAATACAGGTTAAGGTAGGGTAGCAATGAGAAGAGAGGGTTTTGTAGGGTGGAGACTAAGGGGTGGAGCCCAGGCTTGCATATGCTAGTCAAGTGTTTCTGCTGAGCTACATCCTCAGCCTCAGCCCCACCCACACTCACCCCCTTGGCTGCCCTTTTTTTGAGATAGAGTCTTGCTCTGTAGCCCAGGCTTGTATGGAGTTCAATATTCTCCTGCCTCAGGGCCCTGGATACTAAGATTAAGGGAACAAACCACCTGGCCCTGCCTAGAATAGGTTAAAAAAAAAAAAACAAAAACAGGATTCTCATCTCTAGAATTTGGAGACCTCTATGAAAAAGGGGCTGTGAGAAGTGGCTATTCCACAAGAGGTCTGAGCTTGGCCAGTGATGGGGAGCGGGGAGCAGAGGCCACCTGTGTGGCTGGCTGGGAGTGGGGATGTGTTTGCTCTGAGGTGTATAAGCACATCCCTCCAATGTACAAAATATTCCATATGATTGTGAGGGGCGATTTGCTGAGTGGATGCAGGCAGTGGAGAGAAGGCTAGAGACTGCGAAGGAATAAATCAATTTGACCCAGTCCTATGCCTAAGGATGGTCTTAGAGGCGTTATCACAGGAGGTGACAGGGGAACACACACACACACATACACACATACACACACACACACACACACACACACACACACACACCAGAGAGGAGAGGGCTAGAGCAAGAAGTTTCAAGCTTGGGGACATTTAGAGAGCAAGGAAACCCTTGGAATGGCAAAGCTGAGAAGCAAAAAGAAAAAGAAAAAAGTAGAGGCACCAGGGAAACACCTCACAATAGTAAGGGAGGAGAGGTCAGAAAAGAAGACAGGAGAATCAGGAGTGTGAGAATTCATAGGTACCAATTCCTTGCTGTGATCAGTGCCAATAGCTCAGGCTGGCCTTGGCGAGACACACCCTGGCAGGCAGAGCCCATTGGATACCAGTTATTTCCCCAAAACATGCCACAAGCGACCTAAACCAGCCAGGTCTCTCCTGAGGGAGTTACAGCACATACTTGGGCCCCAGCAGCACAGCGGTGGGAGTAGAAGCCACATCTTAATGTCTGGCTGGCAAAGAGAAGAGATTAGAGACTCACACCTTTATCCTGTGTGGGCCTAGAACCAAGTTTAATATGTGGATGTTAAGGGGATAGTGTGGGAGAGTGTGAAGTTGGCAGGGCCCATGGAGACTTCTTTCACTATGGGGCACAGGGGACATTGATACTCTGGATCCTCGCCTAGAACACAAAAATCATTTCAAAAGGCAGATTTTTTTTTTTTTCATGAAAAGATCAGGTTCAGGGCTGGAAAGATGGTTCAGCCTTAAGAGCACTTATTGGCTGCTCTTCCAGAGACCTGGGTTCAATTCCCAGCACCCACATGGCAGCTCACAACTGTCTGTAACTCCAGTTCCAGAGGATCCGACACCCTCACACAGATGAATATACCAGCAAAACACCAATGCATATAAAATAAAAATAAATAAATTTAAAAATATGTCAGGTTTAGACTGGGACTTTATGACTCTAACAGAGCTTGTCTTTATATATCTGAAAATGCTCATTTTTATGTTTAACATGGGTAGAAGTATTCACGCATTAGAACTTTACATACGTTTTTGCATTCCTTGTCTTTGTCTTTTGAGAATTTGATATTTCCTTTCAAAATGATATTTACTGCTGGATCTGAGGAAACAAAAGGAAAACCGGCCATGAGAACACGCGAGGCAGCAGAAGAAGCAAACACCAAGCTTTTCCTCAGCCACTGGGCTCTTTCACTAGGGGAGGAAAATTCACAGCGCCTTTTCCAGAGAAAAGAACCTTCATCTGGGGCTGCAGGGCTTTAGTGAAACACGCTCAGGCCTCCTGGGGGACGCTGTTGGCTGTCATGTTTGCATGCCTCTGAGAGACAGAAGCCAGCAGGCTGCTCTTTGGGAAACTGCTTTCAATCTAGCATCGTCCCTGCAAACCTCTGTGAGCCCTGTGTGTCCCTGAACGCCAGGATAGAAAGGACTTTCTGTGTCCTATCTAGAAGAGCACCAGAAGAGGGGACAGCCAACATAGAAAGCCACCCACAGTGACACTTTGTGCTAATGCGCATTCAGCCTAGTCACTCATGGAGGCATTTTTATGTTTATTTTATTTTATTTTTTGATGTCTTGAGGCAAGGTTTCACAATGTATTCCAGGCTGAGGCCCTCCTGTTTCAGCCTTCCCAGCAATAGGCAGGCACTCGCTCCCTGCCGCCTACCCCCCTCCTTCCCCCCTCCCCCCCCCCCCCCCTCTCCCCCCCTCTTCCCCCCACCTCCTCTCTCCTCCTCCTCTTCCTCCTCCTCCTTCTTCTTTCTCTCTTCTCTCTCTCTCTCTCTCTCTCTCTCTCTCTCTCTCTCTCTCTCTCTCTCTCTCTCTCTCTCTCTCTCTCTCTCTCTCTCTCTCTCTCTCTCTCTCTCTCAAGTCCAGCCAGAGCTAGGGAGGGAAAGTTATACAGATTGTAGGCAGAGGGTGATGACGTGTCAGCCATAAGCTAGGTTTGTGCCCGTGTGGTCAAGAGCTGAGCACTGAGGAGGCATCAGAAGACGAGATCGCACAGCTGCCAAGAATGCGGAACTGGGCTCAAGGCACCTTTATTCTGTTCCGGAGGCTTCCCAGTGCGGGCTGGGTTCCAGGAAAGAAGGGCAAACGGGTTTTCCAGATTGTGCAAGCAGGGGTTCCAACCAATCACCCAGTGCTCCACACTGGCATGCTCCACCACATCAGACTAATGCAGACATTTCAAGTGAGCTATCTGCAATGTTGGAGACAAGGCTGGTGGCCAGGTGTGGTAGCACACAGCTGTAATTCCATCACTGGTGAGGATGAGGCAGGAAGATCACTGCAAGTCCCAGACTGCCCCAGTTTATATAATAAATTTAGAACCTGCTTGGATTACAAAGTAAAAAGCCAATCTCCCACCCTCCCCCTCAAAAACAAAAACAAAAACAAAAAACAGGCTGGACAATTAAGGCTAAGTCCCCCCACTGACCAAAACAGTGAATGAAAATGAGAAAGGAAAAAAAAAAAAAAAAAACTAATCACGGGCTGTTTGTGAGGATGAACTTCCTGTCATGGCTCTCCACCTCAGTCCCACCCCGTGCCCCAGGTGACCTGCTAGATCCAGGCTGACCCTTCAAAGGATGATTCCATATAACCTCTATTCCAATGCACTAGAAGACTTCAGATGACAAACTTGACCTTAAATACACAATGCAGGCCTCCCCTGGAGGACAGTTTTGTGACTGGGGCAGGCACTGGTGGCCGATAATCCAGAGCTTCAGGCAAGCGTAAGGGGAACAGAGCCATCACTCTGAACTAGAAGCTGACATCTATTAGATGCACTTAAAACAAGCTCAGCAGAGTTGGAGAGATGGCCCAGTGGTTAAGAGCACTGTCTGTTCTTGCGGAGGTCCTGAGTTCAATTCCCAGCAACCACATGGTGGCTCACAACCATCTATACTGGGATCTGATGCCCTCTTCTGGTGTGCAGGTGTGCATGAAGATAGAGCACTCACATACATAAAATAAAATAAAATAAAATAAAATAAAATAAAATAAAAAAAGAAGCTCAGCAATGGAAAGCAATTTTCTTCAGGCCCAGTAGAAACGCACCTTTGTGGAGGCTGGAGGCTGGGTCCTGGGAACTGCAGGACCAGAGGGAAGGGGGCCTTTGGCAGGAACTATCCTGAGCTGGCCACAGCTTGACTCTGCAGCTTTGGCCTCATGGGTAGTCCTGAACAATTTCTATGATCGCACTACCCCCAAGGAAATGGAGAAGACCCCAGTCTGAGACAACCACTTGTCCCAAGGTTACTTATATACTGGCCTACCTACTGGCCAGTGGGGACTATCCTTAAATCCTGCTGTCCTTTCCAAATGAGCTGGCTGTGCCCATTGGAGAAATCTCTGCACCTGTTCAGTATCAAGATTTTTTTTTTTCTGGAGAGTATCCCCACTGTTTAAGTACAGGAAATTGTCCTTTTATATAGATTACACATGGTCCAAAATACAATATGTTCATCAAGTATAGGCTAGGACATAAGATGCACAATCTTTTTTTTTTTTTTTTTTCCTCAGTCAGGGTTTCTCTGTGTAACAGCTCTGGCTGTCCTGGAACTTTGTAGACCAGGCTGGCCTCAACCTCACAGAGATCCACATGCCTTTGCCTCCCAAGTGCTGGGATTAAAGGTGTGTGTCACCAGAGCCCAGCAGGATGCACAATCTTAAGAGGAAATCCTGAATTTGAGTCTGTTTTGTCACTCTGTGCATGCTGCGTGTGTGTGTGTGTGTGTGTGTGTGTGTGTGTGTGTGTGTGTGTGTGTGTGTGTACGTACATGCCCAGGTGGACCTCAAGGTCTTGTGCATGCTAGGCAAGTGTCCTACATTGAGCTATCCCTCCTTTCCTGGCAGTTCTGCCCCCTTTTACCCTCAAAAATATATTGAATTCCTGCTCTGAGATGCTGGACAGAGTGATGGTGAAGATAAGTGTTCTGGCCCTTCACAGCACATCCCAACGTACGCTCCTCTCCTAGGGCCACGCCCCAGTGGTGTGAGGTTGGGCTAGTCACTCTAGCTCTCCGACCTCAGCTAAGTGTTGTGAGGGTTAAAGGGCTTGGTATACATCTGGCAGAAGACACGGGTGGCCAGCTCAGTGCTGGTTCCCTGGGCTCATAGGGGACTCCAAGGAAACGTTTGCGGGATATATTGTGGGGCTCTCCAAGGCCGTCCTCGAAGAGCTCTGGGAACAGAGACAGCTATGGCTGTTGCATTGCACAGTAGTGTGCCTGCCTGCTGGGGCCAAGGCCACCAGAAGCAAAGCCAAAGATACCCGGGACCACAGCCTCCCACTCATTCCGTCACCTCCAAAGCTGCTGTCAGCAGTTTGTGTGTGAGAAGTTCAGGGAAGTACAAGCTGATTCATCCGTCTTTCGGGGTGTGAAATCACCCAACCCAAAGAAAATCACAGCGACGTGTATCAGCTTAAGACAAAGCAGAGCTGGAGACCGCACAGGAGGCTGGAACCTCGACTAAAGGAGCTAAGCGTAAGCTTAAGGAATCCACACACATCCTCTGACTCTAGGTAGGTAAAGGATGTGCACCCTGGCCAGCCTTTTTCCCAACGTCTTACCCAGCCGTGGCTTTTGATGTGAATACAGTCATTGCCGCTCAGATAATGCTGCAGCCCAAAGGCTTTTTTTGTAGGCTCTGTGCACAAAAAGGCCATGTGGCTATTTCACAGGTCAGCATGCACATTGTTTACAGTGTGTAAGTCATGCTGGACAGGGTATTAATAAGTGTGAAGCTGCCATCTGGCAGCAGGACAGACAATGGTACCTTCACTGTCATCACTGTCCTCAGGTCTACGTGGCTTTCTGGGTCTCCTCTTGACAGGTGGGTCACAGGGAGGCGAGGCCAACAACTGCACTAACTTTTTTTCATACATTTTCCTGGTGGAAGCTGCGAAACAACACAGAGAATTAAGCCATTCTATGTTGTATATACAGGGGCCAAGTTATCTTATAACCCAGACCTCTCTTACATTATTGGCTAATTATGGCTTTCAACAATGAGACAGACCCCACAGCCACCCAAGTCACTCTTACTATTTCACAAATGGGTGACGCCTACAGATTATCAGTACCCAGGTACCGGCTGCATCTGAGAGCAACTGGGACAAAGTTGTCCATGAAGAACAGAGATAGTGAAAACATAGGGCACGTACAAAAAACCCAAGAGGGCTAATATAATAAATAGTTGAATTTTTACCACCAACCTCCCTTCCTGGGATTTGTGTTTCCTGGTCCCATAAGGACGCGGCACTGTCTGTTACATCGTCCCTCGATATGGCTTTCTGTTTTCCTTTTTATATTTTCAGTGGCTTTTACTGCATATGCTCCTCCTACTTTTCTGCTTTAAGCTTTGGAAGTAGATTATAAGCAACAAACGAACCCCTCTTCCGCCCCTCCCCCTGTATTAACTGCAGACATACGTAGTATTGGGCCAGGTGTGAACCCAAGCTTCTTAAGTTGTCTTTGCAGTTCATAATTGCTCAGACACTGCACATCCATCTTGGTGATAGAAACATGGCCTCTTCCCTGACAGTGGGTTCCTTGACGCGGGAAAATAGTAAATCCATTAAGACAATGTTACAAGTAAACACTACGGCTAGACTCACAAGTACACTACCTGCCATCCCCCAGGCACTAAGGTGCACATTGCCACTTCTGCTCTCTGCTGGAGAGTCGTGCTGGGACTGGTGGCCTTGTCACAAACCTCGGGAGGCTTCCACTCTACCCAAGGTTCTTGAGGATCAATCAGCGAGTTCTAACTCTTCTCCTTAACTAACGTAAGAACACTTAACCTGAGTAAAATGAGCAAAATATTTCCATGACTTCCACGGAAGATAAGCTGCTAATTAAATATGAAAGAGGTGAGAGAGATTTGTTTTCAGTGAGCTGGAAAAGTTATTTATTGCTGTCTTCCTTTTCATGAGGGTCCCAGAGTCAGAGCAGGCGAGGATTACAGTGTAACACTGAGCACAATCAGATGCGGTTTTTAAAAGATTTAAAACTTTTTTAATTACATGTTTTTTGTGCATGTCTGCAGACTCACTTGTAGAGATGGGTGGGCACCACAGCGCATGTATGGATGGTCAGAGGACACAACTTGTGGAATCAGTTCTCTTCCTCTACCATGTGGGTCAATAGGCGAGGGCGTTTACCTACTGAGCTATGTTGCCAGCCTAATGGTGGTTTTTAATTAGACACTAGAAAACACTGTGGCTGATTAACTGGCATTTGGAAAAAGACAACGCTTAATTATTAATACAGATTGGGTTATATAATACAGGTTTGTGAAGTCTTCCTCTGTCTGAACCTGTATACCCTCAAGTCACTTAGTTTTATCTCCTTTGTCTCTTGATTCCCTCCCCCCAAATCTGACCCCACTACCCACTCAGTGACATCAGGACACAGGTAGAGCCACTTATGGAGTCTTTTCGAAGGCTTCTTGCCACGCAGGACTTACTGCGCCTCATTTCTAACGGGTCTCAAGGATTTTTAATATTGTGGCGAAAACAAGCTAAGCGCTCAGCACGGAGGTGATCGGGTCCCATTTTAAGAAATGACTTTGCCTTTTATTAGTGCTCAATCAATGTCCAATTAGGAAGCACACTGTAAACAAAGCTAGAACAAGCCAGGGATTGTGACCTATGACAGAATGCCCAGGAACGCTCGCTTGGGCAGTTCTGTGCTTCAAACATTTGCTTCTTTTCGCAAATGTGATCTTTGTTAATATTAGCTTCCCCCTTCTCTGTGTGTTTGGGAAGCTGGGTGGACTGTCCCAGAAAACAGTCTAACTCTGGAAAGGAAAGGGCACTGTGGCACAGCAGCTTAGACTTGGGGGGGGGCAGTACTAGAGGCACACTTAGACAGATCTGGTGACATTTGTTCCAGGGAACAGCTGTCTGTTGTTTCACTGGCTCCCCAAAAATAACCTCCCGAAGAGCTCTCATCAATTTCAAGTGACATTAGGCAATTGCCTGCGGGGGGGTGGGGGGACGGGGGAACACACATATGGAAGACAAATATTCAAATGGAATCCAACTGGTTGGCTCACTCACTCACCCCTTCACAGGCTTTATCCCTTCATATGGTTGTCTGAAGTCTATGCAATCAGGCTGGTTACTTAAACTGGATGAATCTCACCCAAGTCACCAACAACTGCCCCTTTCTTTACCTGTTGGATATTGTGGCAATCACAATACTAACAGTGTGACATCAGCAGCATGCCTCCACCCCAGCAGCACTGGTGGGACAATCAGAGGATGGATTTAAGCTGAGTCCGAACAGAAGGAGGCACCAGCCAGCTTCAGAGGTGGGGTGTCAAGGCGAAGGGCTGAAGAGGCTGGAAGTCACTATTGCACTCGGAGCAAGGAGCTGCACATGACTATATGGTACCAGGAAATGCGGAGGAGAAAAGAGAAGGCAAAGAAAGAAATGCCAGCATCCGGGCCACCAACAAAGACCCACAGGGGAATAGGAAAGTGGAAGAGACTTGGATCCACATGAAGGATCGTCAATCAAGAAAATAAGAATCATGCTGGCTGGTGTTGGCACAATACGGAGTGGTCATAGTGGAGGCATCACATGCCTTTAATCCTGGAGGCAGAGGCAGGCAGATCTCTGTGAGTCTGAGGCCAGCCTGGTCTACAGAGTTCCAGGACAGCCAAGGCTATACAGAAGAACTCTATCTCAAAAAAAAAAAAAAAAAAAAAAAAAAAGAACAAAAGAAAAGAATTATCATTAGTGATGGGAGGGAGGGAAGAATGGGAGAATACAAGGGATGGGATAACCATTGAGATGTAACAAGAATAAATTAATAATAAAAAATTTTTAAAAATTTTTTAAAGTTAAAAAAACCAAGATATTTTCATTGTAGTAAATTATCAAAATAAATAAATAAATAAACAAACAAACAAATAGAAGATATTCTCATTGTAGTAAATTATCAAAATAAAGAAAGAAAGAAAGAAAGAAAGAAAAGAATTATCAGGGGTTAGCAAGATAGCTCAGCAGGTAGTTCAGTGAGTAAAGACACTTGTCACTACTTGTGTGCCATTCCTAGGACTCATGAGGTATAAAGAATCAACACTTGAAATTTGTCAGTTCTACTGGGTCCCAGCACTCAGGAGACAGAGGCAGGTGGGTCACTGTGCGTTCTGAGGCCAGCCTGATCTACAGAGTGAGTTCTAGAACAGCCAGGGCTACAAAGAAACCCTGTCTCAAACCAACTGCCGCCCACCCCACCCTCCATCCCCACACACACACAAAAAAAATTGTTTTAATTATCAGTCCTGCCGGGCAGTGGTGGTGCATGTCTTTAATGCCAGCACTTGGGAGGCAGAGACAGGCAGAGCACTGTGAGTTCGAGGCCAGCCTGGTCTACAAAGCAAGTCCAGGACAGCCAAGGGTAACACAGAGAGACCCTGTCTCGAAAAACAAAAACAAAACAAAACAAAAAAATTATCGGTCCTCCAACCTCCACACCCATGCTGTGGCAAGTGACAAGTGTCCACACACACCACACATACATATACAATAAATAATTTTTTTTAATTAAAAGAAAGAAGAGAATCAGGATGAAGGGCGTGTCCTGACCATACAGAAGCCTCATGGTTTGGCCTCTTTAAAACACATTCATGTCGGACTGTAGAGATGGCTCAGCAGTTAAGAACACTGGCTCTTCCAGAGCTCAATCCCCAGCACCCACATGGTGGCTCACTACCATCTATAATGTGATCTAATGCCCTCTTCTGGCCTGCAGATGTATATGTGGGCAGAGAGCTATATAAATCTTTTTTTTTTTTTTTTCTTTCGAGACAGGGTTTCTCTGTGTAGCCTTGGCTGTCCTGGACTTGCATTGTACACCAGGCTGTATAAATCTTTAAAAAAAACAAAACAAAACAAAAACCAAATTCCTGTCTCATTCCATTCTCTGGATACCCGCAACACAGCTGAGACATATATTATCTTTACATTGCAAAACATAGATCTTATTGTTGCTTTATTTTAAGGAAATATCCATCACACTAGTAGCTGGAGTCTTTCAAGAAAAACTGCTGAAATTTTCAAAACAGTTATGCGAGACAAAATGTAAGTGTGAGAAAACATAGTGTGTCCATTAAACACCAAGGAAAGGGTGAGCCATCTGAAAGGCTTTAAAGGGAACAGAAGAGCCAACCTGCCTATAGCCCAACCCCAGCTCCATTTCCTACCATCTGCAGGTGAGTCCCCGTTTTGTCTGCAGGGGCAACGACAGCAGAAATGCTCCTCGTGGGACAGACAAGAGGCCTGGAAGCAAAACACATGAAGTACTTGGCACGCAGCAAATCCTATACGTTTCCATTAATCTACTTATTTGTGAGCCCTGGCCTCAGAGTGTCCACATCCAGGCTCCTTTCCTGGGAGGTCCTATCCCGTTTACACTTCCTGTGTAGTCCCGTAACTTCCAGCCTTTTCCAGGCCCTGGGAAAGAGAGGAGCATCTTGGGGTGGGTGGCTGAGGAGGCTGTCTGTGTGCTCCCAGTCTGTGACTCCAAAGTTTTGAATAGAGAACCAGTTTCCAAACATATGATGTGATCACTCATCAACATCCAAACACTGGATTCACCAGACAAAAACTTGGAAAATTGACACATTTGTTTCAATCAAAGCAAATAAATGATAGGCTTGCCTTATTAGGATGCGGAAGCATTTTGTTTACATAGCCCAGAATTGCTTTCAACAAGAATCAGCCAGCAGGTGGAACCGCCTCCATGTTAAACAGTGAGGCAGTTGGAATGAGACGGGCATTTCTGAGATGTTTTCTTCGTCAAACCCCCTGGAATCTGAAACCAGTGTGGGGTTAAGGAAGGATCAACTCAGACAACTTCAGGCAGAATCTGTGGGTCGAGGCCCCTATTCTGTTTGTCTGGGGACAGACCGTCCCCTCTAAGCTCTCCTCATGCATATGCATGATGCCATTGTAAGCATTGTTCCAGCTGAGGATTCCTGTGCCCTGTGAAACCCTGGACTCCTTGGCATCAGTGTGCACAGCCTTTCTGACAGGCTTATCTGTGTGGTCCTGGCCATGGGCTTGTTTTTGTTTTTATTCTCTCCGTAGCTGAGAAGACATTCTCTCCCACTCTTGAGGCAAGTTTAATTGCCAACCGACTAGGTATTCAATATGATAAGGTACCTAAATCCTGAGAGTCTCCTTTCATTAAAATGTAGATCCAATTTCTCTTCCCTTAATGCCACACACTGTTATTAAACAGAAATAATGGAAATAGTAAAAGCCAGATGTCACTACGGTCTCAGATTTGAGATGGGGCACAATTTCCTCTCCTCAGCCTTAATCTGCCGCGTACTTACTAACCCCATCCTTCGGAAGAATACACAATTTAAATGTAAATGCAATTTACATAGGGGAGCAGATAGTAGATTTGCAGTTTCAATGGCCAATAACCATTTGCAAAGGGGGAAATCAGCCAGAGCCAAGAGCAGCAGCTGTCAGCCTCAGGTTGTGTCATTCACCGGCTCCCACTCCGTTCCTGAGGCCACCTGCCTCAGAGCCTCAGCTACCAGGCAAAAAAGTTTACAACAGCCATTACCTCAGTATCCCAAGCTGAATTCACCACTCCTCCAGAGATACTTGGGTTTCAATGAGCCAAACCTGTTGCCATCCCTTTGGAAAGCCAGAACTAAAGAATTTATCTAACAATTACCAGTCGCCCCTTAGAGCAGAACAAGCGTGGTGCTTGCTTAAATAAATCAAGAAAAGGAAAGGAGACTTGGGTGGCGGGTGGGGGGAGGGGGGAAGCAATAGTATCACTGAAGAGGTCTGCATCTCTGTTAAGAGAAAAAAAAATACAGATCATTAAAAAGAAAATAAGATAAGTGACAATAGGAAAGTCTCTAAGTGTCATTGAGGCTGAGTTGTCCATAAACAGTGTGCTTTGTGACAAAGGTGACAGCCAGGAGGGTGGTGGGTGGGACGGAAGCTTAAGCCCAACTGTGGGGGACCTTGTGGGCTACATTAAGGGGCCTGGCCTTTTTACCTTTAGGCACCTTTAGACGTTTCTAAGTGGGATGTGGCTCTAATGTCCCATTCAGATTAAATAGGGGTGGACAATGAATCATGGGTGAGTGGGTTTAAAAAAACAAAAACAAAACTCTAGAAGCTACTTGAGGGGAGATACCACAGCAGCCTAGACCTGAAGGGGGCATCTCTTTTGCTCTCTCGGATAGGCAGCACCTGTTGCTGTCCCTTGTCTCCGGAAGAGACATACCCAGGGTGGGCTCCACAGCCCTGCACTTCAGAGGCCCATCCGCACAAGCTGACTCAACCTTGATTATGCCCTACTTGAAGCCAGCAGAGACACAGATAACCCATGGTTCTATTTGGCTCTGGGACTAATTACACCTTTTAGACAAACTTGCCGTCCTAATTAATCTTTCTTGAGCTAATATTAAAATTAACTAATAGTCCTGGAGCCCATGCCAACTGGGCAAGGAAGAGGAGCCAAAGAAGACAGGAGGAGGAGGGGGAGGGGCTCATTGCCACTGAATTCACCTTGGATCAATGCAGATGTGCTGGGCGCTGTGTGCTGGGAGCCTCTGTCGTTATGGTCACCTGCAGCTGGAATCATGGTGTGGCTGAAGATGAGAGGAAAGTAAGGTGGAGTTTCTGCTTCCAGAGAGCTGCCTGTACCACGGAAATGGAACAAAATCTTTAAAAAAATGACTGGCCACAACAATGAAGGCTGGGAGGGGACTTCCCATTAAGTGACCTAGGGTGTGAGAGGGGGTGAAATCCCAACAAAGATACGTAAAACAGAAGAGGGACTCACTTAATGGCAACTGTTTAAACACAGTAGCAAGTATACTTTTAACAAAGCCTGTACTGAGGCTTCAGAGACCACACTGCTCACCATAACACTTGCTGTTCTTGAAGAGGACTGGGTTTGCCTCCCAGTACCAACATGGAGACTCACAAAGATCTGAGTACCAGGAAATTTAATGTTCAATTCTAACCTCTGAGGGCACCAGGAAAAACAAATAGGCATACAATTAAAATTAAAATAAATATTTTAATAGCATGTATTTGTTCTTTCAGTAAATCAAATTAGTAAATTCTTCAAACATGAAACTAGCTTCCGTAGTGATTTTTCTTTTTCTGTCTTTCTTCCTTTGCTTTTTCTTTTGGTTTGCTTTTGGTGTTTTGGTTTTGTTTTGGTTTTGGTTTTGTTTTTTTAATTTTGTACTTATATTTATGTACAGAAAACCCAGCTTAGTGGCAATTTCTTTAGCCTTTGCCTTATCCAGCTTGGCAATGCGAGCCACAGATTTAGGACCCAGGATGTTGCCTCCCCAGTGGCGATGGATCTCATCGTATCTGTCGTTGTAACTGGTCCTAATAGCTTCCACCAGCTTAGCCAGAGCACCCTTGTCTTCTGGGTTAACCTGTGTGAAGGCAGCAGTGATGCAAGTCTTCTTGTGGACTAGCCACCCCAGCTTGGCCTTTCCCTTGATGATGCACTAGCACCCCGCCCCCTATGTTTTGACACAGGACAGGTAGAAAGACCACCAGCTCAATGGGGTCTATTGTCATGGGCGATCACCACCAGATGAACCTTCTTGTTCTCCACCAAGGCGGTAACTGTACTGGCCCCGGCTCCAAGGGCAGGTGGTCCCTTAGTTTGGACGTCCACTTTCCCAGCAGCTTTCTTCTCAGCATGCGCCAGTAGCCTTAGCTTCTTCTGCTTTGTCTCTGGCCTGTACTTGTGGGCAAGCTAAAGCAACTGGGTCGCTGTTTGCTGGTCCAGAGCCTGGGTGAACTGGTTAATGGCAGGAGGTACTTTGAGCAACTTATAGAGGATGGCCCTTTGCCTCTGCAGCCTGATGTAGCGGGGCTGTTTAACGAAGCCTGTGAGATCTCTTTTGGGCTGGATGTCCTGCCCGATGCTGAAGTTCTTGGGCCTCTTCTCAAACAAAGGATTGACCACCTTCTTGGCCTCCTGTTTCTTCACCACGGCAGGAGCCGGGGCCACTTTCTTCCGATTGGCTTTCTTTCCCTTGGGCATCTTGCTGGGCTGGAGGAGAGAGTGGTTTTTGATTTTTGAAACAAGGTGTCTCTGTGTGACCCCAGATGTCCTGGAACTCGCTCTGTAGACGGCTGGCCTCGAACTCACAGAGATCCGCCTGCCTCTGCCTCTCAAGTGCTGGGATTAAAGGCATACAAAACTACACCCTGCTTTTCTCCAGTGCTCTTCAAGCTGGGGTTTACCAAGCCAAGTTGTCAGAGATGATGGGATGGTAGTGGGGATGCAGAGGGGCAGTCCCAGTGCTTTGCAAATTGAACTGCACACAATACACACACACACACCCTTTTGAATATATTTTATTAATTCTTTGAGAATATCATGAGAGCATACAATGCATTTTGCTCATACCCCTAACTCCTCCTCCTCCATCTTCCACCCTGACTCCTCCATGCCTTCCTTCCTTTTTTTCCTAACACACTGAGTCTAATGTGCTCTGTCCCTATAGTCACAGGGTCTGGGCCATTCACTCTGGGGGGCGGGGCGAGCCTGTGAGCCTCTCCCCACTCTGTGTTGGAATGCTGATCGGTTGATGGACCTAATCTTATGCAGGTAACCACAGCCGCTGTGAATTTACAAGTACGACGGTCCCATCCTGTCTAAAACAGTTTTTTTTTCTTGTCCTCCCCAGCCTCTATCTCTTACAGTCTTTCTAACTGTTATATGATAAATCCCACGCTGCAGTATATCTGCTATAAGGAAGTTTATTTGGAGGGAGAGGAAGGAAAGAGGAATTGAGGAATTAGAGCCTGGAGAAGGAGTAGAGGATGGCTGAACGTGAGAACAGAGCCGTGAGGGCAGAGAGAGAGAGAGAAAGGGAGGGAGAGACAGGCAGGGAGAGAGAGAGAGAGAGAGAGAGAAGGGGGATGGTGGGGCCCTTATATTGGGCACACACCTGGCAGGCTCCTGGCAACCGCAGGTGATGGATGATGTCAGAGGTTGCTAGGTCCCTAGGGGGGAGCTACTGGGGAAGGCCTGCCTATGTACTAACACTGGCCCCTCTCCCACAATGGACCCTGAGCTCTAGGGGAAGGAAGTGTGATATGGACATGCCACCCACCGTCTATGGCCGAGCTCGCCATAGACTTTCTCTACACTCTGACCAGTTGTGAGTACACACACACACACACACACACACACACACACACACTTCTCTGATGATGTCTGTGAGTTGTGCTGATCTATGGATATAGAAATATGAATTTAGAGGGCAGCTGGCTACTCGATCCGTTTTTGTAAAATAATCGCAGTAGGTTCACAGTGAGGCCATTGTGCTCCCCAGCCACGAATCCTTGGTCCGATTTACAGTACTGGGCACAAGTTCCTCTTGTGGAGTACCCATTAAAATCCAATCAGAAGACAGCTGGTTATTCCCATAACATTCATACCCCTATTTCACCCATGGCCAGGTCTGACTGTTGTCTGTTGGTCAGGTCTGTTGTTAGTGTAGCTCACAGGATTGACAATTGAATAAGACTGATGATTACAAACCCCACCCTCAGCAACCTGCATAGTGCCTTCCAGTACTCTGAAAGCTCTCCAGAAGGGAATCAAACTTCCCTGTCACTACCAACTTGACTTTTGCATGTGACCAAGTGGAGGGTGCCTTCAATAATAGGGTCCTTCCGTCAAGTCTGCAGACAGCCAAGAGCAACAGCAATAGCCTAAGGGGAGTTTCTGGGAAACCGCTGGAAATAGCGCACTCTAAGGAGAGACTTTGCTGCTTCTTAACACCGAAGCGGTTCCAGCCTCCAGGCCAGTCCTGAGGACAAGCAAGGCAAGGCTCTAACGCCAAAAAGTGACTATCTTGGGGGCTCACAGCCCACAGCCAGAGATTTTTGGCACAAATCCAAATACAAGATGTTTTAGATAAGCTGTGGATTAGAACGGCATCTAAAATGGGGCTCTAGACCCCAGAGGAAGATTACATTCTAGACGGTTGGGGTTTTTTTTTTTCTTCATATTTTTAAAAGATATTTACTTAACTATGTTTACAGCGTTCTGCCTGTATGTGTGTCTGCAAGCCAGAAGAGGGCACCAGATCTTATTACAGGTGGTTATGAGCCACCAGGTAGGTGGTTGCTGGGAATTGAGCTCAGGATCGCTGGAAGAGCTCTTAACCTCTGAGCCATCTCTCCAGTCCCCTAAATCATTTTTTAAAAGTTCAAAATACAGGGGAAATGTAAGTGAAAAGTCAAAGTTTGGGGCCTTGGTGAGGATGTCGCTCAGTGGTAGACTACTGGCCCTGAGGTCCACCCCCAGTGCATAGTCACACACACTTAAAAGCAGAGCCATATCGCCACTGATTAATGCTTAGGAAAGCATTCTGGAGGAGGTCAGGCAAGCAGCAAGCAGAGGTGAGCATTCTAGGTAAGGGCACACTGAGAATACAGGCTTGGCACTTGAAATGGGGACCAGCCCTGGCTGGTATTAGAGACGCCAATGGATACAGTTGAGATAGCTTGCAGAACACTCAAAGCTTTCCAGGGAAGGTGACATCCCCAAGGCCTCTTCTGTTTCTATGGGGTCTGCTACTACTGAGAGGAGGCACCTGGAGATGTCCAGAGAGCACTGGTGGTGACCGCTGGACAGCTGAACGAGTGATGACAACAAACATTGGGACAGAACAGGCAGAAAGCAGAAAGGGGCTGAAGGCAGTGGTCTAGAAGCACACAAGTGCCCTTGTCACTTCTGTACTCACCAAGGGAACAGGAAACATCAGTTCCAGGGAATCATAGCTACCCTGCAACTAAGAAGACATTTCCTGAACACTGTGTGGGTAGGAAGCAGTTGGACATGCAGAAAGGCCGAGAGGCCGGGACCAATCAGCAAAAGGCCTTAGAACCCTGCCTAGGAGCTCAGAGACTTTATTCTGAGCCAGTGGGAGCTACTGAAAGCTTTACGGAGGGCTTTTGTTTGTTTCCATGATTTTAAAACAGCTCAAGCATATTCGAGGATGTAAACAGCACTCACATACAATGAAATAAACAAGTAGCACTTGCCTTGCTACAATAGGTGTCAACATTTCTCCAAAGGGCACTGACTGGACAGTGGAGTGACGTGACAGTCCCATTTGAGAAGGACCCCTAGCTCTCTGGAGAGGACGATAAGGATGCTGCTGCAAAGCTGCAGCCTGGGTGCACCAGGCCATTCATTCATTCGTTCATTCATTCACTCAATAAATATTGCCTGCCACTGTTCTTGTTGCTATGGATTCAAGTGTAAATAAACTGTCTGAGGTTCCTGCCCCCTGGACTTTTTGGCTTAAGAGGAGAAAGCTGACCAACCAGCAAGGAAATGGAAAGAACTAGAAAGTTTCTTTTCTTTTCTTTTTTTTTTGAAAGTTTCTTAGAACAACATGGACACAGGATATTGGAGAGGAAGGGATGGTTCAGGGTCGATGGGTGACTAGAGCCGCTGGAGCAGAAGGGCCTGGAGAGGCTGGGTGGGGAAGGGTCCTTAGGCTCAGGCAGTAGCAGATGGGAGCAGTCCATGCAATGAGATTTATTAGGAACTGCTGAATCGGTGGTGGTGGTCCAAGGCAGGGTGGGGAGATGCGTGCACTGGGCTGTGAGGCTTGACTATCTCAGTAGATGGAGGAGGAGAGGCTCCAGCAGACTTGGCCTCCTGAAGGGCTTCCTCTCAGCCTTTCACAGTGAGGTCCTGGCAAGGGAAGTTACTCTCACCTCTATCCCCAGCGTCCCACTCCAGAAACCCGGTGCCATGCAGCGTCTAGACCAGCAGGTACCACAGGCAATTCCAGAGGACCCCCAACCCCAGCTGAAAGCAGCACTCTACATCCTCCTCTTCCCTCCCTCCTTCCCTCCCTCCCCTCTATCCCCTCTTCTCCCTGTGTGTGTGTGTGTCCATGTGTTTAGAGGCCAGAGGTCAACCTCAAATGACCTGCATCAGCTGTTGTCCACCTTGTTTTTTGGTTTTATTTTGTTTTATTGTTTTGTTTTTTAATTTTTTATTGTTATGTATACAGTGTTTCACCTGTATGTCACAAGAGGGCACCAGATCTCATTATAGATGGTCATGAGCCACCATATGGTTGCTGGGAATTGAACTCAGGACCTTTGGAAGAGCAGTCAATACTCTTAACCTCTGAGCCATCTCTCCAGCCCTTGGTTTTGTTTTGATATAGCTCTGGCTGTCCTAGGATTCGATATGTAGACCAAGTCTGCCTCAAATCTACAGAGATAGGCCTGCCTCTGCCTCCCAAGTGCTGGGATTATAGGAGTGCACCACCACACCTGAATGTTTTGTTTTCTGTTCGAGTCTCCTTTGTGTTTGTTTGGGTCTCTTATTAGATCACTGACTATGCTAGGCTGGCCGGCCAATGAACCTCAGAGCCTCTAGACTCCCAGCACCGGGATTGCAACCACATACACGACAGGATCACTCCTTCATAAACTATCTTTCCAATCCTCTTCTTAGGCCGGGACTCACACTGTAGCGCAGCCTACCTTGAAGATCACAATCTAGCCCAGTGGAGTCTTCCCTTCCTTGTTGGGTGTGGAGTGTGCATGCACTCATATGGGTGTGTGCACACATAAGTGCAGACATTTGCGCATATGTTCGTGGAGGTCTGCAGCTGTTGTCAATGGTCTTCTGGGGATTTTGAGAAAGAGTATCAGCAGCAGTGTCTCGTCACAGTTATTTATTTATTTATTTTTGTATGTGTGATTGCTTTGTTTGGTTCCACGGAGGCCAGAAGAGGGTGCTTGGGATGGTTGTACACTGCCATGAGGTGTTGGGAGCCAAACCCAGGTCCTCTGCAAAGGTGTAAAGTGCTCTTTACTGCTGAGCTGTCTCTCCAGCCCCTCTTCACTTTATTTTTTGAGACAGGATTTCTCTGTGTAGTCCTGTTTTGGAACTCACTCTTTCTACCAAACTGGCCTCAAATTCACTTTATTTTAATTTACTTCATTTTATTTTTTTGAGACAGTCTCTCAGTGAACCTAGAGCTCACCAATTCAGCCAGCCTGAGTGGCCAATGGGGGTCCAAGTATCCCCTTGTTAGGCCTCCCCAGGGCTGGGACCCCAGACACAGACAGCCTTCACATGGGGGCTAAGGACCCAAACCCCTGTTCTGCTTAGGCATGCACAGCATTTTAATGAGGGGACCCAGTTAAATAAGCCTAACCGACCTCATGACAGGCTTCATTTTATCACTGAGCCAGCCTAGGCTTAAGTTTCTGTTTCTCAGAAGTAGAGATTTCAGTTACAGGAAAAACTACAGCCAATCAGAACTGGCCAAGACATCTGGCCAGGGGAGATAATGCCAGCCAATCCCCAACACACCTGTACTTTAGTTTACATCAATGGAAATAAAGATGGCCTAACTGCATCCGAAACTCCCCTAACTGGCTTTAAAAAGAGCCTGCGAGCTCACCTTCTGGTCGCCATTTTGTGAAGTGGCTGACCCCTGCCACTTTTGAGAAATAAAAACACTCTCGCCAATTGCGTGTGTGAGTGGTGGTCTCTGAGCGACGAGTTTCAGACGCTAACATTACCAAGCCCTGCTTCCTTTATTTTATGTTTATGGTGTTTCGCCTGCATGTACAGCTTGCCAGAAGAAGTCATCAAGTCATCTGCAACTGGAGTTGTGGACAGTTGAGCTGTCGTATGGGTTCACAGAGTCACACCCTGCTCTCTCCAGCTCCTTGCTTTTTGATTTTTGTTTGTTTGTTTGCTTGGTTGGTTGGTTGGTTTTTTGAGACAGAGTCTCTCTGTGTTAGCCTTGGCTGTCCTGGACTCGCTTTGTAGACCAGGCTGCGCTTGAACTCACAGCAATCCAACTGCCTCTGCCTCCCGAGTGCTGGGATTAAAGGCATGCGCCACCACCCCTGGCTGCTTTTTGTTTTTTGAGACAGGGTATCACTACATAGTCCAGGCTGGCTTAGATTTCTTTAAAAAAAAAAAAAAAAAAAAAAAAAGATTTATTTACGATTATTATGTTCATAGTGCTCTGTCTGCAGGCCAGAAGAGGGCGTCAGATCACATTATAGATGGTTGTGAGCCACCATGTGGTTGCTGGGAATTGAACTCAGGACCTCTGGAAGAGTAGTCAGTGCTCTTAACCTGTGAGCCATCTCTCCAGCCCTGGCCTGGACTTCTTGATCATCTTGCTATACCTCCTGAGTGCTGCAACTGTAGTCCAGTGCTGTCATACCAGCTTTTTGTTGTTGTTTTGTTTTTCAAGACAAGGTCTCTCTATGTAGCCTTGACTGGAACTCACTTTGTAGACCAGGCTGGTCTCTATCTAACTCAGAGATCCACCTGCCTCCTGGGTGCTGGGATTAAAGGCATATGCCAGCATGCTGGCCTTTTTTTTTTTTTTTTTTTAAATAGACTTTATAAGGAAAGGCGTCTTCTAAAGCCATGTCAATGTCGCCTGCCATTCTGTGGCACTGCTCATGTGGCTGTCCCATTTTGTCAGGAGAATTAAGGGGAACAGAAGTTTGCTGAAGGCTACCTGTAGGCCTGGGCTGGGCCGAAGTCTCGAACCAGAACATCTGTTTGAACCTCAGTCTATGACTTGCATAGCAAACAGATTTATTAGAAAAGGAAAAAAAAAAAAAAAAAAAAAAAAGAAGTGGCCCGTGACGATAAGTGGAATGTTAAAGAGGCAGAGACCCCACAACCTAACCCAAATGGGAGATCCATGGCAAGGAAAGGCACCTGCGCACGAATTGGCTCCTCTGTTCTCTTTAGCCTGCTTTCTAGCTATTAACTGTCCTTGCCGTGCTTTGCTGCAGAAGGACATTTTTCCCAGCTGTCTATTTTGGTGTTTGTTGGGGGAGGGGGGCATTTGGGGTCATTGTCTGCGAATGAATCCGGGACAGCAGGGGTCTGCTGCTCTGGCTCCTCTGCCTGTCATCTGTCACGGAGCCGGAACAGCCTGCGGCTGGGCCTCGGACTGCCTAATGAAGACAGAGAGGTGGCTCTGGCTGTGCACAGGTGTCGCTTCCCCGTTAATGGAGGTGACATTCCGAAGCACTACTCATTACAGAGCAGACATTGGACAGGGCTGGGACACATATTGATGGCAGCCGGGCCAGCCAGCGTCTGTCTCAAATCCCACTGTCCCTGAGCAGTGAGCGCGTGTGCGCGCGAGAGAGAGACAGAAGCATCCTGAGACTGTCAAATCCTCAGGCCCCTTTCTTTGCAGAGAAAAATGAATTCTCCATAGGCCTGACACTGAGGAGCAAGTCATTCTTTCTGGTACTTGCTGACCTAAAAGTCCTCAGCTTCAGGCTCACCCAACCCAGTGCTGACCAGCCCACGTAGAATTTTTCAGCTTGTGCCCTCCTAGGAAGGGATAATGGCGCCGATGATTGTGGGGCATGGCTGGTCCTCAACTCCATATAGAGGTTCTGATGAGATTCTTGGATGGACCCATGTTGTAGCCAGGAGAGTAAGGCTACAGACAATTTACAGGTCGGGGGCTGTCAGGGATAAGAACAGAGGAACAGCCTGCCCAGCATCTTGAAAACATAGGAGTTGAGTGTACGCAGCTCCGAGAGCCAAGAGTAAAGTGGCCAAAAGAAGAGTTGCTACATGCACGCACACACCCCTCTAAACCCGGGACTCCACCCTCCCACCGTCCCAGGCTCCACGCATGTGCATTAGGCCGCCTCCGCACAGCTTGGTTTTAAACTTGTGGCAGACGGAACTCGACTTAAAAATAACTATTTTGACAGTTGCGATGTAAATATGTGAGTGACGCGTGGGGCTGTTTTTCCTTCGAGCTTCCCCCATCCCCCGGGCCAATCCCGGCCCGGGTTCCGCTGAGGCTTGAGATGGCGAGAGCGCCTCCTGTAGGATACTCAGCGCACTGCAGCGGAAGAATTCCCTTTGAACACACCACAGCGCGTCACCTTGCAGTTGGGGGCAAATGTATTTATATACCATGTTTTATCTATTATCTGACAAAAGTTATCTAGCTACTCCTGTGTCTGTTGTTCTGAGATGAATCCTATTTATCCAGGCTGACTTAGAATTCACAGTCCTTCTGTATCAGCCTTCCCAGTCCTGGGATTCACAAGTGTGCACAACCATCCTCACACTCCCACACCTACCTGTCTTCAGTTCAGTTTGACTTGTATTTACTGTGTCTCTCCTCTACACCCAGCACTGTGCTAGTTGCAGTGGAACATGTGGAAGACACCAAAGACACGCTGACGGTTTGTAATGCTTCCAAACGAACATCTCAATTACCATATCTTGAACACCTACGCGCTTGGAGCTGGGCACAAAGCTAGAAAGCACTTGAGCGTGTTACCTGACTTGATTCTCACAAACACTCAAGGGGCTGGGATAGCGTCTGCATCTCACAGGTGGCTAGCAGAGGTGTGGGACATGACGTGACTCCAGGAGGCTGCCACAACACACTGAGATGAGTGGAACATTGAGATGGCAGCCTGAGTCTATTCCTGTCCCCATAACCCACCATGTGCCGGGAAGAGCAGCAGCACTCTCCCTACAGGTAGGGAACCGAGGACTACGTAGCCACCAGTGCTCCACCTAAGATAAAGCCAGCACCATGAAGGACACTTTGAGTATGCCAGCCTGCTCCTTCTTCCCTTCTTTCCACAGAAGGAAAGGAAAGGAGAGTGTATGGGGTCCTTGAGATTTCCAAACTATCTCTTACAAAGGAGGGTGAGTGAGAGATAGGGAGGGAGGAGGGCTGGAGGGTAAGCAAGTGTATGTTCCGGGTATGTGTGGCCCAGCTAGGTACAGTTCTGGGACAGAGCATGTTCATGGGCACACAGAGTCCATGACTGAGCATGGTCTGTGCATCCTGTGCCCTTGCCTGGGTGTCCATTGATGCCCTCAGGTACTTTAAATTTCTTTTTTATTTACGGGTGTTTGTCTATGCCTGCTTGTTCCTCTAAGCACCGTGATGTGCATGCATGTGCCTGAGGAGGCCCGAAGAGGGTGTTGGATCCCCTGGAACTGGAGTTACAAACAGTTAGGTGTTAGGATTCGGTTTCAGTCCGCTGTAATGTCATCACTTACCTGCCACGGGGGCGTGGCCCTGCCAGGGCCATATAAAAGGACAGATCCTCCACATAGCCTCTTACTCTATTCTCTCTCCTCTCTCTCTCTCTCTCTCACCCTTCCCTCTTTTCTTCTCCTCCTCCATGCTCAATTAATAAACCTCATATAACATAATATCTGATACCTTGTATCTATCATTATCTTATTCTCATATAAAATTAGGAACTGAACCCAGGTCCTCTGCAGGAATAGCAAGTGCTCTTAACCACTACACCACCTCCCCGGCTCTGTTCTTAGGTTCTTTCTCCCCGTCCTAGTAAAATCTGTCCCAGGAGAACCTCTGATGCAGTCGGTGGCCCTGGGGAGTAAACGTCTGCTAGCCACTCAGGGTTCCCCTCTCCCCCCTCCTGGACTCTAACCCTGTGGGATCAGAGCTTTATGTCAAAGCACCAATGAGATGCCAGGAGTCAAAGACTTTGGGAGAGGAGAGGAACTTAGGAACAATAGGACCCACTTGTGACAGAAGAGGCTCCCAGCACCTGAAGGCAACAAGACCACGCGTTGGCTTTTGCCTGTGCATATAGCCACAAGGCTCAGCTCCGAGTCCGTGTCCTCTGAGAAGCCTTTCCTGGCTTCCAAGCCCTGGAGACTTAGCTTGAACTCTGCCTAGAGGCTCTTGCCTTCCTTGAACCTTGCCATGCTGCTTTCTTATTGCAAATTTTGCATGTGTGTGTGGTTTTTGTTTTGTTTTGTGTTGGAGACAGAGTTTCTCTGTGTAGCCTTGGGTGTCCAGGACTCACTTTGTAGACCAGACTGGCCTCGAACTCACAGAGATCCGCTTGACTCTGCCTCCCAAGTACTGGGATTACAGGCGTGTGCCACCTCACATTTGTGAGTTCATAAGGAGTGCAGGCACTGTCTGACTTTCTGTCTCTCTTGCTGTGGCTTCTACAGGGCTCTGCTCAGGGTCAGAACTCAACACTAACTTAATGAACTCAGTAGACCATAGCACACAACCCTTCAGGGTGAAAGCTGGGATACAGATAGCTGATTCCTGAACTTACAGGTACAGGATGTTGGTCTGTCCCAGGCAAGCCTGTGAACACTTCATGCCAGGGGTTAAGGAAGCTCAGCTGAGAGAAGAGTGCCACCCTGGCCAAGAGCAGTCAGTCTACTGCTGTCTACAAAAGATCACTGATCTTACCATTCTTTCCACCTGTGAAATGAGCTAATTCAAAACAAGTTAAAAGTATATAAACGCAGGTTCATTGGAAGCACTCATCGGTGGGTACTCTGGTCGCAAAAGACATGGCCAGAGAAATCGCCATGGTGGGGGTTGGGGTTGGGGGGAGGGGGCGCAGACAGGAAAGTTCGTGCACAGGGAGAGGAAAGGAGGGTGGGGAGGGAGGACCAAAATGTGTGGATTATATATGGAAGCTCAGCCCCTGTGCTGAAAAGTTCTGGGTAAAGGGCGGGGTGTGTCAGCCACTCTCTGTACTGGTAGAGATAGAGAGATGCTGGGAGAACCTGGAAGCCAGGTCCGCTTTGGTTCAAAATGCACCTTAGCTGCTTGTCCCGGGTCTGAAGCCAAACGATCACCTGGTTCCTCAACCTTCAAGAAACTCAACCGGGAGGATCAAATGTTTGAGGTCAGCCCAGGTAACAGAGTAGTGCCCTGGCCAGCCTGGGCAACAGAGAAAGATCCTGTGTGGAGACCCTAGTTAATCAATTTGTGTACAGTTGTTACGTGAGCTGCCTTAAGCCATCCATCCTTCCTTCCAGGAGGCTGACGGTAAGGACAGGGCTGATGGCTCAGGTTCTCTCTGCCTTCTTTGGGGCCCCATTTCCTCCCAATAAGTAGGCTCTCTGCACTGCCCCCCTCAATCCAAGCGCAGTCGTGAGAGAATGATTTCTTTTTTAGAGCTCTGCTGATCTATAATTCATACCACCTGGTAGTCCTTGTTCTGCGCGTGACTCCATCTTTCTTTCCTTGCAAGGCCGACAATCGTGCGTCCAGTCAATAGTTCCAAGAAGTCCAAGTAAAGGTCTTTATTTCATATTAAAGTAGTTGTAAGCCATGAAGTCATAGTGCAGTTCTAAGCCATTGCCCCTTTCCAGAACCAGCCAGTTTTGACCCATTAGTTCCCTGAGATGCTAGGAGGCAGGAGGCTGGCTTTCCCTCGACTTAGAGAGAGCACAAGTGGGGATGAGAATACCAGGGCCTTAGGTGTTCTCCAATGCTCCCCCTGGGGCCTCATTGCCCTGTGCACACACTCCTGACTTTCCTACCCAGCTCCGTTCTCCCTCCTCTCAGATCAGTGGGAACACATTTGGCTTCTGCTACAATGTATTATAGCGTGAAATCAACATGGAGGCCCCACATGCCTTGACAACATAATTCACTCGCTGCAAAGGGACGTATGTAATAAAGTGTGTTTATTACAGCAATTATCGGAGCAGAATCTGCCAGCATGCTCTTCGGTGGCGACCAGAAAAGTGCTTACTCCAGATGCATAGATTTCGGAAACTGTGCAACTAGAGCCAAAATAAAAACCAACAAGGCGTAGTAAATGGGTCTCAGTCACCCTAGGAAAACGAACCATTCAGGACTCAGCTCAACCGAAGCAGAGGTTAACAAGGTGTAGGATCGCTGTCTGCTGGGTTGAGATCTGAACCTGTTTTCCAGGGTCAAGGAGTTGGGGGGTATACATAGGATGTATCCCATAACCCAGCCACCCCACATGCTGGCTTCACCTCTCACTGATCAGCATAGGAGCACATAGACGGAGGAGACCGTTAGCACCAGTGAGTCTCAGGGATTCCCTGCCATGTGGTGGAATTCGGGGCACCGGAAGACAATCAATGAAAGGCAGGCCCTGGAGAGGGGACCGGAGGAGCAGCTGAGAATGCCTCTCGCTGAACGCTGCCCTCCAGAGCCACACTAAGCTCCACGGAAGGTAGAGACGCTGCTCAGCGGGGGAAGTGTTTGTCTAGTCGTTCTGAGGCCCTGGGTTACGTCCCCAGAACCTTGCAAGGATGTGGGGGCGGGGCTTCAAGCTCCTGAAGGGAACGCGGCTAAATTGGGGCGAGTCTGCTTTCTAGCCCGGGGAAGATATGCTGCCTTGCTTTGGGTAGATTAGACGTTTGTCCTAACTCTTTGGTAGAGGGATGGAAGGGGAAGTAGTTTAAATCCCACAGCATCGCTAGGTTAGCTGACTGCTAGCCAGCCAAGCAGAATTCTTTATATATTGCTTATGCCAACATAGGGTGTCCCCCAAGAGAGGCAGCCGTGCATGTCTTGGCTCACTGGGGAGACATCCTGAGCAGAGGCCCCTTCCTATTTTCTCTACAGCAGCCTCTCGGGTTGACCATAGTTCTGACTTCTCAGAAAGCACAAAAATGCTTATTTAAGCCGGCAAACCAAATAGGTCCCTCTGGTTAAGGGATGACTTAAATGTGTCCCCCTTCTCTCATTACTACCTTCCCTCCTTGGGCCTCTGTGAGAAGGCGCTATGCTGAGGGATGAGGGCAGAAGGCAGCTGGGCTTCCTGGAACAGAGAAAAGTCTAGAGCTTTGAGCATCATGAACAACAGGATAAAAATAGCAGCGTTGCCATGGCAAGGGAGGCTGGGAGAGTCCTGAGGATATGTCTAGGTCCTGCCATCTCCCCTGCTGGCATTCCTCCCACCCCTCAGACGGAACACAGGCATGAAGTGAGGGAGAAGGCTGCCCCAGCAGGGAAGGCAGCTGACCAGAGGCCCATGAGGAAAACCCTGGGTGCTTCTCCCAGGCCTCAGACTGGCCAGGTTACAGGGCTCCTGCCTTCTGAAATGTTTTCTTTGGTATAAGGCTGCTCCAGGCAGCTGCTAGCTCACCTCGTGGATAGTATGGTCTCCTGCCCTCCCTGGTAAAAAGTCCAGGCTTCTGTTTCCCCCTCATCTGCGATTCTGATGGGTTCACACAGGGATAGTTTAGAGAAGGGGCTTATGCAGTAACCTTAACAGGGTGCGCACGGACTATTCCAGAGCTGGTTTGTTCTGACAAGCCAGGCATCCCAATCTTGGATTGCTTATAACGCATACTGTATGTACATTGTAGGTTTGTATTGGGAACAGGTGACAGTGGGAACAGCTATGACTGTTCCTCCTTGTGTACTGAAGATACAGCAGGTTCACTCCTAGAGAAGACTCTGGTTCCTGAGGTGCCGTCAGGCCAATCTTGCCAGGCACTGTCACAACCTTCAGGATGAATGGTGGACTTCGTAAAGCAGCAGCAAGGAGCCTGCCCACCACAATAGTTCAGATTCCCTTTCCTAGCAAAGGCCTGTCTTTGAGGTGGGAACCGTGTGTGTGTGTGTGTCCATCCATTCCCAAGTTTCAGCCATGTCTGCCTACATCCAATAAATTGCGCCCTCCACGTGGGGTGGGGACTCATCCCTGGGAGAGAGGAAACAGTTTCTGCTGTCAGGAGTCCGTGAAGGAGGAACACCAAGGAAAAGGAAAGCTGTACCACCCCACAGGCAGCACCAGTGTTTCCCACCCACTCACTGCCATACAAATCCCACCCGAGGAAAGGAGGAAGACGGCTCCATCATCTTAGAGATGGGCAACGGGCAGCTGCAGAATGTCAACCCAAGCAGGGAGCCCTTCCTGTGGCAGCTGTGCCACAGGAGAGCACAAAGTTGACTGCTGTCATGGGCCTGGAGTCACAGTGAAGGCCAGACTCACTCTCCTTCATCTAGCTAGGGCAGAGGTGGCCCAGCCCTCACTGGAGGAACATTCTAGAAGCTCTGACCTAGGACTTTCCTTCACACTCCACCATGTCTCAGATCTGCCTGTTACCTCAACCTGCCCTCTTTGCCATGCTGTCCTCAGAACACACCCTCTGGGGGCACAGCATGCTTGACATTCCACAGACCTGGACTCAGAGGACATCAGTGCACTCCCCTTTACAGCTGAAGAAATGAGGCCCATAATGAGGCCTGCCTCATCCACGGTCCCAGGGTCATTGGCATTCAGGCAGGGCTGGAACCCACGAGACCTGCTCTTGGCTCAGGGCTCCTTGCATCTCGTATGTCTACTGTTTAAGTCAAATTATTGCTTTTTTATTTTCTTCTAAAAATGAACAATCTCTCTATAGAGTCTTATGGATTCATATACTACATTCAAAAAATGCTTACCTCCCTTAGGAGTGGAGAAAGGAAATGACAGTTCTAATTAACTACCTTCAAGCTAAGACAGGAAGCCCTAGGGGATCCTGGGCTAGGATCTTAGAATAGTCCCAAGGACCCCAAGAGCCATTTGCACCCCACTCTCCATTGACTAGTTCCACAGCCCAAGAGGTGGAACCCCTGTTTAAGTGGGGAACTCAGCCCCATCCTCTAGGGAAGGCCAGTGCCATGCTGCAAGAATGGAAGGTGTGTGCACCCACCTCACCCCAAGAGCACAGGGCTACCTCAGTGGAGTAGAAAAAGACTCATGGGCTGGCAGGGGGAAGGGAACTTTAAACAGAAAATACAAAATTGACTGAACCCACCCAGCCAGAAGCAGAATTTGGAACAGGTTTCCAGCTGCTTCCTAGATGCTGAGAGGAACAGAATCCCCATCTCCCTGAGAAAGCAGTCAAAATAGTAAGTGTGTTTGTAAGCTGCTACTACTGCCTCCTACTCAGGCCACGCCTACTGCAGCGAGGTCACACCTTATCCTGAAGGAAGGGAACAAGGACAGTGGGTCTGCAAGCGGGGGGGGGGGGGGGGGGGGGGGGGGGCGCGGGAGCTTCACTCTGAAAACCTTGAACCACCCAGTTCCTATAGTGAGGGCTCAAGATATCCAGTGTCGCCACCACACCAAGGGCACTCTTGTGGGGAGAAGCAACCCCTGGGGCTGCCTCCCTGCCAAGGGCTGTGACATGAGATCACAAGAAAGCTGGGCCTTGCTACACCCCTCCCGAACCTAAGTTCTCTGTCCTGTCCTGTGGTTGGAACATTAACACCCAACGCCTGCCTCTTGCCTCTTAGCGATGGGGATGTGATTTCATCCTCCAGTTCCAGAGAGCCGGCTCTGATTGCAGCCTTGAAGGCAGGCTGCAGCTAGCAACACTTAGGAAGGGATCTCCGGCCTCTGCAGCTAAGTACCCCTCAAAAGCTTTTCCACCATCTCTGCCTCACCCAAGGCCTCCACCATCTAAGAGGACAAAGAAACTGGGAAGTTTGTTTGTTCCCTGTGACCCCCGCTGGCCTTTACTGCAGGAGCTTGTTGTTTCCTTAAGGGAAGGGCCTGTTTATGAGTCTTTGATTATAAAAGAAAATAACAGACAGTGGGTGGTTCAGGTGGGAAGGCAGAAGCACAAAGCCGGTGGAGAATAGAGCAGAGGCCTTCAGAGCTGTGTGCAGGCTCTACCAAGACTTTGATTCCAGCAAATCTGCAGAAAGCCCAGGAAACAGCCCTGACCAGAGGATCAGCCTTTCCTGTCTGCTCAGAGGGGACCCTCAGTGTGTTCAGACCTTCCTCCATCTTGGACCCTGACCCTCCTGGCAGCCTTTGTTGATCTGTTCTGTCCCTGGTGGTGGTGGGGATGTGACGGACTCCCTTCTGTGTGGAACTGCTGGCTCCAGTGAGGAGGGTGGCAGGCTATGGGACCAGAAGTTGCGTGAAGGTTCTCTCCAGCTAAGAGTTCGTTCTAAAGTCCCAGCCCTCCCTCTAGCACCCAAGAGATCCAGGCACACTGCCAGGGAAGGAGGGTGAAGGAAGGAGAGAGGGAGAAAGCTGTGGGTGGGGGGATGCTTTTTTTCTTTTGTTTCTGAACTCCTCGAAATGGGTCTGGGGCACAAGATGCTGAAGCAGGAAGTTGACGGCGGGCTGGGAAGATGAGGGACAAGCCAAGGGCAATCCCAGAGTTTCCTGCGCTCGGAAGGTGCCGCATGCCAGCATAATACCGTCTCTGGAGGGGGGGGGGGGAGAGAACGAAGCAGGGGGTGAAAGAACAAGATGTGAGCAGGTGGGGCAGCCTAGTTCTGGGGAACAGTCCCTGAGGGGCTTAGTGCCTGGAGAAAGGCCTCACCACATCTGTGTGCGGTGTCAAAGACGTGAGGGCTTCCTGGAACCATAGGTCAGGGCCAGAGCGGAGGGAAGACTGACCTGTGACACACAGAAGAACCATCCACGGCGCAACCTCTCAAATGTCTAACTCTATCCTCCATCTCATTCCTGGCCCACTTGGCCCAAGAGGATGCAAGGAAGGAAGGGGCTGAGACCCTGGGGCCCCAACATCATGTGCTTGAAAGTGCTGCCCCATACATCAAACCCTCCAAGGTTTGCAAGGACAGCTACTTTGCTATTTAGCAACTGTTTTCCTCTCCCCAGGCCACATAAGCTTCATGGGAGGGGTTGCCCTGAGAACAGCCTTGGGGGGAGGGGGCACCTCATTCCTTGGTCCCAGAGAGGCTGCCCAGTCTCCAGAAGGCAAGTGGCAGGTCCTGGGGTAGTTGAGGCCCTCTCTCCGGGAACACAAGAGACTGGAGGCTAATATGAGTGGCCATAAGAAAGCTTAAGAGGCTGATGTCCTCAGGTTAGTCAGGTACCAGTTAAATGAAGACTGGAAGACAGGCAGCCGAGCCCCACAGCAGTGAACAGCCTCAGACTTGGATCCACTGGAAGCTGACAAAGGGGGAGGGGACCCTGTTTCCGCTCACACCGCCGTTTCCCGCTCTCTGCGGCCTTCCTCCTTCTTCCTCTTCATCTTGCAGAAGCCGTGAAGACCACAAAAACAGGCGAAAGTGAACTGGGGCATGCCCTGGGCCGGCTTGGGGAATGCTCACCAGATATCTGCAGGGGAAGGCAGGGTAGGAGAGTGGGAGAAAAGCAAGCTGGGGTTATCACTCTCAGACCCCTCAGGGCTCCCTGAGGCCACTGCCCGCCCTAACTGGCGAGTAAAGGGGTTCGGTCACCAAAGCTCAGCTTCTTCCTTTCCTGCTCCGTGTGGAACTGATAGACGGCACCCCTAAAAGAAAGCCCAGCTGCCACCTGTGCTGTCCCAAGCCTTCTGCCTCACCTCATGCCCACACAGCTGGGGCTGGAAGGCAAGAAGCGAGCAAGCCTAAAACAATCCCTGGACACGTCATTTCATGCGGGTTCCAGGATCAGGTGGAGGCGGGGTGACATGTCCACTTGATTCTGGAGGTCATGCAGCCAACCCTCCAGATGTGGGACTGAAGGATCTCTGCCTTTCTCTAACAATCCCAAGTTGTCTGAAACACTTAGGGAAGTCTGTACGGGACAAACATAAAACCCTAATGGCAGCCTGGTCATGTAGGGGTAGGGGGAGGGAGTCTTCAGCCAACAGGCTTTGTTTAAAGGGCTGGTACAACTGCTCCCCACCCCACCCTACACCCAGTCAGTCTGAAGCAGAACACAGGGGTCTGGATGGGGTTAGTGGTTTAGGCTGGGGGAGCATGCCCTTTATCCACTCACTTCCAATTTCCCCATACAATCCTACTGTAAGAGAAGCAGAGATGCCTTCCAGTTGGTTCAGGCAGTGCAGCTGGGAACAGGAAGGCAGGCACCCTACCCAGTGATCACGCCAACACCCCAGCCACGCACACACAGTGTGAATGGCTCCTCTGTCTAGGAAGAACACTGGGAGAAAGCAGGTGAACAAGGCCCAAGAAGGGAAGGAACACGTTGAGGCGGGGGTGGGGGGGTGGGGGGTGTCTAGGGCGGAGGGTTTAGCATAATGAAGCACAAGGCATGCCCCTCCCCCATCTCCAGCGGAGATGGCACAGTTGGTGCCACACCCCACTCAAGGCACACCTTGGAAGTGACCCTTCCCCCCTCTCTTGAGGAACTCCTTCTGGACTAACGTTTAGCATGCTTGTCCTGCACAGCCCAATGCCTGCTATGGAGCTGCTCCCTTCAGGATCCACCCCCCAGTCCTTGGTAATACACCCAATCACTGTAATTAATAGCGAGGCTGCATTTCCAGTGACCAGCTGGATGGGCAGGAGGCCCAGTTTGAGTCAGCACGGGTAGGAAGGCAGGCTGCTATTTAATAACCTGCTTTCCAGCACCACTTACACACCCACTCTGGTGGAGTATATATAGTGAGCAAGAGCAGTCTCTAGGATATATATAGAAAGAACCGAGACACAACTACTATATTTCTAGATCTATCTACTGCAGCGATCTCTGGATTGCTCTCATGACAAGCCTGGCGTAGGGTGGTGTCCACGCTAGGGCCTATTCTTGACTCTGAGGTGGGCATACTGTCATCCTGGGAGGTAGCTGTGTCCCTCTGGACCTCTTCTCGTCTTTTCTGCTTGTCAAGGTTTGACATAGAGCCCAAACCTAAGGGAATACGTGGGTACTGGGAGCCCTGGAAGAAAGGGAGAGCTGGTGGGGGGGGGGTCCCCTGTCATTGGTAACTGTGACTGCACACACTCCATGCTGGGTTGTATGCGAAGGGTACCATCCGATCCAGAAAGCACCCTCAAGTCGTCAGAAGCATCACCTTAGGGGGTGATGAAAACACTGACCGTCCCTCCTGACCCCCTTGGAGAAAATTGAGGCAGGTGTAGGAGGGCCAAGGGTTTATCTGGCACAGGAAGGAGGCACTGAAAAGCGATTCCGGGCAGCTACGGCTGGTTAGTGAGACTCCCCAGGTCCTCTGCTCCCAGGGGCAGCGAGAACGAGGCACAGAACCACCGGTTCTCGGCTCTCAAGTCCTCTAGCTCCTTGTCATCCTGCTAGGGGTCTCCTATAGCGGTACAACTCCAAGGCCTGGTAGCCTGGGTACAAAGGCGACTAGACCCAGTGCCCAAAGTGAAGAAGGCATGGAGCAGAGAACTCCATGTCCCAGTGCCTGAGGGCCATGGCCTCATTTCTGTTCTCCAGAGGCCCCACCAGCAGGGACCTGAGCTGTGCTGCCAAATCTCTGCACTAGTGTTCTGCCCTAGCAGGGTTGCTCTCCCTTCCCTGGTGGCATCCTCCACACTAGGTGGTAAGTAGGCTTTGCTTCCAACATGGGCTGGAGGCCTCCTGGAGAAGACAGATCCCATGACCCTTCTACTGGGTCATACAGACCCTGGAATACTCCCCGCATCTCTGCTCCAATAGAAGCCCCCCTCCCTGTTCCTCACTCAATCCATTCTTACCTCAAGAGTGGGTAAGGAATGGGCAAAGAGCTCCGGAAAACTCCAAAGTGAAGGAGGGGGCTGACAGTAGCCAATGCTCCTATTGCCCACCCCCACCCCTCCACCCGACTCTTTCCAGCTCAGTACAGGATGGTCTAGGTTCAAATGGCCAAGATGTCCCTCTGCCAAGCACCTTTGTGGGAACCAAGCAGAAGAGATGCCAAGTCCCCAGAACATCCACCTCCCAACCCTCCTCTAGGTCCCCAGCCTCACTACTCACCCCTGCCTGCTCTTGGGCTTCACCCCCACCTTCCTCTGACCCTCCCACCTCAAGGGGAAGTAAGGGAGTCGGAAGAACTTGAACAAGTGGGGGGGACCAAGGGGCTTTTAAGAAAGCTTGTCTAAAATGAGGTGGAAACCGGGGCTTTAGGCACATCTAAAATTCCTCATTGCCTCTAGAGTTTTGGCAACGCCCTCCATCGAATGGGGCAGGGGGGGTGGTGGTGGTGGATAAACGATATTCAAAAGTGTTGGGACAAGCCAGGGATCTCTGACAATTGTTTCTCTCACCCCAATCCCCTCACCTCCTAAGGCAGGAGGTGAAGCACTTCTAGCAAGACCCACCCCAGGTAACTGGCAGAAATGACTCAGTGAGGAGGGGTGCCCCTAGCCCCAGGGAAACAATGCAGAAGCCGCCCTCCCCTCCCCTGTGCCCTCCGCACCCGAGCCTCGGTAATTAAAATATGAATTCACCTTCCCTCCCTGAGCCATTCATCCCAGCAAGGGGAAGCAGCTGCAGCTTAGGAGACCGGATTTGGGGATTAGCTCAGGCGGTGCAGCAGACACACCAGGAGAAAGAATTCAAAAGGAAGGGGGTGAATTGGGTTTTCTCCCACCTCCTCCCTCTCCTCTCCCCAGACATCTCCCTGCTACACACCCACCCCTTCCCCCCCCACAAAGCCTGGCCTCCAGGTTTCTGGGAACTGTAGTCTGCAAGGCGGTGCTGATAAACAGGCAGACCCAGGGTGGGTGGTGGCACAAACTACAGCTCCCAGGACCTCTTCCCAGGGCTGCCATCCGCCGAGCTGGGCACAGGGCACTCGTCTGGAGAAACCCGTGTTCTCCTTGGAAGTTAACCCCTTCTTGAATTGTTAGAGAAGGAACTCTGTGGACCTGGGAGCCAAGGCCTCTCTGCCTTCCACGGCCTGTAGAGGCCGCAGTACCTGGCCAGCAGGGACAGCCTTCCCTCCTGGGTTCTTGCTTGTCCGTCTAATGAAAAAGAATAAAAGCCCCCTCTTCAAAACTACAAGGACAGCCAAGGATTTAACGGTGGCCCTGAGGGACTTAGGGAGCACAGTAGCTAGGAGCAAGGTCGGCATAACAATATCCTTAAGTAATATTTTTGCACCCCGCATCAGGGGCTCTGCAGAGGCTTACCACTGACTCCCGGCAGGGGAGGGGGGGGAGCCAAGAGCCTGATGCCGAAGGTGTGTCCCCTAGAAAGAGGGAACGAGCCAGCAATCTTTCCAATCTTCTTTGCATTTAGAAGTGAAGCTTAGCAATCGAATTCCATTTCCACTAGCAATGGACAAATATCACCAGAGAAATTCGCCCTGTTCTCAGTGTAGTTAAACATGGGCCCGGCTCCCTAGGGGAGCCTCATGCTGGGTCGAGCTGATGAGTGTAGGAGACTTAGATTGCTCAGTTATGATATTTTTGGTTTCAGCTGTCTGCAGGCAGGGACAGGACAGACGCGGGGCTGCTCTGTGAATCCTCAGGGATAGAGGGCACGAGGCCAGCTTGCCTATTCAGAGGATGGCAAGGACTACGGGAGATGCGCCACTGCGGATCTTCTCCAAGCCAGCCCCACCCACAGTGGCAAGACACAAAGGCTGCAAAGGAGGACCAAGGTTATAATGCCACATTAGCACCCAACTCCCCAAGCCCCAGGCTAGAGGGGGCTATCTATCTCGCACCTCTTTTCTCCTAGCTCACCATTTCTTCCCATAATATTTATTGTGTAGTCCTACTAGGTGTCTTGCTCGAGCTTTACAAGAAGTAGAACCTTTGAAGCCATCCACTTGTAGCCCTACCCGGATGCTGGGGCCTTCCAGGACAAAACCATGAAACAGGATTCATAGACGGGCCCTGAGACAGAGAGCAGGGGAGGTACCTCTTCGGAACTGGAAGCGGAGGGAAGCCAATCAAGAGGCTCCTGGACCAAAGCAACAACAACAAAAACACAGGCTGACTCAGGAGCCTCCAAGGAGGGGGCTAGGCCGGCGGGAACAGCCACCTCTGAGTCTCCGTCCATTATCTAAGCCTAGCCAAGAGGCCAGGTAGCCTGACGTAGCCACAGCAAAACTTGAGCTGGCTTGGGCTTTGCTTCTGTTGTTCTACTTTATCCTTCTGCCCACACCAGAAAAAGAAAACCAGTGGGGTGACGGAGCTGGGTCCAATTCAAGGCCATGCATCCCCTGGAGGCCTCAGGGGAAGAAGCCCTCAGTTGCACACGTACCACCTAGACCAGAGTATTCCTAACATACTGGTTTGATTCCCACAAGCTCCTGCGTGGAATAAGATCATAGGTAGATTCTGGTACCCAAAGATCTAGGCTCAAAATCCCAGCTCTCCTCTTTTACTAGCCATATGCACTGGACCAGTTACCCAGCACCCTTGTGTTTTAGATTTCCCATAAATAAAAAGGGCTCTCTTGGAGGTTAATATAGGCAAGTAGGCTAGAGCTGTGGTGTGCGGTAGGCACTTGGTAAATTGCTGATTGGGGAAAGGAAGGCTCGTCGTGTTCCTTCAGGGGTCTATGTTAGGCAGGCTGGAACGGGGAGCCCAGTGTAGGAGGTGGGGTAATGCCTTTGCCATTCCAGCCAGTCTGCCTGCTCCACTTCCATCTGCGCAGTTTCCCAGGATGGCAGGGATGGAGCCAGGCAGTTATCACAGAGTGGGAATAGAACCAGGCTGGTGGAAGAAGCAGAGGCTGAGAGCCCAGGAGGCAGGAGCAGGAAAGGCACTGCTCTCCAGGAACCTAGCACAGGGACAAGATTAAGAGCTAGAAGCTAGGGACTCTGGGCTCCGGCGTGCTACCCTGGGGAGCTCCGGCCCTCCTAGGTTTATTTGAGAACATAGTGTTATCACCACCACCACCAGTGTAGCCTGCCTGAACGCTCCCACTCCAGCCTCAAAAGAGACCTAGGTGTCTGGACAAGAGCAGCTCAGGATTTCGAGCTGGGCAGGGGCAGGAGTGGGGGTGGGGAGAGAAATAAAAGGCCAAGGTGCAGAACATGGTGGGACAGAGAGGAAAGGCCCACGCCTTTGAGGCTGATATCAGCCCCCACATCTCTACTAAGCCAGACCCCAATAAAGAAGATAACAGCTCCTTAGTAAGACCTTAGCAGCTCACGCACTAGACTCACCACCAGCCTAACCCTTCAGAATAAAGGGACCAACCAGATCCGGGGAGAAGTGACCGAGGACCACACAGCCTAGCCCCAAATCTAGAGTTACTAGCTTTACCAGTCCCTCCCTCTGGCGCCCTCTGCGGCTGGGCTGGTCCTTAGGGAAGTTTAGGAGTTCAGGAGTTTGCCCCTCACTGTAGCCCATGGCTTTTAGCCCTACATGAGTTCGGAACAGCAATCACATAGGAATGAAAAGCCATAGGCCACAGCAGAGCTGAGGGGTCCAGTGGCAGGACTCTCAAAAAGCAGGAAACCGGGGATTCTCAGACTTCCCTCCTCTCTACCTTGCCTCCCAGGGAGCCCAAGCCTCCCCCGCCCCCCACACCATTGCATTCTCTTACCATCCCCCACCACCTGGTGGGCCCCAAGAGTACTAAAGCTGTGGCAGTAATGAGTTTCCAGTCTAACCCTTCAAAGGCCCCACACAATGGCCCTCATAGAGGGTACAGGGAGGTGCAGCTTCCTGGCCATAAAGGACCTCCTCTAATTAGCATCCAGCCCCTTCCCAGGTCTCTAACTACCCTCTCCCCTACCAGCAAGAGCAATCTTTTCAAGATGTCCAGGCCCCATAGTGGGCTCTTTTTTTTTGGGGAGGGCGAGGGGGTAAGGCTTAATTAACCCTATCCTGAACGGCAGCGTGCTTTGCTTAGAGGAGGAATAAGTGTTAAACTCCATGGCTCAAGCTTCCCAAATGTTGCAGGGAGTTGCCCCATTGTCTAAACCAATGATTCCCAACCTTCCCAACGTTCCAGCTCCTTAATACAGCTCCTCATGTTGTGGTGATGGCCATCCCCCCAACCACGAAACGGTTTTTACTGCTACTTCAAAACTGTAATTTTGCTACTGTTATGAATTAAACTAAATACCTGATTGGCTCTCCGCGGTCCATCTGGTCTCAAGGTCTAAGGACCCTCAGAAAAGTATGTTCTAAACACAAGGTCATTTTCTCTCCCTTCTCCCACTGTGAGTCAGCTGTAGGCACCTGCCATGAAGGAGTGGGCCCCCAAAAGCACCTTCTCACCTAAAATCAGGAAAGCCTTAGGGCACTCAATCTGGATCTCTCTCTCCCAAGGACACCCCTCCCCCCGATGGGAGGGGTCCAGATCAGAACCTATCTCTTTCAAGCAGCTAGCACCCTACTTTAGTCCTATACCACCCCCCGCCCCCCCCACAGCCTGTGCCAGTTGCAGGCTTGGGGTAGCTCTCTGCAGGAGGCATGGTGAGGCAACCCTATTAACTGAACTCCCAGTGGGCACCAAGAGTACAACACACACGCACGCACGCACGCACGCACGCACGCCCAGACTCACCCTACCTTAACATCAAAGAGGAGGGCATCACCCAATTTCACACTTGAACTCTTGAGTCACCAGTCCTCAGCTCAGGTAAGCCTCTCTCCTTTCCTTGGCCCCAGAATTCCAGCTCTGAGACCTACTGAAAGCCATGTGCTCCAGACTAAATGACCACAGTTCCCTCCAAGGAACAGTGGCCAGTGGCCTGGGATAGCAGGTTCACCAGGTGCATCCCTTCTCCACCTCCCCCCCCAACCCCCCAGTTCCCTTTATAATTCCAGAAGAGCCACTTCCTGTCTCCCAGGCAGCCACTCCCTCCTCTGCTCACTCCAAGCTCCATGCCTGGCCCAGGCCTCCTCCTCCTCCCTCCTCCTCCACCCACTCTTGCCTAGACCTAGCTGTGGCCAACTTGCCTTGACTCTCTGATGACCTGCCTCTCCCCGTACCAGGCTGGTGGGGGCAGGCAGCCAGCAGGCAGGCAGTCAGGTATCCCTTCCACTCTGACTTGGGCCTTGGGTAACAAAGGTCTCATTGAGCCTCTGGCTGTCTGCTCGGTGAAGCACAAACCTCTTGTATCTACTCGCTTTTGATCTCACTCCCTCTGAACCAGTGGAGTATTACTCACATCCCCTGCCGGGCTATTGGTGTGGAGGGACTGTTTTGTCCCCTCCCTCCTCTCCCATCTCCTTTTTCTTCTCCTTCCTTCCCCTGCCGCTCCCCTCCAGCTTTTTATTATTATTTTTTTAATGGTTTAATTTTTGGCAGGAGATTGGAGGCAGCTCCCTGCAGGCCCCTCCTCTTCTCCCCCCACACTCTGTTCCCACCATCCCCTGCCCCAGAAATCAAAGGTCAGCACAGGATTGCTGTCCTTTCTTCAGACAGCTCATATGGGGCCTCCAATTCCTGGAGTCTATCCTGACTGCCAGAAGCAGAGCACCAGATGAGCCCCAAGAAAGCTATGGAATGGTGTGTGTGTGTGTGTGTGTGTGTGTGTGTGTGTGTGTGTGTGTGTGTATAATCCCTGAAGAAGCTATTTCTGGGACCAAAGACCTGGTGGGGCTGGAAGCTGTAGTCTAACAGCCTTTTGGTCTCTGGCTCAGTTAGCCAGGAAGCCCCTGCCTCCTCAGACCTGCTTTCTCTGTCCCCAAGGCAGTACAAGGCCCAAAGACTCAACCTTTCACACAGGTGCCATTTCTACCATCCCTGTCCTCAGAGCTCACCCTTAAGCCTACAGCTCTGCCTGCATTGGGAGCCTGAGCCCAGGTAGCCAAAGGCACATCCTCTCTACATAGAGGCCACCACACACATGGCCACTGGAGTATCTCCTGGTCCTGCCTCATCACATCCTCAGGTCAGTCTCTCCACAATCCTCAGAATTTCCGGGGTTAACGACTCAAGAGCCTAAACCAGCATTGTCTAGAAGGCTCAGCTTTAAAAGCTGTTTGCCACCAAGCTGATGCCCAGACTTTGGTCCCCAGGTTGTCCTCTGACCTCCACACGTGTGCTGTGGGTCACATGCCCCCCCCCCCACTCACCAAATAAATAAACGTAATGTTTAAAAAGAGCCCTACCTGCATCCTGCATCGTGTCTCCAGTGCCTACCTCCTTAGGCAGAGAGTGCGGGACTCTGTGAGGCTTCAGGTGTTCCGTTCAGCTAAGCCCAGGATTTGGGGAAGTGCTGTTTTCACAGAGGCCCCATTCTTCCCGCTGCTGGCTCTCACCGTCCCTCATGACTCCACGCATTCTTGGGCCTCTAATGAGAAGCCGAGACTGCCTGCCATCAGCCATGCCCTGCGCTTGGCAGCATAACCCTGCGGCCTGTGGCAGGTGCTAGGAGAGGATAGGCAGGGGCCCAAAGAAGGGAGGCAAGAAAAAGGAGATGAGAGGCAGAGGCAGAACAGATGCTGAGAGAAACGGAAGGGCCTGCATGCAGGTGAAGGGACATGGCAATGTCACACCTTCCACAAGTAAAAGGAGCTCATCTTTTTTGAGGGGAAACTGCTGCATGCAGCCGGTGTCTATTAACTATGTCCAGTATGTCAACACTATAGTTACAGCTAAGAAACTGAGGCTTTCTTGCCCCGCCTCCCCCGCTGCAGCCTTTTACTAGAGATGTGTGATAAGGGAGGCGGGTAAAGGGAGGAAAGAGAATCGCGCATAAAAGTACAAGGGCTGAAGTGGCACTCGCTCGAGAGTGCTAGGGAAACAGAAGAATGAGGGGCCTGTGTGGACTGAGGAAGGAAGAGGACCCAGTATATAGGCCTAACGCGTCCCACAGGGGCCCTCTCTCAGCCTGTGGAGAAGGCAGACACTGAGCGTGGGAAGGGTCCCCTTTCTTCAACTCTGCACAAACTGGGGGACCCAGGTCCAGCTAGAACTGAAGCCTGTATTGCTGGGAGAGTGCTAGCTTTTCAGGGATTCCCTCTAACACTTTCCTCAAAGGGTTTCCGGTTGCAGCTGGGTCTTGGGATTGACAAACTACAGAGCCAAACAAGCACAGCAAGCCTCTCAAAGGAGAGAGGTGGGGACATGCCAATGAAACATCAACTCTCTGCAAGAAAGAAGGGCCAGGGATGGACTCTAGCCCAACCATAGTAGAATACCACTGTTTCTACAGGGACTTGGAGATCAGTGTTCCCAGAGACAGCCAAACACGTGTGCACAACTGTTCGCCGGACCCATAAGGGACAGACACCCAGTGGGGCCCATAATAAACGGGATGCTCGTGTGGTCTTTTATAAGTTCAATTAATCAACCTTATGGCTCCATCAAGGCGCACGGTCTATAATAGAAGTAATTCTCAGAGGTTCTTTTCAAACTATGTGTCTTCTGGGGGGGGGGGCGGTGTACTTTGGGCCCAGAAGAGCTGTTTCAGGCAGAGTACTGGGACATTGGGAAGATAGTAAGTAAGGTACTCGCCCTCCTCAGCCTGTGTGCTTTGTAGGTCCTAGGCTGCAGGGTGCAGTAAAGAGCAGGGTGGCAATCCGACTCCACCCACCATGGTGGGCGGTGCTGTTGAAGGTTCAAAGGAACCTCAGGAGATTCAATCTGTTGCTTCTGCTCCAAATAGACCTCCCAATTTGTAACTGTGTTCGGGATGGGTCCGTGAGAACATCCTTGCACATCCTGGCCCAGTACTGACCCAGGCAGCTAGGCCCTGAAGGACCTGCAGGCTGCCGTACACTGTCCTCCGGACTGGTACCACATCAGCAGTGGGCTTGCCACAGAGGACATGATGACCGCCCTTTCTTTAGGCCACTAGGTAGCATTCCCCGTGGTTTGAGTCTGTCATGTGCACCCTCCATTTCTACCCCACACCACAAACAGCCCAGGTTCTCTCTCATTTAACAGCTTGAGAGCCCTCCTGGAGGAGGTGGGTGCTCCACTGAACAAGAAACCACAAAGAAGTCAGGCATACATTTTCTGACATTTGCCCAGGGGCTTTCTCCAGTTGCTCTTTTCTGAACACTTCCAGCCAAAGAGAGGCAGCTTCTAGCCCAGCAGGTCCTTGGGCTCTTGGAGGAAAAGGGAGAAGAGGAGGAGGAAGAAAAGGAGGTGGAGGAGGTGGCCAAGAACAGACCGATAACAGTCCAGAGCAAAGCAGAGAAGCAAGGAGGAAAGAGCAAGAATGGAAGCCGAGGGACAGGTCTCTCCAGCCTTGGTACCATCAGCCCTCTAAGCCCTACTAAGCCTGTCAGCTGGATTTTAGGAGGAAAAGGACAAGGAGTTTATGACACCAGAGCTCAAGCTCCCCAGGCTACAGTTGTGGCTCTCACTCAGCCATGGTATTAAAGAAAAATATGGCAAATGTGCAGGCAGTTTGCCTGAGAACATCATGAATATATATATATATATATATGCGCCCAAGCCTAGTTCTACCTTTTCAGGCATGTCCCCTCGCCCTCAAAAGATGATGAGGCACATGGGGACAGCTATTCCTTCAATGAACGTGCATCAAGCACCACATACAATGGGTCAAACACTGTGCAGGACCCTGGGGTAGGACTCAGGCTGGCAGTCCAGTGGGACAAGCCACTGTACATGACTGTAAATAAGAGCTGCCCAAGGCATCCATCCATCAGTCTTATGGCATAACTCCGTGGGACAGGCTAGACATGGCCACACCCACTGTCAGGCCTCTGTGTCCTCTTCATGTCTTTAGAATGGCTCCACTTCCTGAAGCCTGCCTCCTGGATACTCCTATCTGTGTATGCACGGCAAGACGGCAGAAGCAGGCAGAAGGTGCCCAGAAACCCCTTGGAGGAAGCCTCACTAGGGGTCGGAGGTAGCTGAGTGTAAGACTGGACAATCTGGAAAGTAAAGCCTGTTTCCAGCCTTGTGCCCGAGCTGAGGCACCCCTGATGGTCTAAGTGGACAAACTGATGCCATGGGTACTTCCTGGAGGACAATCCTTTTTTTCACAAGGTAGAACCCAGTCGCCAAGGAGCTGGCTTCCCCTGCTAAGTTAGCCCTGAACTAAATTGTTGACTGGCAGAGAAAAGCACCTTTTGAAATTCACCGAGAAAGATTGGATCCGACCAGGAGAAAAGAATCTGCTAATGAAGATTGATTGAGGTCTGAACACAGATGCTTCCTTCCAAAGGGAGGCCACGGATGTTGGTTGGGAAGGAGGGCTCTCCCTCCGGCCCCCAGGCGCCCTCTCCTGGCAGGGACCTTCCTAAGGGGCACTCTAACCGTGTTCAGGACCCCTTTCTCAGGAAGGGGGAGTATCTTTTCTCGCCAAGGCTGCCTTGCTGGGCCTCTACCCCAGCCCGGGTTCCTCCTCCTGGGTGGCCTCTCTTGTGGCCCATTTTAGGTATGCAAGGCCCCCCACAAAGTGGAAGAGGGGTGGGAGGAAGCTCAAGGCTTAGAGATCCTATCAGACCCCAAAGCCACAACGTCTGGAAAGGATTGGAGGGAAAATGAAGTAGCTGGTGTCCCCCTTCCTCCTGGGTACATGTTTGCCTCACAGTCGCTGGAGTTGGTGGTTTTGCATTGGACATGGCTCCTCCCAGCCTCCTGCACAAGGGCTTCCGGGACCTCTCTCTGCTCCTGGGGTACCAGACAGCGCCGCTTCTCCCTTCTATATGCCAAACAAATGCACAGGTGCCACAAAGTCCTGGTCCCTGCCTCAGTTATGGCCTCTTCTTCATCGCATTCCACCACGCAGAGAAGAGGGGGGAAGCACGGAGAGTGGCTTTCGCTCAGCCAGGGGAGGTAGACTGAAGCTTTAGAGAGCGAGCTGCCTCACATTTCCCTCCTGAAACCTACGAGCTGTGAAATCCTTTAGAAGAACAAAGGCTATATGGAGCCTGGGTGGGGGGCTTTTTGCCTAGCCAAGGCAGTTGTTGGCGCAGGCGGCAGCGGGTCAGAGCTGGCTTTCAAGTGAGCCTGCGGGAGCTGGACGGGCCCCTACCCAACCCAAGGCGGAGACGCCAGTCCTCGGCGGTTCCCGGCCCCCAACCCGGCCCGCAGAGGGGTCGCCGACTCCCAGCACTTTCCGCCTGTTTTCCGCTCAGTACTCACAGTTCGGATGCTGAGCCGGCTCCTCTCTTGCACTCACTTCCTTTGTCTCCCTCTTTCCCTCTCCCTCTCCAACCTCTCTCTTCCCTCCTCGTCTGATTCTCTGCTGTAAGCTTCCAGCGGAGAAAAATAATTATTCTTCTCAATGGGTTCGCACGGGGCGCGCGCGCGTGTACACACACACACACACACACACAACTGCCTGGCAATCAATGCACAAATCTTCGGGGTCCCTTTAACCTCTGCGGATGACTCCAGGAGTTAATTATGAAGCCTATTTCGGCATGGCATAAATATGCATTAAGGGACGAAATGACAACCGACGCGCTGAACTTCAGGGAACTGGCATTTAGACATACTTCGTCCCGCCCCCGCCCCTCTCCCGCTCGCTCCCAGGCCCCACAAACCACCTCCAAACCCTCGCGCCCTCCAGGGCTCGCAGGGGCTGTCTCCCGCTCCTCCCGGGACTCCCCGCACCTCCGGCGACCCCTGCGGCGAGGCAGACCCTCGGGGGCCACTCCCTCCAGCCCTTGTCCCATTCCGCTGCCCGCCGGATCGGGACCCGGGTTGGATTCCCCTTTGAGAGCAGTGGCGAGCTGCGTCCCGGGAAGAGCCGGAGCGGGCCGGCTACCTGCCGGCACACCCGAGTTCTGCGCGAGCGAGAAAGACCGCGAAGCGGGTCCGATATCTGCCCGCGCTGCCGCCTTGAGCCTTTGGGTCCCGACTCGCATACACACGCGCGCCCTTGCACACGCGCGCGCACACACGCACACTCACACGCACCGCCTGGCGCGCATCGACACTCCCGCGCGCGCTCACGCCCGCTCACACTCAGGCTGTAACAAAGGAAGGGGCTAGCGCTGCCTTACTTTTCTTCTGCTTCTCTTTTGCGGCCCCCTAGCCCCGGACCGGCGCCCGGCCCACCCGCCCTCCACGCCCCCCGACGGCGGCGGGCGGCCGGCAAGCCGGAGCAGCGCGGCGCAGCGACAACTTTGCGCCCGGCGGCTAGGAAACAAAAGCTGCGGCGCTGCCGGAGGCCGCGCGGCCAAGGTGTGCTCGCTAATTGTCAGGAAATGTGTGTGTGCGCGGCCCGAGCCCGCGGGCGGGGGAGGGGTGGCCGCGGGAGCGGGAGAGAGGACGAGGGGACCACCCCACCCCCAGCCCACGCCACTCGCCCGCGCCCGGCACCCGAACCGGGATTAGAGAATAAATTATCTGCTGTCTTCTCATTGGGCCGCGGTTTAGGACGCCGTCGGCGGCGCCGGGCTGGGAGCTCGCCCAGCTCTTTGCATTCACTGCACAGCTCCGGCTCGCCTCCCATCGCCGGGGCTGAGAGCCCAGGGTTGGGCTCCAGACACCAGAGGACACGAGCCGTCTGGCTACGCCGCCCCTCCTCCGACCTAGCCTGACCCCGAGTCCCTTCCCAATCTGGCTGGTGTCTTGGAGACAGGAGGCTGGGGAATGGGGGGCGGGTAGGGGGGAGTCTCGGGGATCTAGAGCTTGGTATCCCTCCTCTTTCCCTTCACACCCCCTCCTCTGAAAGAGAAAGTGCTGCGTAGCTGAGAGCCAACACTTGGGTCTCACCCATCACAACCAGAGAGGGCTTAGAGGGCCTCCTTTCCCACAGGGCAACAGTGAGAAAGAAAGGTTACGTCTATATTTCCTCCAACCTGTTCAGCTCCAACCCAAGGTAGCTACACACTTCCTAGGCCTGCCTTGGACCCTCCAGGGAACAGAATTTAAAACTTGCCCGCACAGGAAATGCCCTCGAGGAGCTCCTTCTCAAGAACCCATTCATTTGTTTAACAAGCAACATCCAGGACCAGCTTGTGTGCTGTGGCATCAATTAAGGAGGCACCAAGGAGGAGTACCAAGCAAAGTAGTAGCAAGAGGAGGCAAAACCCAGCCTGGGCGGTGGTGCCCCTCTACTGTTCAGACAAGGTCTGAAGCCCAGAAGCAAAACCCGATTCGTTTTGCTTCAGTCAATTCAAGCAACAAATGATTTTAGTATGCCAGGTTGTGAGCTTAATCATTGAGGAAATACTGGTGCTCAGTCCCCTGGAACGCACAGTCTGGTGGCAAGATGGCCAATGGTGTGATAGAAGCTAGTGTGTGTGTGCGCGCGCGCGCGTGTGCGCGCGCAATGAGGAGCCCAGAAAGGTTTCTCTGAGAAAGGGAGAGCTAAAGGATGAAAGATGGGATAAGGAGGGAGAAAAAAAGAGTTCTAAGCAGAGAGATTTGTAGGTCCATGGGCTGCTGGTAACTGTTCATTCAAGGGCAACCAAATGGCCACGTTATAGACAGGATGCACAGAGGGAGGGAGGCCTGGCGAAATTAGGAAAATACAGGCTCAGTCCTGTATTGCTATCTTTTAAAACAGCCCGTATCCAAAGGCTGCGGCTGAGCCAGAAGATGGGTGTTTGCTAATCCAGACATCCGAGAGGCTCACAGCACTTTGTCCTGTAACACTGGGCCGTCATGTGAGAGAAGCTACCATGCAGTGGCCTGCGCTCCTTTCCATGAGCTGGGAGAGTTTGCTAGCTCTGTTCTTCCTCCTTTGTGGGCTCTCACAGCAGTCCTGCAACTAAGTTTCGGTCCCGCAGATAAATGAGAAACTGAGTCAACAAGAGAGAATGGCCTGCCTGGTACCACATACAGATTCCGTGCCCTCCGTATTTGGCTTTCCGTCTTCCCTGTATGATCAGGGATCCCTTCCCGCTGCCGTCAGTGGGCAAGATGAGGACGTAAGTTGGGGCCTCTGCCTCTGCCAGAGCCTTCAGCACCTGGGACAGGGCTCTGCACATCCTTTCCCATCCCAACCACGACGCCCCTGAGTCTAGATTGCCCTGAGAGAAAGGGGGGGGGGGGTAATTCAAGACTATTAGTTGCTGGGAACACCGAATGAACATTGGTTTTGGATTTTGCCGCTGTGACTACACGCTCTTCACTTAGTCTCTCTGAGCCATAGTTCATTCCTTCATCCGCCAAATGGTGCTCACACTACGTGGGAGGTTCTTGTAAAGTCAGAAGTTGTAACGTGTCAGTGTCAAGTATCTGTGGAAAGCCACCCAAGCCTTTGATCGGGAACAGCAGTGACTTCTGGGAAGGACTGGGTGGGGACAGTGCCTACATTTTGTGCCTTATTGTTTAGCAGTTGCCCAGCCGTGCTTGTATTGCCTGTGCCAAATAAACAAGGCAGCATTTCTTATGAGACAGTAAAACAATATAACAACAATGCTTCGTGCATTGTTGAACTGGGTGGGGTTTTGTAGTTTGAAGTACCAAGGTGTCCTGTTGAGGAAAATCACAGTCTCTTTAGAAAGTGAGTGTTGCCTGGGAGTTTGCACACAACCCAAGCGCAGGTAAACCAGCTCTCATGTTTTCTAGTCTAAAATCTCTACAGTTCAAACCCTGGGTCACAGAGGGAGGCAGTATCCACAGGGCACACTGCTCTATTGAGAGACCCAAAATCTCACCAGAGAACAGAAGAATCAGGGTGCAACGGAGTAGTGAGGTCTGGGCCGCCTCCCAAGTCGGCCCTTGTGTCCAGAGAGGATAGGTGGGAAGAATTTGGGCCTGGACATTTGTGCTGTGCTTCTCTTGAGCTCAGTAAGGCAGTTTCCTGCCTGGCATCCTGAGGCCCCCAGGAAAGCTGAAAACAGCAGGGGCAAACCTAGTGAGGGAGGGCACCTTCTCCAGTTACCTGCAGGTACTGAGTCCTGGGCCAGGACAGGGCAGCCATTCATCAGCCAGCACAAAGAGACACTCTCTCAGCTACATGAAGACCAGACCAGGTGACCTCAGACACTGGGGCATAACATCAGCGAGAGCCTTAGAGGCCTCCTAGAAGAAAGCTTTGGACTAGTAGCTAGTGGTGTTGGGGGAGGGGTTGGAAGAGGAAAAGGAGCACCTGGAGGAGGTCTGCCGTGGTCCCAAGGAGGGAGGCAGATACGATGGGAGAGACTAGAAAAGTAGAAATTAAAATAAGTACAGGGGAGTGAGAAGATGGCTCAGAGGATAAGGGCATTTGCTAAACAATCTTGAGGACCCGAGTTCAAGTCCTAGAACCCATGAAAAAAGGCAGGTGTGGCAAAGGCCATCTGTTACCCCACTGCTGTGTGGTGGTAGAGGCAACATGGTTGCTGGGGTATGTTGGCTGCCAGCCTAGCTCTGGGTTCAATGAGAGACTCCATCTAAAGTTAATAAAGTAGAGAGTGATAAGGCAGATCACTCTCTAGTCTCAGTGCATCAGTGCACACATGGGTACACATACCTACACACAAACACACAAACACACACGGGGGGGGGGGTGTACAGGAGACTGAGGAGATGGCTTGGTGGGTAAATCAAGGGACCTGAGTTCAGATCCCCAGCATCTACATCTTAAAAAGTCAGGGGGAGGATGGGTTGCACCCTGTTCTCAGAGGTAGAGATAGGATGGTCCTGGGGACTTGCTGTCCCCTGTGTTTTGTTCTGTGTCATGTTTGTCTCGTGCCCAGGCCACTAGTGAAAAGTCACTCTGCCTGCCTGGTTCTTGGATACTGAGAATGGAGATGAAGACCGGTGAAGCCTGGTTGGATGCCTGAATGGAAGCAGCCACCACACATCTTGTGTTCTGACCAGTTTCTTTTTGACTAGATGAATGTTCTGTATTCTATGTTTACTAGTTTTATTTTTGCTGACTATCCCTTGAATGTTTTGTGTTCTGTGTTTACTGTTCTTCCTTCCTTCCTTCCTCTCTCTCTCTCTCTCTCTCTCTCTCTCTCTCTTTCTCTCTCTCTCTCTCCCCTCCCTTTATTTATTTATTTTTCTGAGTCTGTTTCTTTACATCTGCTATGGAGGAGTACTGCCCTGCCTCAGCTCTCTGAAAACTTGTGCTGCTAGGTGTGGCAGGCAGAAAGGTGAGCAGCAGAAAGTACTCAACAATAGAGGAGGAAAAACTGCCCCCCCAAAGAGAGGGGAGGAGGAACAGACCCTGCAGGAGGAGACCAACCAGCTTGGAGGAGGGGCCGGCTTTACCCTCTGGCTGGGACTGCTCTAATGCACAGGGCTTAGGTCTAGCCCTGGGCCTTCTCATGCTCAGGTTGCTCCCCTGCTCACTGAATTCTATTTTTAGATATGGATAATATTGAAATACTGCTTTATGCTATTCTGCTTTATTGAAAAACTGGCTGTGGTGAGTTCGAGGCCAGCCTGGTCTACAAAGAGAAACCCTGTCTCAAAAAGCCAAATGAAAAAAAAAAAGAAAGAAAGAAAGAAAGAAAAAGAAAAAGAAAAACTGGCTATGGAGCTCGGTTATGGCTCCCTGTGGACTTTCTAAGACTTTTGTTAAAATATAAATTTATCTCAAGATTTATAAAACTATTATATGGACTTCTGTATCTCAAGATTTATAAATTTCTTGAATATGGTTAAAGATTTATAAAGGCTATACAAAAGGTTAACTTAAAATTTTTAACAAAAGGGTTACTAATTTAAAACCTATACACGGGTAATTTTAATTTACTATAGCATACTGGATATATGACTTGGATTCAACTCTTGTTTGAAAAATTTGGGAAACAACATATGGGAAACAAAGATGTAAATAAAAATCTTCAGTTATTTTTTATTCCTCAAAAAGTAACAAAAATGAAGTTTTGTTTACTATAGTCGATAACTGTTTGTTCTTAAAAAGAAACTAAATAACAGGTCTTCTGGATATCGACTTTATCTCAAGTGTCATGGACTGAGCCAAAATGTGTATCCTTAAATGTCCTCAAATTCATTGAGTCTGCATTTATCAAATCAGAGACACTGTCACTTGATATATGCAAAAATTCTTCTAATAATATTGTCAATTCTAGTTAACACTTTAAATAGAGGCCTAAGCCTAAAAATAAAATTTAAAAATTCATTAAAAAAAAAAAGTCAATACAAAAATGCTGCTCAAAGCAAAACTAAATAAGAGATTGGAGAAAAGAAATTGTCTCATGGGGGTAGGGGGAACCAGCCCTGGCCACTTCCTGGCTTAGGGCTCCTTGCCTCTCTGGCCAGATTTTGATGGCAACCTGGCAGTCCCTGCTAGGATCTAGCCAGGATTTTAGGCAGATGAAGAGAGCAAAAATCTATATTATTCTAGATTTTAAAAAAGTAAGCCAAGCGTGGTGGCACACACCTTTAATCCTAGCACTCTGAAGGTAGAGGCAGGGGGATTGCTGTGAGTTCGAGGACAGCCTGGTCTACAAAGTGAGTTCAGGACAGCCAACGTTACACTGAGAAACCCTGTCTCAGAAAAAAAAAAAAAAAAAAAAAGTAAAAAGCTAAAGAGTTAGGGCCACAACTATACACAAGAAAACTTAAGATGTTTTCACTATTTTCTTTTTGGTAACACATACAGGCCCAGCTGAAGTCTCACTGTGCCTAGCAAGCATCTTCCTTTATCCCATTGTTACTTTCTCTTTGCTATTTTTATACACATATTAAAAAAGAGGCCTTTTGGGGCTGGAGAGATGGCTCAGAGGTTAAGAGCACTGCTATTTCAGAGGTCCTGAGTTCATTCCCAGGAACCACATGGTGGCTCACAACCATGTACAATGAGATCTGATGCCCTCTTCTGGCCTGCAGGTATATATGCAGGCACAGCACTGTATATGTAATAAATAAATAAATAAATAAATCCTAAAAAGAGAAAAAGAAAATGGCTAAAAGAGCACCAAAGAAAAACAGTAGGAAGATGATGGCTAAAAAGCAAAAATAAAAGGAAACTGAGGGGGAGAATAGAGATTTAAAGTATTCTGCCCTGCTGGGCATGGTGACACATGCACTCGGGAGGCAGAGGTGGGTGGATCTCTGTGAGTTCTACAGAGTGAGTCCAGAAGAACCAAGGCTGCAGAGAAACCGTGTTTTGAAAACACAAAACAAAAACAAACAAACAAACAAAAAATGTTGGTACCCATTAGAGCAAAGACCGCCATCTTAAAGTCTATCTTGCCTTGAAACAAAGACGGTGACTTTGGTGATGGGCACAAGCCTGTTGCTGGCTCCACAGGACTACGTGATAGATGGGAGCCCAGACACGCTGATGTGCAGATGCCGTTATCTGTTGACATTACTTGTGCAAAAGCCAAGGGCTGGCTCTTACTGCTGGATATGGGTGGGGCATCAATACTTAATGTGTTTGCTGCTAAATTCTACTGGGCCTACAACACACTCAGTCTGAAACTCCCACCGCAAGTCTTGAGGGCTAGGGTTAAATATAAAAATGCTAATCAATTTAGAATTAAGTTTGAATCCTAGTCCCATACAAACTACTAACTTGTTATTAAAAAATTAAGACATGCAAGTTAACAGTTACCTTATAATAACCAAATTCTTTAATGTGCTCAAAACTATACTTACAGCCATGCTAAGTACAAATGTAATTCATTCACAGAGTAGTTAGCCTTATTTAACCTTCTGCTATATGTTTTCCGGATTAAGCTTCAAACAAATAACTAAAACCAAGTAAAGTTTACTTAAAATCAGGTATATTTAATAGCTGGCTCTCAACGCTTTTCAGTGATCTGCTGAATGTGGCATTTAACAGGTTTAATGGAGCCAGGTAGTGTCAGTGCATGCCTTTAATCCTAGCACTTGGGAGGCAGAGGCAGGTGGGTCTCTGTGTATTGGAGGCCAGCCTGAGCTACAGATCAAGTTCATAGCCAGGATTACACAGAAAAACTCTGTCTCAAAGGGAAAAAAAAGTTCGTCGGGCGTGGTGGCACACACCTTTAATCCCAGCAACACTCAGGAGGCAGAGGCAGAGGCAGAGGCAGGCGGATGGATGTGAGTTCGAGGCCAGCCTGGTCTACAAAGTGAGTCCAGGACAGCCAAGGCTACACAGAGAAACCCTGTCTTGAAAAACAAACAAACAAAACCAAAAAAAAAAAAAAAAAAAACCAAAAAGTTTAACAAAAAGTTTCCTATGATAGACAAAAATTCCAACTTCTAGAGGTGACCCTAAGGTCTCCAAAGAAGACAGAGGTGGCACAGACATGGACTGTGGGCCACTAGACATTGGGAAAAACTGCCTCATGCCTTGTTTGCTGCCGGGGCCCTTCACAGAGTGTGGACACTGCTGGGTTGGTTGACAAGCTCTACTCTGCCCAAGTCGAAGTGGGCCAGTTTTCCGAAGTTCCTCATCCACAGGACAATCCCCCAGCCTAAGGCCTATGCTGCCCTATGCAGTAATGGAAGATGCGGTGCTGTCCGACATAAGGACCAAAGAGCTATGACCTCTGATCCCCAACAAAGCCACTGAGACCACAAAGCCTACTTGGGCAATTGCTCAGAGAGCTGGTAAATCTTTGTCATTTTAATCAATACCGAGTCCATTTGGTTTGTACTTCCTATTATAACTTATCCTTTCCGGATCTCTAACGACACCGATGGCCAACTATAGCTTCGTCAGTTTGTCAGTGGCAGGCAACCAACTCCGTGTCCAAGGCTGTAGCTATCTTCTCAGTGCATTTCATATGTAAAAACCAGGCCTTACTTTTCTTTAGATATTAGGTCAAAGTCACAGGCAGGTTTGCCTTCCTAACAGGCAAGTTGCTTTGTAGCGACTGCTTTCAGTAATCAACCACCTGTGTCTCTCAGGAAATGATTGACTAAATTTTAGCCCAGCAGCGGCGGTGGCGCACGGCGCACGCCTTTAATCCCAGCACTTGGGTGGCAGAGGCAGGTGGATCTTTGTGAGTTCAAGGCCAGCCTGGTGTACAGAGCCAGTTCCAGGACAGCTGGGGCTACACAGAGAAACCCTGTCTCAAAAAGCAACAAATAAATTAGTTAATGGTTTTACATTTATGTTATGAGGGTTCTAAGACTTTGTTGTTGTTTTGTTTTGTTTTGTTTTGTTTTGAGACAGGGTTTCTCTGTGTAGCCTTGGCTGTTCTAGACTCACTTTGTAGACCAGGCTGGCCTTGAACTCACAGTGATCCACCTGCCTCTGCCTCCCAAGGGCTGGGATTAAAGGCATGCGCCACCAACCGCCTGGCTCTAAGAAAATATTTTAAGGTAAATGCAAGTTATAAAGGTCTGATGATATAAAGCCTTAAATAAATTATGAAGGTCTAAAACTATAAATACAAGTTATAAAGGTCTAAAGGAAATAATTTAAAATATGTTTAAAAAAAAAAAAAGAGAAATGAGTAGTGTCCACTGGCTTCCTATTGAAAAGCAATCAGCATGGTGAGCGAGCACTGCCCTGCCTCCTAGTGTATTAAACTAGCAGCTCTCAGGGGAAGAAGGGGCAGTGTCAGATGTCTTTCCCTTCTATGCTATTGTTATACTAAGATTTTTAAAGTTTTAATTTAACATGGGTCACTGAAATTCAGATAAGCTGGTAAAGCGTTGACCACTATTATCAGTCACAAGCTCAAGATTTTACTTTTCCTTTGGTTGCCTTCTAAATATAGGTTCGAAAATGCTTCTCTTCATGCTCAATACATCTCTGTCCTATCTATATCCAGTCCTCTGGACAGAAAAAAAGAGAAAAGAATGTGCATGCTTTTTAACCCAAAGCCATAGCTTTTACTATGACTCAAAGGCATGAGTCCACTCCAGCTGTTTCTTAAACACCTGTTAGCTGCCTTTCCTACAATGTGGATCTCAGTCCAGATTACAAACAATGGTAATGCAAATGCTAACATATAAAACTTTTATCTTTTGTTGAAAACTTAAGGATTCAAATAAACTGCAAGAAATCATGAGCTGAACCCATTTGTCACAAATCAAATGGACTCCAGACATTCCCCACACTTGAGTGCAGAGCGGGAACTGACTCTGACGTGAACCCTGGTGCCCCATATTTGACCACCTTCCCCTTGGTGGGGAGGCCTGGTGGCACTCAGAGGAAGGATAGACAGGCTACCAGGATGAGACTTGATAGCCTATGACCATATAGTGGGGAGGAGGTTCCCCTAGGTCACGGACACAGGGGAGGGGAATAGGGTGAAAGTGGGAGGGAGGGAGGAACGGGTGAATACAAGGGATGGGATAACAACTGAGATGTAATCTGAATAAATTAATTAAATTTTAAGAAATGGACTCCAGATTAGTGCTCCTGCCACGTCAATCAGCAAGCTACGTTTCCTTAGTATTACCTATTCCTAAAGCGGAAGCTCTAAATATGACTTTCTTTTAAGTTTCCGCTTCTTCTTCTTCTTCTTCTTCTTCTTCTTCTTCTTCTTCTTCTTCTTCTTCTTCTTCTTCTTCTTCTTCTTTTAAATGCCTTCCCTCTCCCTGCCCTGGCGGCCACTCGCCAGCCCTCCTCCTTTAAGTTTCTTTCTTTCTTTCTTTTTTTAAAGATTTATTTATTTATTGTTATGTATACAGTGCTCTGTCTGCATGTAGTCCTGCAGGCCAGAAGAGGGCGCCATATCACATTACAGATGGCTGTGAGCCACCATGTGGTTGCTGGGAATTGAACTCAGGACCGCTGGAAGAGCAGTCAGTGCTCTTAACCTCTGAGCCATCTCTCCAGCCCTCCTTTATGTTTCTTAACTTTAATTTCTGTTCCTAGTCTATAGCTGTCCAGCCAGATTTCCACTTGGCTGACAGATAACATCCAGGAATCGTCTGTGGACTACAAATTGTTCCAAAGACGATCTATATCACCCTAGCCCCAGGTAGTCCTACGAAACCAGAGAGAGCCTGACTTGCTGAAAGCTGAGATGAAGTCCCCTCTCTCTCACATAAATGGTTCTTGTCTTTTGAGCTGACTCAGCAAACCAGACGCTTCTGATGACTACCCCATTTTCTGAATCCACTTCAGGCCTTTAGCTAGCATTCCAGCCTTTCTGGACCCTGACAGCGACTGTGTCATTCCCTGTCCTCAACAAAGGCTGGAATGTTAGGTCAAAAGGAAACTTCCTGGCAAAGGGGACAAAATGGCTACATATAATGCCTACTGGCATACCACGGCCCCTTATTGTCAAAAAAAGGTACCTGTTAAAACCAAATAGAGCAAAATCTACCAACAGGTAGATTCATTAGCTAAAATAGTTCTACAATATGATAAATCACTCGATCTGCTCTGTACAAAGCAAAGAGGATGGCTTTAAGAAGCATTTATACTTCCTGGGCTAGAGAGATGGCTGAGAGGTTAAGAGCATTGGCTGCTCTTCCAAAGGTCCTGAGCTCAATTCCCAGCAACCACATGGTGGCTCACAACCGGCTGTAATGAAATCTGGTGCCCTCTTCTGGTCTGTGGGTGTACATACAGGCAGAACACTGTATACATAATAAATAAATCTTTAAAAAAAGAAAGAAAGAAAGAAAGAAAGAAAGAAAGAAAAATTTATACTTTCTATGCTGACCAATGAGACATCATTAGAGGAATCCAAGCCATGATACAAATTTGGCTCTGGCCTCTCTGGCATTATCAGCTCATACAACAGATAGCAATGACCAAAATTTTGAAAGGGACTCATAAGATAAGAAAGGGACGCATGATAGGCCAGCCTAACCCTATCTCAAGATTAAAAGCAAAGCCATCATATTACAACGTCAAAAAATAAGGTCACTCTTATTTTCTGTAAGAATTGGATCTGACCAGGTCTTGACCCGTTTTCTGGACTTTGACATGATCTACACCTTACAGCCAGTATCCATCCTAAAAGACAACACATTCTGCCAGATAATTCTGAAATTATCAGCCAAGTTCCTACGTAACCAAACTTCCTCTAGAAACGCGCCCCCCCCCCAGCCTTTAAAAACTCCCTAGTCTTGAGCCTTTAATCCCAGTTCTTGGGAGGCAGAGGCAGGCGGATCACTGTGAGTTCGAGGCCAGTTTGGTCCACAAAGCGAGTCCAGGACAGCCAAGATAACACAGAGAAACCCTGTCTCAAAAAGCCAAAACAACAAACAAACAAACAAAAACCCTAACCAACCAACTTAAACAAACAAAAAACCCAACCCAAACCAAAACAAACAGCAACAACAAAACCACCCTAGTCTTGCAGTTTGGGGGAACACATAAACCACACTGCCTCCTGTGTTTAATGCTATTTTCTCAAAACCTGTTTTAGGGAGATAGGATTTTTCCAACAGAAAATAAAGCTTGATTAATTTGGCCAAAGCATTTGGGTAAAGGTCTTTACTTTAATTTGATGGGATTAGCAGGTTTCACTCTGAGCTCAGCATTTTAGATCTTAAAAAAAAAACACTGAACCATCCCTCAACAGCTTTCTTTCTTTTCTATTCTATTTCTTTTTAAAAATATTTATTTATTTATTTATTTTTAGGTATATGAGTGCTCTATCTGCATATACACCTGCATGCCTGAAGAGGGCATCAGACCAAATTATAGATGGTTGTGAGTCACTATGTGGTTGCTGTGAATTGAACTCAGGACCTCTGGAAGAACAGACAGTGCCCTTAACCACTGGGCAAACTCTCCAGCCCCTATTTCTTTCTTTCTTTCTTTTTTTTTTTTTAAAGATGTGTTTATTTACTATGTATACAGCGTTCTGACTGCATGTGTGCCTGCACACCAGAAGAGGTCATCAGATCTCATTATAGATGGTTGTGAGCCACCAAGAGCGGCCAAGTGGTTGCTGGGAATTGAACTCAGGACCTTTGGAAGAGTAGCCAGTGCTCTTAACCTCTGAGCCATCGCTCCAGCCTCCGACAGCTCTCTATACTTCCCCAGAATATTGCTCTTCCCTTCTCCAAAGACTGATTCCTCCTTTGTCTGTCACCACCCCCTCTTCATGTCTCTAGCACCCTCCACAGGACTGCCTCACACAGGTGCATGCCTATAATTTCAGCACTCTTTTGGGAGGCAGAATCAAGCAGATCTCCGAGTTCGAGGCCAGGTTGGTCTACAAAGCTAGTCCAGGACAGTCAGGACTACACAGAGAAACCCTGTCTTGAGAAAAAAAAAAAAACAAAAGCAAAAACCAAAAACAAACAAACAAGACTGCCTCAAAGAAAAAGTCACTTCCTCACCTTCCCACAACACCTAGCCCCTCCTGAGAGATCTCCATTTGCCACATCCTTACAGTCATGAGAGTTCAACTACTGTCCCCTGAGCTCTAGGCCTAACTATCCCAGTCCCACTGCACATCTCTACTAGGATGCTGTGTCATTTTCTCGGTGCTTCCATTGCCGTGTGGTGCAAACGAAGCCTCTTGGAACAGCAGACATCTATTGTCCCATCGACATGGAAGTCAGAAGCTCAGAACCAGTGTGCTGACTGACACTGATTCCCCTGAGCATTTAGGGACAAAGCCTTCCTTGTCTCTTCCGGCTTCAGGTGGCCCTAGCCTTCCTCATGCTCATCTACTGTCTCCATTTTTGCGTGGCGGTCCTCCCCCTGTGTCTGTATCTTCACATGGTGTCCTCTGGGACCAGTTTCCCTCTTCTTATGAGAATGTTTTTCGCATACAGTTCAAGACTGTTCCAGTGATCCCCACATTCACTTGATTATATCCAACAAAGACCTTATGTCCTCTCTCCCTTTCTCGTTTCCCACCCCCTCTACCTGCCCCCCCAACGCTCTGTTTCTGACAGGGTCTCTTGTAGCCCAGGTTGGCCTTGAACTCCCCGTGTATTCAAGGATGGCTTTGAACCTCTAGTCTTCCTTCTATACCTCCCATACACTGAGAGTAAAGGCATGGACCCCTATGCCATGTGATGCCAAGGGCGGAATCCAAGACTTCATGTATGCCAGCCAAACACTCTTACCAACTGAGCTACACACACCTACCTGCCTTACTGCTAAGTAAAGTCACGTTCACTGTTATTGGGGGTTAGGACTACAACACATCTTTTTAGGGAACCCATAGCCACAGTCCACTGTGTATCTCTAACTCAGCATGTCTGTATTAGAATCCCTGGTTTCTACATGTCCGGCCTCCAGCCCATCCTCTCCTCTCCCGGTTTCCCCATCTTATCGTATGGTGCCATCAGCTCCGTTCAAACCACCGGAGAACATTCTGATTTCTCTCCTTCACCCTTCATAGCCAGTCTATCAATAAGACCCAAATCGCCAAGTCCAGCCCCTCACCTCCTGTACCCACAGAGCCTAGAAACGTCTTTCACCTGAGCCGCTGCTGCAGTCCCTCACTGTTCTCCCCAGAAGCCAGAAGGAGTGTTACAAAGCAGAACTTAGATCACAGCCCTCCCGCTGTCTAATGCCTTCCCAAGGCTTCTTACTGGAATTAGAATAAAACCCAAGCTTCTTAACAGGGTTTATGAGGTTTTACATGGCCTGACCCCTCTCTCCTCTTGTTTCCTACAACTCTCTCCCACCCCATCACCTAAGTTGCTCCTGGCAAATGGCTTCCTGTTGCTGTTGTCGTTGGTGTCTCTTGTCTGGACAATCTTTCTCTTCACTCCTCATTCCAGTCTGCAGAGTACCGCTCATGGCTTCCCCATTACTCTACCTCATTGCATACTCAGCCTTACCTGAGATCACTTCATTTGCTGCCTTCCGTGTTTACAATATGACTCCTCTAACAATATATTAGACTTCTGCCTTTGTTCCTGCTGGGTTCCAGCTCCCATTTCAAAGCGAATGTGTAGTAAGTGCTCTGTAATATTTATTTATTAAGCTAATCAATTTGCTACTATGTCCCAGACACTGTACCGGGGACCTAGCAATAAGCAAACAATAAAATTGGTATATTTTGCCTAAGCATGACAACGACCATATTTTACCACATGTCACAGAGAAAACCATCTGCTGAGCCACCTCTCAAGCACGGTGTCTCTGAGGATGACATCTCCCTGTCCCAGAACTGCAGAAGCATTCTCAGACCTCCACTTCCTGCCACTTCCTGCCTCCCTTTGCAGGAGATGACTTGCTTCCTGTTTCACAGAGAAAAGTATAGGAACCAGGCCCCAATCTCCTGTACCTTCCCTCTTCCTCTTCCTTCCTCTCCCTCTCCCTCCTCCTCCTCCTCCTCCTCCTCCTCTTCTTCTTCTTCTTCTTCTTCTTCTTCTTCTTCTTCTTCTTCTTCTTCTTCTTCTTCTTCTTCTTCTTTCTGCTCCTCCTTCTCCTCCTCCTTCTTCTTTCTTCTTGCTGGCCCTTCTGGTAAGAGTGGGTTTTATCTACATTCACATCTGCATTACTGCCAACTCTGGGTCTGGGTCTGTACCTGACCTGGGATTAATTTTTTTCCCCTTTGATGCTCAGTTTCTTTGTCTATGAAAAGACAATGAAAACACCGTCTGCACTGGGTTGTCCTGAGAAACAAGTAAGGCATCCTCGGTCACATTCCTGTCTTTTCATGGATGCTCAGTGATCATTTCTCCAGCACACACAGCCTGGTTGGCTGACAGCGGGTTCAGCCCGTTCAGATCTGCCAGGTACTTCCCCTACGTAAGGGCAGACCTGAAACAAACCTTACGTCTCGGTCTCTAGTCCCAGGTTTCACTGCACTGCTGTAAAAGGCTAATAGAAAGACAAACTGGTAATATTTTAATGATGCCACACTAATGTACTTGAGGTTTCTCTTCCATCTGATGGTATGTCTCTTCTGTCTACATACTGACTGTCTCATATCTTCAGAAGTGACCAAAATATACTTTTCCTTACTTAGAATGCTATCTACACAAGATCTCTTCTTTCTATTGGAAAATGAACTCGGGTGTTCTGGACAGGCCATGCCTGCCCTGGCTGGGCAGGGCTCAGAGTTCCCATAGCAAAAAGGCAAAGATGATGAGTGGCTGGCTGAAGGTCAAGGACAGAAATTAGGCCCCACACTCTATTGCAGTAGCCCCGATGGACAGAGCTTCTCAACTACCAGGGCAGGTTTCCTCCTCCTGGCCTGACTAAAGGTAGTTTCTGCTTTTTTGAGTTGCTCCCAGCAAGCCCATGGGGGGAAATTCTGGATTTGAATGAAGAATATAGAAATGTGGTCAGTATACTGGTCCTGGTTTGGTTTTGTTTTTAATCTGCTTTTTCATGCAATTGGTTTCAGGAGGTGACTAGCTGATCTAAGAACACTGGAGACTGCCCCTGATGCCCCAATCTCCCCTAAGGACTGGGCAGGTCAGCAGGGAGCTATAAAGGCACAGGCTGGAGGTTAGGCCCCTATTATTGCAAAAACTGGAAAAGAGGGAGGAGGGTCAGGATGGATTGATGAGGGGTGGCAGGAGGGACTGGATTGTGCTTGCTTGGTTTTTGTTGTTGTTGTTTGTTTGTTTTGTTTCATTTCATTTCGTTTTCCAAGACAGGGTTTCTCTGTGTAACCCTGGCTGTCTTGGAACTCACTCTGTAGACCAGGCTGTCCTCGAACTCATGAATTCATAATTACAATATTTGGCCCATTTTAATGAAGGCAAAAAGTACTGTACGTAACTTCTCCTGGGTGGGAGAAGGCTGGCAGAGCATGGCAGGAAGAGGGGCTTCCGGAGAGGCTAGCAGGAGAAGCCCTTCTGGCATTTCCAGTGAGAGTCACTGCTCACACACGGTTCTCACGGACTCACTGCCCTGCCATGGTAGCCATGTGCTTTAGAAACACTGATGCCTAGGAGCTGTGCCTGCTCGGCTTTGAAAATTAAGTTGATATCATGTCAGGCACAGTAAGTCAGGACTTCCATCTCACATGGCTCATTCAGCTGGGGGTTCACAGACTGGAAGACAGGCTAAGGCACATGGTCCCTCCGGGACCGCTTTCTCAGGCTGTCTGCTTTTACTCCCCTTCCTGTTGCCTTGCCCTGCACCTAGTGCACCACGTTGACCTAAAACCACGATTGTAGTAATCACAATCAAACCACTGAGAGAGCAACGAGCATTCCCAAGCCTCATGACAATTATTTCGAAGATTAAAAACAGCTTGAAAATTAGTGTGTGGTAACTCGGGTAAGGTAGGGGGCTGGAGAGATGGCTCTGTGATGAAGACCACTCTTTCAGAGACCAGGGGTTTGATTCTCAGAACCCACATGGTGGCTCCCAACCACCTGTGACTCCAGTCTGAAGGGATCTGAGACTTTCTTCTGTCCATCTTGGACTCTGCACACACTCGATGGACATACATATATGCAGGTAAACACCCATGCACATAAATGAATAACTTTTTTTAAAAGCTGGTAAAATGATCCAGGTGACAGAAGGCAAAGCAGTAGACATTGGCTCAGCTCTCCTTGGCTTCTGAATTTTTTTTTTTTCACATTGATTCCAAATCCCATAGCAAATGAGAAGACTCCAAAGGGTGAGAGGTACTTCCTAGTTGGTGAACCACAGATTATTTTCTACTGTGCTCTAAAGAATACTAGTGACTAGGAAAGGTTAAACAGAAAAAAAAAAAATACTAGTGACTTAAAGATACATAGTTCTGTGTAGCTGAGCCAGGCCTGTGACCCCAGACATTTCAGGGACCAGAAACAAGAAGACCATTCATTAGTTTGAGGGCAGCTTAGAGTCTCACTATGTAGCTCTGGCTGTCTTGGAATTCACTCTATCGATCAGGCTGGCCTTGAACTCACAAAGATCCGACTGTGCGTCATTAGGCCCTATAATAAGAAGGATTGTCAAGGCTCAAAGCTGCTATAAATACGGGAATCTCGGTGTTTGGATTTATGTTTCAAAACTGACTGTCTGAAAACAACCAATTTAAAAAAAAAAAAAAAAAGAAAAGAAAGAAAGAAAACAACCCAATTTCCCACCAATATAGTATAATACTACGGTGGAATATTTTTCAGATAGACAAAAATAATAATAATGTACTGACGTGTATTAAGATTTGAGTGAACTTTAAAATATCATGCCAAATATAAGCTAGGCAAACATACATAATGGTGTCAACACACTACCATGTCCTGTCAGTTAGCTTTCCCTCCCTCACTATAACAAATTCCCGAGTGAACGTGCCTGTTGGCCTGTTTGTTGTGGAGAATGTGGAATGTCAGGGGTTGGGATGGGCACAAAACCGCTTATTTCATAGGCAGGAATTGAGAGAGAGAGAGAAAGAAAGAGAGAGAGACTTGGGATGCCACACTCCCCTTCAGGAAAAGCTATCCCATAGGCCCTGCCTCCTCCCCATGGTGACACTCTAGGATCAAGTTGTCTTTTTGAGACAGATTCTTACTACGGAGCCTAGGCTGGCCTGGAACTCACTGTGTAGACCAGGCTAGCCTTGCATTTACAGAGACACAAACCACAGCAATTGGAAATGTACTAAATGCCACTCACAGACAATTTTATTTTTATTTATTTATTTATTTATTATATATACAGTGTTGCACCTGCATATACACCTGCACACCAGAAGAAAACAGCAGCTATCATTACAGATGGTTGTGAGCCACCATGTGGTTGCTAGGAATTGAACTCAGGACCTTTGGAACTGCAGCCGGTGCTCTTAACCTCTGAGTCATCTCCCCAGCCCCACAGCCAACTTTATAGTATGAGGATTTTGCCACAGCTAGAAGAAGGCAGGAAGGTGAGACAGCTCAGCCCTTAAGAGAGCCTGTTGTTCTTGGAGAGTGGCTCCCAGCGCCCGCACACTGACTCAGAACTCCCTAAAGCTCTAAGTCCAGGAATCCTGAACCCTCTTCTGGCTCCTGAGGGCACTGCCCACTTGTGGTATGCACGCACACATCTGCAGATAAAGCACGCATACACATAAAGAAAATTCTTTAAAAAGACAGACAGACAGACAGACTAGGACAGTGAAGCCTATATGGGATGCTAGTTCTTGGGAGGCAGAGACAGGAGAATTGCTGTGAGATCATAGCCAGCATCATGCCCACAGTGAGACCCAAACTACATAGCAAGATGCTGTCTATAAAATAACATATTTAGTTTTCACTTTAAAAGAAAGCAAGGACAGGCTGGGCATGGTGGCGTACACCTTTAATCCCAGCAGTCGGGAGGCAGAGGTAGGTAGATTTGTTATGAGTTCGAGGCCAGCCTGGTCTACAAAGTGAGTACGGGATAGCCAAGGCTACATGGAGAAACTCTGTCTCATAAAAGAAAGAAAGAAACAAAGAAAAAGCAAGGACAGGGGCTGGGGATGTAGCTCAGTTGGTAGAGCACTTGACTAAGGAGCGCAAAGCCCTGCATCGCTGTCATGTTTGGCAGTGCAAGCCTACAATCCCAGCACTTAGGAAGTAAAAGCAGGAAGTTTAGACATTCATGGTCATCCTATGCTTCAAGAGTTTGAGGTTAAACCAGGCTACAGAGATCTTGTCTTTTAAAAAAATTATAAATTATAGAAAGAAAAGAAGGGAGAAACCCCAAACCACAAAAGGTAAATGAATAAGGGGGAAATGAAATTCCAGGCTCTTTCCTCCCTGTTTTACAGGCTGTGGGTGAGCGCCACCACAAAGGGACAGTCAATATACCGCTGACAGGTGCGAGGATTAGCTGCTCCCCAGAGAATAGCCAACACTCGGAGTCCCCCTGAGAAAGAGCATAGGGCTCTTCTGGAATTGTCTGGAGGCTGTGAGGTGGGTTAGAGAGGCTGCTTCAAGGAAGAGAAAGGGTGGGGCCTCATCCTGGGGAAGCAGGGCAGGCAGGAGAAGGGAGGGGGGCTGGCTGAGGAGACTCTGTGTGTGTGTGTGTGTATGTGTGTGTGTGTGTGTGTGTGTGTGTGTGTGTGAGCAGCCTGAAGCTGGGGCAGCTGGGGAGCTGAGATGCCAGAGGAGAGGACATGGCAGGCACTTGGCATGCCCTCCCCACCCACCCTCCTCCCCTAAACTGTGCCACTCCTCCCCGCGGGGAGCTGGCAGGGCTGGCCTGGGGTCATCTGTCTTCACTATACCATCCCTACCAGCTCTGTCACTTCTTGCCAGAAAACTCATCAATATTCCCGTGTGGTTGTCAGCCCTAAGGCCCTTCCCTGCCTCTCCCCCTCCCCTCCTCCCTGCTCATCTTCCTCCTCCCTCCTCTCCCTCTTCCAACTCCTCTCCTCTCCTCTTCCAACTCCTCTCTTTCTCTCACTTCTCCCCTTCCATCTCCTTCTCCTCTTCCCCTTCTTCCTTCCCTTCTCTTCCTTCGTCCCCTAGCCACATCTCCTCTCCTTCCTTCCTCTTTTTCCCTCCCCACTCTCTCCTACTTTCTATTTTCCTCTCTTCCTCTGATTTCTCTACACACACACACACACACACACACACACACACACACACACACACACACACACAGAGCCTGGTCCTCCGCTCTGAGGTGCCTGTCTCCTTCCATCTCTGGAGATTCAGCTGTGGCTTTCCCTCTGCTCCAAGGGACCCTGCTAGAAAGGAAAGGGACACGTTTTTTTCTGTCTGGAGGGGAGACAAAGGCTTCTCGGCTCTCCAGAGGGAGCCTGCTAGTGAGTATACAGGCTCACTTTGCACTCCCTTTCAGCCTTCACTCTTCATCCCCCACCCCCTGAGGGCCAGCTCCCGGCATGTGTGCAGCCCCTGGGGGCATACACAGTGCCTAAAAGAACAACTCTGTGTCAGGCAGGAGAGCAAGGTGTTGTCGTGGCCTGAGGGCCTAGGGAGTTCCCAAGTTTCTGAAATCCAACAGCAAGGAACAAAATTACAAACTAGATCAATGGTACCTACAGCCAGGTGGTGGGTTAAGTTCAGAACAAAATCCAAACAATTGCTGGTCACAGTGACACCTGCCTGCAATCCAAGCCTAAGCAGTACTAGGCCACCTAGGCAGGAGAATAGCTGTGAGTTTGCAGCCAGCAAGTGTTCCATAATGAGACATTGTCTCAGAAACAAAACAACAAACGAATAAATCAAGAAAAGGGTTCCCCAATCTAATCCAGCTTGTCCCTCAGGAGACTTAGGAGCAACCCCGAGCTCTGCTCTCTCCTTTCCCCTGTGCCTCACTGCCTGGGGATTTCCAGGGACTCTACAAACCTGGTCTTCAGATGCTTTCACTCTTGCTGTTCCCACGGGCTGGCTTCTAAAAGTAGACATGCAGGCCTTCCAGCAGCCTGATGCTCCCTGGGGTCTCTGCTGACATCTCTCTCTTATCTGGAAGATGCTGGGGACGCCCACCACAAGCTCACGTGGCCTCCTGCTCTGCCCTGGGCACACTTGGCCTGCTTGCATTTTTTTTTCTTTTTCTTTTCTTTTCTTTCTTTTCTTTTTTTTTTTTTTTTTTTGAAACAGGGTCTCATGTAGCCGAAGCTGACTTGGAATTCACTATGGAGGCCAAGGTAGCCTTGAACTCCTGCTTTTCCTACCCCTGACTTCTGAGTGCTTGGGTTGTAGATGTGCGTCACCACACCACCACATGCTGTTGCCTGACTTTATAACCCGTATGTCTGTCTATAGCTCTCTCAGAAGAATGTAAACCCTACATAAGGAAGAACTTGGGTCCTGCCGTATTGTGAGTGCTGAAGGTGCCCATTCCTTCCTGACCACCCACAATGCATCAGGCTTGCCTCCCTCTGCACAGAGTGCTACCTCTTTCCCGAGTGGGTTTCTCCTGCAGAACCTGCTTCCTTGCCTATGCATCTATCAAAAGAGAACTAGCAGAAATCAACACCACACACACACACACACACACACACACACACACACACACACACGCACACATGTCCCCAGCCAGGGGCTGCTGTAGTTGTGCCCATCACCTGATTGCTTCTCAATGCTGAAATGCAAACTCCCTGTGCTGGCTTCAGAGTCACCTGGTAGCCTGGTGTTTCCATGACTCGGTGACGGTTACTGCCTTCGGACTGGCCTTGCCTTCTCCTTTCCCGACTTCTCTACCTGCATTCTGGGATCACATTTAAATAAAATTTACAAAGACAACTTTACCTCAACAAAGGCATGATAATGCACTCTGTAATCCCAGTGCTAGGAAGACTGAGACAGGGGGATTGAGGGTTGCAGGGCAGCCTGGGATATACAGCAAGGCCTTTTCTAAAAAACAAGACCCCAAATAAACCTCAGGCAAACCAGCCAATCAAGAAAACCTTCCCATGCCGGGCGTGGTGGCGCACGCCTTTAATCCCAGCACTCGGGAGGCAGAGGCAGGTGGATCGCTGTGAGTTCGAGGCCAGCCTGGTCTACAAAACGAGTCCATGTTGGTCAAGGCTACACAGAGAAAACCTGTCTCGAAAAAACCAAAAAAAAAAAAAAAAAAAAAAAAAAAAAAAAGAAAACCTTCCCTAGCTTTCGGTGCCTCGTCCATGGCTGATGGGTATGTACAGTGGTACTGATGCTTTAGAAACAGTGTGGCCGCGGGAAGTGGTGGTGCACACCTTTAATCCCAGCATTCAGGAGGCAGAGGCAGGTGGAACGCTGGGTTTGAGGCCAGCCTGGTCTACAGAGCGAGTTCCAGGACAGCCAGGGCTGCACAGGGGAAAAAAAAAAAAAGCCTACCTCGAAAAACTAAGATAGATAGATAGACAGACAGACAGATGAGAGAGAGTGAGATATGAAAGAAAGCAGTTAAAATGTTAAGCATGGAGTTAGCATATTCCCGGGCACTTCTCCTTCCAGCTAGAAAACACTTGTTTAAACAAGCACAAAAAGTAGAAACAATGTCCATTAATTTATGAATGGGGAAACAAAGTGTGTACGTCGATACCGTGGAACACCAGTTAACCCTGAAAATGAATGAAAGGTGGATGCATACCTTTTTGGCCTCCCCCAAGTGCTATTTGGCATGAGAAGCCCCTGCTATGAGTCTCTTCCTCTTGCGGTCTCTCTGTCCTTCTGTGCTTCCAGCCATTTGCTGCCCAGCAGTCCTACCTTTTGTGGTCTAAAGGCTGAGAGGAGAAAACGGAAGTTAGTGATTGCTGTCTTCTGAGTAGGCATTCGCAAGCATGAGCAGGAGAAGGTCAACCTTTACCTGAAATCAAACATTCTAGATCTTTCTTGATCATTAGCAAAGAAACCCGGTGACCTCCTTCCTTTACCCTACTTTATTCCACCTTCTTTGTTTGTTTTTGTTTTGTTTTCTAGGTTCTGGGGTTGAACTCAGCTAACTCAGCGTACAATCCCCGTGAGAGCAGACTACCGTCCTGTCTTCCCAGGTGATGTGTCAAGATCCCCGCCCCACCTGAGCTCACTTGGGCATCTGCTGAGCTTCCTGAGAGTGGATGTCCTCTGCATGATGCCAGGACCCACAGGGTGAGCAGAGCCCAAGCCCGCCTGGACACTGAGGGGCTCCTCCACACCGCTGCTCCTCAGGAGTCTCTGCCACACTCCATATCCTGTCCACAAGGCACAGCCCTCCTCCCCACTTTATCGTGGTAACTACCTGGAGTACCCTGTCTTTCCTGGAGCCTCGGGATTCCCAGGGTGCCCCGTAGGAGTACTTCTTAAGCTATTTTATTAGGTTTTTCTACCTATCACCATTCCAACTCTTTTCTTAAATATATTTTATTAATTTATTCATATTACATCTCAATTGTTATCCCATCCCCACTCCAACTCTTATTCCACCATAATCCCTTCCAACCCCCAACACTAGGTAGGAGAGAAAGAACATTAGCGGGGCGGGGGCTGGAGAGATGGCACAATGGTGAAAAGCACTGCCTGCTCTTTCAAAGGACCTGGGTTCAATTCTCAGCACCCACATGGCAGCTCACAACTGTCTGTAACTCCAGTTCCAAGGGATCTGACACCTACACACCAATACATATAAAATAAAACTAAAATTAAAAAAAAAAAGGTTAAAGGGTAAAGGGAGTGTAGATCTCTTTAGACTACTTCTTGTAGGGTTCCTAGGGGCAAGTCTTCATCATCAGAATATCTCCAAACAGCAATCCAACAAAACAGCATAGCAGGGACCAGCAACAGCTGCCTCTTTAGAGTGCCCCCTCACAGGTCCTCTTGGGGCTCTGGTACTTATTTATTTATTTATTTATTTATTTATTTATTTATTTATTTATTTATTGCTTTTCAAGACAGGGGTTCTCTGTGTAATAGCTTTGGCTGTCCTGGACTCTCTTTGTAGACCAGGCTGGCCTCGAACTCACATCAATCTGCCTGCCTCTGCCTCCCGAGTGCTGGGATTAAAGGCGTGTGCCACCACATCTGGCTTGATCCTGGCATTTATAAGAATCCCCAGAATTCCAAATATAAATTATCCTCAGCTGGCAAAATCATGCTCCTGCCAAAACATGAGACACACTATAGTCAGCTGTGGACAATCTGAAGAGGGGACTAGATCTCACTACAGATGGTTATGAGCCACCATGTGGTTGCTAGGAATTGAACTCGGGACCTTTGGAAAAACAGACCGTGCTCTTAACCTCTGAGCCATCTCTCCAGCCCCTGGTTTTTGTTTTTTTCAAGACAAGGTTTCTCTATGTAGCCTTGACTATCCTGGATTTGCTTTGTAGACCAGGCTGGCCTTGAACTCACAGAGATCCGCCTGCCTCTGCCTTCCTGACTTCTGGGATTACAGCTTGCCCCACTGCACCCAGCCATGACTGGGCTTTTAAAGAAACTAAAATTCTCACTATAGTACCCTTTGCTCATACCTAACTGGCAGGCTGCCTCTGCTCTGAGCAGGGCCATGTGGATTGTCCCTTTCACTGTCCCTGGTCCAGAAGCTCAGTGGTGGGCCAACCAATCCTCTAGGCTGGCTCCACTCTCTTTCTGGGGCACCTGCTTCAGAAAATTCTCCTACCCTGCCCTTCCCTGCCAGATGGCCAGGCAGCACCCCTGCCAGCTCCCTGTGACTTGCAGAGGACCACTGCCCACTCCTGGGCAGCCAGGGTGCTCTGTCCTCACCCAGCACTCATAGCGACCATTTCAAGTCCTTCAAAAAGTATTTTGGGCCTGCTTTCTCTGAGCAAAGCTTCATGCCACTCCCTGGGACTTGAAGACAATTGAAGAAGTAAGTCAAATCCTAACTCTACAGAGCCTTGAGACACGACACGAAGATAGGTCCCATAGCACAGAACGTAGCAGGAAACAAGGGTGGGCCTCACAAAACAGAGAGCTAGCCACATGCAGGCACTGCTGGGCATTGCTGAAGCGCAGAAAGGTTAGGAGGTTTGTCCAAGGTCACACACAGCTAGTGAAGGGTTGGGGTTGTATCGAAACCCAGACTGTCAAACTGCAGGGCCAAGATTTAAAAAATGTTTGCTCTGTTCTGGATGACCAAGGGGGAGAGGCACAGAGATTTGATAAGCTAGAAAACTTGGCTCTGGTGGAGCCAGAAAACTTGGCTCAGGTGGAGGGGCCGGGTAGCCTCACGACCTTGAAGTCCTGCATGTCAGGAAGGAGAGTTGCCACAGGGGTGACTATGGAGACAGTCTTGGGCAGTGGAATCACCTCTGAGTGGCAGACAGCCTGCTGTCCTGCCCCGTTAAGGCACTGCGCTCCACACCGCCTCGACTGTGGTGTGCACAGGGCAGCTTCCTTCCCTGAAATTTGTCTCTCGTAACGTTTACATTCTTCCGGTGCCGGCACTGCCTGTGCCTCGTATCTGGTGCTATGCCCAGCTCCACAAACAATGATGCAATAAAGTGAGTGAGTGAGACCAGGGCATGAATCTCTGGAGAGGGCTTGCCTGGCAAGCAGAAGGCTATGTGCTCCATGACCGCAAGTGACTGACATGGGTGACAATGATAACATAAACATCACTGAGGTGTTCCCGGTGCAAGTGTGGGGACATGAGTTGGGATTCCTGGCACTCACCCAAAAGCAGGACATGACCATGTAAAGAAAAGAGACAGGCGGATCCTGAGGGCTTGCTATCAGGGTAGAGAAAGAGATGCTCGAAGTTGATGCCTCGCATTGCATGCTCATGGCACACCCGCACACACACTCAAATACGCACAGTTTCTGAGGGATAGATTGGATGGCTGAAGAAGCAGGGGTGAATGAGTCTGAGCCCCACAGGCAGCTCGTCCAACAGCCGTCGCCCATCACTGGGCTCTGGGCTGGTGTGGCTAGGCCTTAGAATGGATCCTGGCTCTGATTCCGGCCTAGAAAACTGTTGCATCACAGTGGACAGAGGATCCCAGGAACTCCACATGGCTCCAGGAAAGTTAGCACCAGCAGCCGCTGGCCACACCGGATTGGCTCTCCTTTCCTTTTGTCCATCCCACTGCTGGCTGCTCTGCTCAGAAGCCCAGAGGCCATGATCTAGTCCCTTCCTGCTTGTTCCTCACTGTCTCCCTAGTGCCTTAAACAATGGAGCAGGTGTGGAGCCTGGGGAGTCCAGAGAGGCTGCAAGCATACCCAGACTGTAGCTCACAGAATCCTCTAGCGCTGGCAAGCACCATAGCTGCAAGTGCAGGCTAGACTGAGAGCTCTGGGGACTTACTCTTGCAGGGGGAGACCAGGAAGGATGGGATGGCAACTGACCAGGGAAGCGTGGTGGTAGGGCGTGGGGGTGGGAGGTGGGATTGGGTGCAGACACCATGATGGGGGAGCAGTAGGCAATGAGCAGAGGAAAAGGAGAAAGGAAATACTGGTCCACTGAGGACAGGGGAGGAAGCAGAGGACTTACCTACTACTGAGCAGTGGAGAAATCAAGATGGAGCTAGGAACTCACACGCAGAAAAGCTGTTACTCCTTACCACGGGTCTGAGATCCATTTTGATAAGTTCTGATTCCAGTGATGAGGGATGGCAACAGAGAGATGGCTCATTTTCTCTAGATACAAAGTAAGCTTGCCCCCCTCCCCTGCCACTCCTATGAATTTGTGGAGGGGATATGAACCTAACTCTACACTGTGCTACCTAAGCAGGCAGAAGGCAAAGTACAGAATCCCGGTAGCAGTGCCGAGGAGGAGCCTCCTGCCATCCCCCAGGGACAGGAGCCGTCAGAGGAGGCAGGAGGAATGCAAAAGGAGCCATCAGAAGAGGGAGTGGTGGATTTGGGAAAACTGAGAGGTAAACTTGGCAAACTGTGTAGCTGGCAGGGAGTACGAAGCTGGAAAGAGGGAGGTGCGAGGGGGATTTGCCTGTTCCTGGCAGGGTGCTCAGGGGAGGGTGTGCCACCAACCAGCCAAGCAGTGGGATCAGAGGAAGGTCTTCAGGAGGTCACTGGGTTCAGGCTGGAACATGTTTACCTGGGAGGTGCCTGTGGGACACCTAGATGGACATGCTATCTCATGCTCCCTGTATCTCCCTCCCTGTCCCATTTTTCCCAGATCCCCTGCTCCCCCACAGCAGAGCCATTCTTTTTGTTGTTGTTGTTGTTGTTTTTTGAGACAAGGTCTCTCTGTGTAGCCTTGACTGTCCTGGACTCGCTTTGTAGACCAGGCTGGCCTCGAACTCACAGCGATCCACCTGCCTCTGCCTCCCCAGTGCTGGGATTAAAGGCGTGCGTCATCACGCCACAGCTTAGCCACTGTTTCTTAAAGACCCTTGGATTCCCCTGACCCTTTGCTCATGTGGTGCAGGTCCTCCCCTGCTGTATGTGCCTCCTCTGAAGGGGCAGGACAGGCTTTCCACCGGTTCCTGCAGACTTCAGACGGTGGTGGGGTCAAGTTTTCCAAGGGTTTCCCTGACATCGTGGGATGTAGTCTCCTTCCATGTGACAAGGTGATGGTGCGTGACTCTCACAAGCTGCACCAAGAGCTGCAGGTTGACCAACTAAGAAGTTCCAGAGGGCACTCCCATGTCTGTGCTTGGGTGGGGGAAGCTGGGAGTATGGACTGGGGCTGGGGGGTGGGGTGGGATGTGACAGGCAGCACTTTGGACGAGACAGGCTTTCTCTGAGAACGGATAGCCTAGATTCTCATGAGGCAGCCTGGCTCACCCTCCTGTAGGGCAGAGAGCCCGCAGGACTTGGAGCACAGTCCTGCAGTGGGCACCCTTGGCGGAGGCCTCAGTGAGATGTCTCGGAGGATGCTCTAAGCTAAAGCAGTTGGTTCCTGGAGCTGTTCTATCTACTTTCCTTACCTGTCAGGCCATGTGAGGGCAGGCGTCTACCTGCCTGATGAAGTAGTGTTCTCGGCTCTCACAGTCGCTTAGACCACAATGCTGAGGTGCTCAGGGGAGCCTGCTTCTCATAGCAGCATGTGTGGGCCATGATGACAGCAAGGTGCCCACTGCCTCTGGAACTGCAGATACTTGCCTGCCTCCATCTTGCTGAGCATGGCTTCTGGTTTCCCTACATGTCTACAAAAGGGTGAGCCTGTGGGAGGGCAGCAGGCCATCCTCTGAAGGAGGGAATGGATGGACTAAGATTTGTGCAGATTTGTAGGTCATGGTGTGGAGTGTGCCCTTTAAATGAGACATCTTCCTGCCTGAGGTAGACATTTTCCTGCCCACGCCACTTTCCCTGGCCACTTCAGCCCCATGACTTCTCTCTTTCTGTCTGACCTTTGACGTGTGTGTGTGTGTGTGTGTGTGTGTACATGTTTGTAAGTGTGTGTGACTATGTGCATTTGCAAGGGTACATATGTGTGAGAGTGTGTGTCCATCCATTTGTATATTTAAGAATGCATGTGCTTATGTGCACGCCTGTGAATGTGTGTATAAGTATATATCAATGTGTGTGTATGTGTGTGTGACTGCGAATGAATGTGTGTTTGTGACTTTTAACATACACGTGCCTGTGAGTGTGTGTCTCTGTGTGTGTGTATCTGCCTTTGTGCTCTCAAGTCCCGGAGGACCACCCCTGTTCACTAATCCCAGGGGAGCTGAAGCCTGCAGATATGAGCTCATGTGTCTGGAGCACCTGTGGGTGGGTGCAGAAGGGGAAGTTGGGAAGCTTTACCAGGTTTCCCCCCAACGTGGGAGCAGGAGCACAAACGGAAGCTATGGAAGGAAGCCGGAGTCAGTCTCCTTGGAAAGTGTGGTCAGGAAGTCCAGCCTTCTGAATGGCGTCACTAGCTCAGATCCCCCCCGTCAAGCTCTCGAGTTTGGGCAAGTCGTTCAATCTCTCTGAACTTCATTTTCTCACCTGCATGAAAGAGTACCCGTGTCACCTACTCTGCCAAGTCACAGGGACATTTGCTGAGAATGAAAGGGTTTTTGCAAACTGCAAACAGACCTGTGAAGGGAGCATTTATCATGATGCCCCATGTCAGTCTGTTCTGCGTGACAGAACCAGAGAAAGGGCACGGAGGAAACCTGGCTCGCCCCAGTGGGAAGCTCTGCATTTGCCTGGTCCTTGGCAGGCGGCGAGAACAGGAGCTGATCAAAGGGCACGGTTGTAAACAGCGGGGGAGAGCGTCTCTCCTCCCCAGGCTGGGTAGGTACCCTGCAGACCTCCCAGCAGCCAGCGGGGCCTTCCTGCCCTCTAGTGGACGATTCTGGAACTACACTCACCTCGCCCTTGTCACCACCAGGGCCCTAAGAATGCTGTTATCTAACAGAAGTGTCAACAAACCTTCAAGGCCTGCTTATCTTTCCCATTGTACAGATAGAGATCCTAAGGTGTAAAATTGCCTTCATAGTGGCGGGGCAGACTGTGGGAAACAAGACTGGGAAGACACAGGTTCGTTATTTGGTAATGTTTTGTATTGTGGAAGAATCTGAAAAGGTTCTTGGAAAGCCCATCCCATCCACTGCTTCCGTGACCCCCAGCTCCATCAGGAGCCTAAGGTCTGCCTTCTTCCCCATGGCTATTCTTCAGAGCCCACCATCCTTTTCTTCTAGGGTGTAGGACTGCAAGCTTTTAGTAAAGGGACAAATAATAAATGCTTTAAGCCTGTGAGCCTTGTGCTGCAACTACTCACCTCTGCCCACCAGTGTAGCAGGAAGCAGTCAAGGACAAAGCCTAACTACCAGCATGGCTGTGTGCCAATAAAACTTTATTAACAGACATTGAAACTGGAGCCTCATACTATTTTCATTCATTAAAAAATAATTATCTCAGCCGAGCAGTGGTGGTGCATGCCTTTAATCTCAGTGCTAGGGAGGCAGAGGCAGACAGATCTCTGAGCTCAAGGCCAGCCTGGTCTACAGAACTAGTTCCAGGACAGCCAGGGCTACACAGAGAAGCCCTGTCTCAAAAAACAAAATCAAAGAAAAAAAAAAAAAACCCCAACCAAAACAATATTTATCTCTTGTATCCTTTTCAAGCATTTTTAAAAAATGGAAAATCTTGCCCTTGGCCTTGGCTTCAATCCTTAGAGCCCAAAGAAAAAAGCACCTCCTCTTGGCTTGCAGGTGAATAAAACCAAGAAGCTGGCTGTAGCCCCCCACCTTTGCTCTAAGATGTGGGAGTCTTGCCATATCCATTCATGTTCAGCTCTGGTCCAACTGCTCCTTCTGAGTCACTTGCCATTCTTCCATTCCCCTCACCAGAACCGATCGTCATACCCCTCACTTTGTCTTCTCTTCCTGGGATCCATTCATTCCTAGTTTCCTCTGGTTGGGAGCCTCAGCATGCACCCCTTCAGGTAACGCCTCGGCCATAAAGCCTGCGCCCAGAAGCTCACGCCACCATCTCTGTGTGGTTCGTGGGTCCCTGGAGTGCCAGAGAAAGCAATGGCTTTATCACCTCTCTCTCTGATTTGGCCCTAAACCCTGCCTCACCACCAGCCTCCACAGGATCGGTGTCATTTGCCTCTGGGGAACTCCTGATGCGATGACTGTATAGTCCCTTGGCTCTACACTTAGGGACGTATACTTGTTGGGGAGGGTGGATTACGGGGGGCTGGAGGGTGTAGAGCCTTTGCACTGGGGTGTGCCAACCTGGATCTCAGAAGAGGAGGAGGCTTGGGAGTCAAGTAGTCCCATAGATACCCAAAATGATCCCATAGCTATAGAGGAAAGATGACGTCACTTAGAGAAAAAGAACCCCAAGACTGGTCTTACCCTCAGGGGTCAGCAGGTGGCAGCAGAGGCCACCAAGGAGGGTTCTTGGAGGCTGGGAAGGGATGGGCAACTTTGTCACACAAGGCAGGAAAGGGGGACGCTACATTAGAGGGAAGTGGTTTTCCTGGGGCTTTTCCACCAAAAACCTATTAGATAGGCTCCACTGGTGCGTGGGCGACAAAACTGAAGTAGGAACTCAGAGCCACCGTCCTTGGAGCAGAGCTGGGAAGAGTGGGCTCCCCACACCCAGGTTGCCCGGGTCCAAATCCCAGCTGGATGGGTTACTAGCTATGTGATCTTGTTTCGTGTTCTCTTAGAGACAAAGTGCCAGGCACAATGGAGGATGTGAGTGACCTTAGCGCTAAGGAGACTGAGGCAGGAGAATTTTGAACTCATAGGTCAGCTTGGGCTACATAGTGAGATCTTGTCTCAAATAAATAAATAAAAAATTTTAAAAAACACATGAAATATGTGTATATGATACATGTACAACAACTGAGTATTTATTGGACAATGCTGATGGCATTAGCTCATGGAATTAAGAGATGAATAAACAAGAAAGTGTTTGGTGCTTGGAAACACGAAATAACAATAAATATGATTACATTTTTTCCTTCCTTTTATTTTGAGAAAGTCTCAGTTGCCCAAGCTGACCTGGAACTCATGCTGTAGTCAGGCAGGCCTTGAGCTTGTGACTTTCCTGGCTTACATCGCCAGGTCCAACACAAGATGATTAATCTTTAAGATCGTCTCTGAGGCCAAGCCAGTAAGCATCACCCCATCTCCCACCCCCACCCCCCATCCCCCACTCCTCCATACCCCCACCCACCTCCATCCCCACTTAAAAAAAAAAAAAAAAAAAGATCCTCCCTGAGTGAGAACTCTCAGGTCCCTCCTCCCTCCCCAAGATCTAAGTCTGGGACTCACCTAAGCCACTGGCATGAGCAGAATCACACCACCCCAGGAGCCTCGGGGTTTGGATATTTGGGGAGGGAAAAGCCAGGTACCTGGCTGGTCAGCTCCCCCTCCGCCATCCTCCCAGCATCACTCTGTCTGTCACTGCTTTGGATCCTTAGGGATGTGCTTTGCCCAGGCTCCTTCCTAGTTCTGTGACTTGGAGCTAGAAGCTACCCCCAGGTCTCCTGACCCATGCATTGGCTTTTGAATTAGGCAGCAGCCTCGCACGGGCAAAAAGACACAGAGCCTGTGCTGGCTGGAAGGGAGGCCGCATTTAGATCAGAGAGTGGTGACTTTCTGCTCAAGAATTTCCTATGTTGTCATCCTGAGAGTCTTCCTCCAAGGCCTTGCAGAGTCTCCCCAGGCTCCTTGTTTATCCGGCTCCTCCCTCAGCCCTCACAGTGGGTGGCACTGTGAAAAGTGAAAACTGGCACTACAGTGTCCCCCTAGAGCTAGAGATTAGCTAAAAAGGAGAGTAGCTCAGCCCCCAGCCTATGGGTGCACCCTCCCAACACACACACACACACACACACACACACACACACACACACACACACACACACACACCCTGAGCTCATCCTTCTTCCCTCCTCCCCAGCATTTTGGGCAGTCTGGCTTCTCAGAAATCAGGAGGTCCAATCTGCTAAATTAGCAACTGCAGGGACCCCTGGGAGCAAAGGTCTAAAAACAACTCAGGGGCAACACAGGAGGTCAGAGGCCTGGAGCAGTAGAAGGCAAGAAAGGCAGTGGGCTAGCCTCCTGCAGGCCTGCAGGCTGGCTCTTGACTTTGTTGCTCTAGCTCTATCTGCCCTTCCTGAGGCCCTTGCCCCAGGAGGTGGAGAGTGGACCCTGGGAACAGCAGACTCCTCACTCTGAAAGGCAGTTGGTCCCTAATGGAGCTGGTGACATTTGGGGGAGATTCCCCCCTTGATGGCCAGGTACTGGGGCTCAAACTCTGGGTGAAATCCTTCTCAGAAGCATCATCCTGCAGGGTCCAGAAGGCCAGGGACAGATGCAGTTCTGTCTGGCTCTGATTTCCTGTGAGTGACAGAAGTATGTTGGGGACAGGCAGATGGGCACTGCCTGAGCCTGGAGCATCAAAAGGAGAGGGGTGTTGCCTTGTGGGCACCACAGTCCTTCTGGGTTCGGGAACTGAACCCAAAGTGCAATCCAGGATGAGCTTGATAATTTGGGAGACTCACAGGAAAACGAGAGTACAGGTGGATCTCAATGAATCTGGCGTCATCAGAGTCTACACTGCAAGCTCTAAGCCAGTCAGGGCTTCACAAAGAGACCCTGTCTCAGAAAACAACAACAGAACAAAGTAATTTAGCCAGGTGTGGTGGTAACATACCCCATAATTCCATAACTCTGGAAGCCGTGGCAAGAAGAGTAAAGTTCAAGGCCAGCCTGGGCACCAAAAAGAGACTCTGTCTAAGAACAACAGCACTAAATATCTCAAGGAGTCAGCAACAGGGCACGCAGCCAAGCATGGGACCTCGGAGGGACCCTGCTGACTCAGGGTCCACTGTGACTGACTGCCGGGTGAGTCACGTACCCTGCGGCTGAGATTTCTCTCCCTTCTTTTTAAAGGGTTATCCATTTTTATTTGGTGTGTATGAGTGTTTGCCTACATGGATGTGTGGGCATCACTCATGTGTCTGGTACTTGAAGAGGCCAGAGAGGGCATTGAATCTTCCCCCTCCACCCCGGCTCAATGAAATTGAAGAGAGTTGTGAGTAGCCTTATGGGTACTTAAGGTGCTCTTACCTTTTGTTGTTGGTTTGGTTTGCTTTTTGTTTTTTGTTTTTTGTTTTTGTTTTTGTTTTTTTGAGACAGGGCTTCTCTGTGTAGCCCTGGCTGTCCTGGAACTCTCTCTGTAGACCAGGATGGCCTCGAACTCAGAGATCTACCACCCTCTGCCTCCCAAGTGCTGAGATCAAAGGCATGAGCCGCCATCACCATCTGGTAAGAATTGCCATTTCTTAAGCAATCTACCATGTGCTGTGTGTGTGTGTGTGTGTGTGTGTGTGTGTGTGTGTGTGTGTATGTGTGTGTGTGTGGTGTATGCGTGCCTCCACACACAAGGCCAGATGTTGAGTGTCCTCCTCCATTGCACCCCACCTTATTCCTTTGAGACAGGGTCTCTCCCTGAAACCTGGAGCTAGCCAGAACGCCTCGGGGATCCCCTTTGTCCCTGGCCCATTCCAGCCCCAGCACGAGGGTTAGAGGCTTGTGTGTGCACAGCCACACTGGGCTTTTATTGTGGGTGCAGGGAACTTAAACTCACCTCCCCATGATTGCACAGCAGTGAGCCATGTCCCCAGCCTGTGCCAGCTGCTTCATAAACAGTATTTCTTTTAACTTTCACACAACCCGAGAAGTAGTGGCACCATATTTTCTTTATGGAAAGCATAGCTTAGCCAAGTCAACCCCAGGTCACAGGCAGTCCTGAGAGCAGCTAAGCCAGACTCTTCTGTGGCCAGAGACCATTTCTCTCTCGAGTGGCTCAAGTGACCTATGACTCACAGAGTCTCGGTGAGAATGGAGCTGCACTCTGATGTGTGGCAGAGATCTACACACACACACACACACACACACACACACACACACCCTGGAGTTTGACCTGCTCCTGGCTGGCTGCCTTGCATTGGAGCCCAGCCTCAGCCATTAGATGTAAGACAAAAAAAAAAAAAAAAAAAAAAAAAAGCACACCTGCTCTGGATACACACACATCTGCCTGTGAGAAAGCTGCTCCTCCTCTGCCAGGCCAGCCTTCTTATCTTTAAAATGAAAGCATAGCATTTGTTTAACCCTTGAGTTAAACGTGACCTGCTATATAACTGCCGCGTGCACCTCTTCGGGGCAGCACCCCTCCTCGGGTCTGTGTTCTCCCTGCCCTGCCCTTCTCTGAAGCCACTCACATCTGTTCTCTCTCTTCCCCCCTTCCTCTCCTTCAGGTTCACTGACGGGGCTTCTCCTGAAGCGGCTGCCAGGGTCTATTAGACTTCAAGGGTTACTGCTGCTCACACGAAGGCGAGTAAAAGAAAGCGCCAGCTGCGGGGGAGAGTGGCCATTGCTGGGTTCCTTTCTGAGGAGGCAGTGGCTGGCTTGTCCTCACGGGAGGGTTCTGGTGTTCCATTCTACAACAAAGGTCTCATCCAGGTCCCTGTTTCACCCCCTTGCCTCCTCTCAGGGAAAAGAAGCCTCCCTTTTCCTGTGGGGAGCCAGGATTGGCCTGGGTGTCTTTTTCGTTGTGGAGAGGACACTTTGTGTTTCTGCTGAGCAGTGAAATCCTGCATCTACTCAGCTTTCATCCCCTGCAGGCCCTTCTTGCCCCTGCTGAGAAGAGAAGGCAAATGGGCAGGTGGAAGGATTACCTCAGGTCTGAGGAGGCCCTGCAGAAAAGAGAGAGGCCTGCCCAACTGACCTCCAGGATGCCCCTCCCCCACCCCAACCTTCTCTCCAGGAGTAAATATTGGGTTTAATTCATTAACCAGCTGTTTAAATAAGAGCAAAGTCAGTCGTGGCTCATGAGTGGTAGGGATTCTGGCAAGAAATGCTCGGAGACAGTCATGCCCCAGGGAGCTGTAGGCAGGCTCCCTGGGGCAAACAGTAGTCCTGGGGAAGTGCAGGCCACAAAACCCCTTCCTTCCCCGTGGCTACGGCTACTAGGGAAGCTTCTGCTTGGTGCCACCAACCTGTGAGGCTGGGCTAGGCACTTGGAATGCAGACCTCTGGAGAGGCCGGTTTCTTGCCAGGCCATTTGGCACTTGTCTAATTCCGGACAGCCTGGTATGTTAGGTATTGTACCTGGTCACGCTACCATTATTTGGTCACCTGTCAGTGAGCGCACATTCAGACATGCCAGCTCATTTAGGTATAAGGTCCCTGGACCAAGCTGGTCACTCGGGTGAGTCCCAGTGAGTGAGCGGGTCTCGTATCTGTCACACTATACAGTCAGGTTGCATTCCCGGGGAGACTCTAGTGGCTTATGTACTCCAGACACAGGACTCATTCCGAAACAAACCAGCTGTAAAGCGGGATCCTTCCTCTTCCTCGCTCTTCAGTGTCCTGTGACTGTCCACTGTGACCCCAGATGTGATGACCCCCTGCTTACTTCTCCCTCTTCTACCTCAAGCCACACCTGGCTGTGCTGGGGCCCCATGGGATCCCAGGCTGCAGAAAAAGGGGAAGCGGCCTGAGAGGAAATTAGGGAAACCAGTAATGACAGTCTTCCCAGGCCTGGTTCACCTGCTGTCTCCAGGTCTAGTGCTGGACCTTGGACAGTAGCTTCCCCCAGGCCCTAGGTACATGTCTGGCCTGGCCCAGCCCTGTCCAAGAGCTGGGACTAGGAGCAAGCGGTAAGGGGGCACAACTTGCCTAGGCATTTCTCTGGGTTATGCCAACTCTCAGAAGCCATGACTCACGACCACAAGGCTGTCTTCACCTCTCCAGCCCCAGACTGGGGGTGGGGCTGAGGGGACAAAAGCAGCATTGGCATGGTGCCAATCAGACCCAGAATCACACTGGGGAGTGGCAGGGCTAGAGAGGCTTCTGGGCACTTCCTGGCTATAACAGCAGAGGCAGGTGCCTGGGCTCTGGCTGGGTACTGAGTACAATCAAGGGCTTGGCTTTAATATAAAACACCACACGGTTATATGCCAGCCAAAGCTGCATCTTTATCTCTGCTGCAGAGGACCTGAAGCCACAATCCTGTCTGTGCCAGTAAATTTGCCGTCTCCCTTAGGCTGGACAGCTTTCTTTCTTTCTTTCTTTCTTTCTTTCTTTCTCTCTCTCTTTCTTTCTTTTAAGATTTATTTATTATGTAGCCAGGTGTGGTGGCACACACCTTTAATCCCAGCACTCGGGAGACAAAGGCAGGTGAATCACTGTGAGTTCAAGGCCAGCCTGATCTACAAAGCAAGTCTAGGACAGCCAAGGCTGCACAGAGAAACCCTGTCTCGAAAACCAGCCTCCTTCCCCAAAAAAAAGAAAGAAAGAAAGAAAAGAAAAAGATTTATTTATTCTTATGTGTACAATGTCCTGCCTGCATGTACACCTGCAAGCCAGAAGAGAGCATCAGATCACATTATAGATGGTTGTGAGCCACCACGTAGTTGCTGGGAATTGAACTCAAGACCTCTGGAAGAGCAGTCAGTGCTCTTAACCTCTGAGCCATCTCTCTAGCTTTGTACAGTTTTCTGTATAGCTCTGGCCTTCCTGCCAAATCCAGAACTGGAGCATGGAGTTTAGCATCCTTCAGTCCCAGGAGGCTCAGACAGGGGACAGAGAACTCTGGGATAAGGATGGGAAGAGGTGTTTCCTCCCCAGGCCCAAGCCATTGACCTCTCTCCTCTCCTCCGGCCCCCATCCTTTCTTTGGGCAACAGTATCTGCATACAATTTGGAAGCTTGCGTTGTCCATTGCTGTATTCTAGCTGGTGGTCATGGCTGGCTGGAGCCAAGAGGGTTTTCATAGCAAACTAATCACTCAGTATGTTTTCATCAGGGCATCTTTTCAAGGTTTGTCCAAAGAGTTTCAGAAGAGAGGCTATAGATCGTATGGAGTGGACGAGAAACCACCGGGCCAGCCTGGTCCTCTCACCTCCTGCATCTAGTTGATGTTCCTCACTCAACAAAGCAGAAGCTGGCTGTCTGGCCAGTCCACCACTCTGACTCTAGGAAAGCCTCTTTAGTGACGGACACTCCCTTGTACTCCCACAGGCCCGCGAATCCGTCTTGCCTGCCAGGCTTCTGCCCCAGGCTCTGTGGACCTGTCAGCCAGACACACCTCACACATGTCTGGTATGAGGCTCTGGGCGTATCCCAGCTGACTCTTGTCGGTCATCCGGCATTCATCCATCCTTCAGTGAAGTGGGGAGTCGGGGGAGCTTTGTGTGGGTGTACTTATCTGTTCTAGGACCCAGAATGACCCCCAAGTCCCTGTTCTTTTCCTTTAAAATTTACTTTTATGTAGTGTGTATGTGGTGTATGTATCCTGTGTGGTGTGTGTGTGTGTGTGTGTGTGTACTGTGTGGTGTTTGGCCTGTGTGTGGTGTATGTGTGTCCTGTGTGTGTATGTGTGTTGTGTATGTGGTATGTGTATATGTGCTGTGTGTCCTGTGTTTGGGCTGTGTGTCTGTGTCCTATGTGTACTGGGCGTGATATATGTGTAGTGTGTATGTAGTACGTGTGTGTGTGTGTGTGTGTGTGTGTGCTGTGCTGTGTGTGTATTGTGTGGATGTGCGTGCGTGTGCCATGCGTATGATGGAGGTGCCTGCCATGCAACGGCACGTATGTGAAAGTCAGAGGACACCCTTCCAGGAGCTGATTGATTCTCTGTTTCCATGGAGATGAAATCCAGGTCATCAGGGTTACATGAAAACAGTTCATTACCTGCTGAGCCATCTCACTGGCTTACCAGCCCCCTAGGACCCCCTTCCTAAAGCCCATCCTCAAAATACTCTAGGAATGTCTGTCCTGCAGGCATTGCTAGGTTCTGGGTATCCATGTGGAAAGACATGGAGCTCCTTCCTGTCCTACCTCATCTCCCCAAGTGTCGCTCAGTTCCACAGTCATGGGAGGGCCAGGCCGTAAGCGTGTGATTCACACTTTTAGTTTCTCTTCCCTGGAGCAAGGCAGGGGAAAGGCCTCAGTTTTGCTGTTTCCTGAGAAGGGGTAGGTGGGTGTGAGGCTGGGGTTTTGAGTTTAATTATGGAGCAGGAATTTGGCCGTCAGGTGGGTATATGGCACCTTCTCCTGGCACCCGGCTAATGAGATGGTGCCGGCAGCTGGAAAGTGGGCTCTATAATTTAGGGGTCTGATTGCAGTGGCGGTGAGTGCCTTTAACTTGATCAGAGCAAAGCCTCTTTGACTTTTTCTGACTCAACTGAGGGGCCGGGGATGAGGGTGGGGGGTTGAGTTTGGGGCCTCTAACATGTTGCAACATGGAGGCATGGTTCTAGTGGCACTGTGGGTGAGCTCCAGTGGCCTTTAATTCTAACTGGCTGTTTAGGGCCAGGGATGACGCAGAAAGGAAGCTCAAGGTCCCCACCTGCACCTAAGACCAAGTCTTCATCAACACCTGCCTCAGACGCTGCCACACTCAGCAAGGGGGTGTCTGTCACCTATGGGAGGGGGGAGTTCTTACAACTTTCTGAGACCCTCACAAAAACTTTCTTTCTCTCGGAAACCTGACAGTGGCTAATGATTCATCTCATTAGTCTGTCACTAAGATTCTTTCTCTGATGGGGGTTGGGGGTGGGGGGGGGAGGCGTAAACAACATCTGTTCCCTCCTCCCAAGGTCCTGATGACAAACTAAAGCCCCATCATGGATAATGATGGGTCCCCCATAGCTGTATACATGACCCCCTCTCCCCTAGTCTTTCCCAATCTATGTACTCCAGTCTCTACCTGAGACCACACCCCACCAAGGCAGAATTGAATATGATTGGCTGGGAGGTGTGGTTGGTTCAATGACGCTACCTTGTCCTTTCAGGAGGTGCTAGGTTTGGCCCCCATAGACTCATGTTTGAATGCTTGGCCGATAGGGAGTGGCACTATTAGGAGGTGTGGCCTTGTTGGGGTAGGTGTGGCTTTGTGGGAGGAAATGTGTCACTGCAGAGGCCCGCTTTAAGCCCCCAGCCAGTTCACTTCTGCTGCCTGCTGATCAAGGTGTAGAACTCTCAGCTCCTTCTCCAGCACCATGTCTGTCTCCACACTGCCGTGCTTCCCACCATGATGATAATGGACTAAATCTCCAAACTTAAGCCAGCCCCAGTGAAATGTTTTCCTTTGTAAGAAGAGTTGCCGTGATCATGGTGTCTCTTCACAGTAATAAAACCCTTCCTAAGACAGTAGGGGATGTCGGGAGTCCATAGGCCTTGAACTTGGACTCTCAAAAGTAGGCACAGCCGAGAACAATACCTCGCACATTCCAAGAACCACACTGAGTGATTTCACTCATAGTCCATCCTCTGTCACGTGACGCTGTAAGAGTGGCACAGTTCAGTCCCATCCTACAGACCGAGAGACTGAGGCACAGAGGAGCAGTTTATCACACAGATAGACTGGAACCCACCAGAAGGACTGCTTGAGCACACTAATGTGCAGTCTCTCCCTTTAGACGAACGAGTCCCTTGTCTCTGTGTTTCCTGTGTCTCTCTCACAGTCTACAGGACAGGTTTGCTGAAGTCACATCTGGAGCCCTTCTACAGTGTAGGGATGTAACACTCTCCACCCTTAGGGGGTTAGGAGTCTGGGTCCCCAGGAGAAGTGCTCGAGGCAAGCTATCTTGACCATTACATAAGCAGCACTGGTGTCTACTACAGGAAGGAAAGGGGGGTGGGGCAGAGAGAGAAGCCGGTAGGTCCATCCCTGTCTTCAAGCTGGGTCCTCTATATAAAGTAATGCCTGTGTGCTTGAGTAGTGCTGGGGGAAGGGGGTGGGCAATGAGACTCAAAGCCTTCAGCATTCCGGGTGAGTGCTCAACTGCTGAGCCACACCCCAGCCCCCAAATGAGATTTTAGATAACACTTCTACAGAGAAGAGTTGCCTTCATCCAAGCAGGAACCATCGTGCCAACTGAATAAAGCCCACGGATGCTTGCTCTGTACGTCGGAAGACGTACAAGGCCACTGGTCCTGTGGGGACTGGGGAGGTGACCCAGGTAGTGGGGCTTGGGATCTGGCATTGAGGAGGAAGCCCTTGGGTGTAAACAGGACGGTCCTGTTGTTGGCTTCGTTTGGCTTCTCTGCAGAGCAGAAGGCGATGGCCTGGGAGGCTGGCACAATGTCAGACTCCTCCTCCTTCGGGGACAAGGGACTTAGCATCCACAACACTCCCATTCTCCCTTCCCTGGCTTCCATTCACCTCTCAGACCTGCACCAGCCTCCTTTCATACAGCTGCCCTGGAAGAGGTCACCGTGCCAGGACTGGGCAAGTTCTGGGCAAACCAAGACAGAAGCCCCCCCACCCCCACCCAAAGCTTCCAAGTTGTCAAGTTCAATGCCGCCTTGTCTGGACCTCCAGCTCCTCTTGACTTCCCCCGCCTTTATCAACTTCGCACTCTTCCTGGCTCCTGTCCTACCTTCCCACTGGCTCCTCCTCCTCTCTGGCTAGCTCCTGATCTTTAAGTTCCACCATCTTGGCTCTCCAGACCCTGGAGAATCCTGGTTTGTCCTGTTCTGGACGCTGGGATATGATGACCCAAGACAAGGGTCTCTGGTCTTGAGAAACTCACAAACCGGTAAAAGAAACAAGCATGGAGACCTTGTGCTTGGAAGATATACAACGAGAGCTCTATATAGAATGCAAGGGCTTGAGGCCCATCTACCCAGCATCAGGGACCTTGTGTGTCAGGGAGACAGTAACTGGGCTGGGTTTTGATGAACGAGTTGGAGTTTACTAGGCTAGAGGTAAAGGAGAAGAGCCCCTCTAGCGGGTGGGAATATGTGGAAAGCAGGAGGCTGGGACATAGAGCTGTATACAAGAGAAGCAAATGTAATTTGGTGCAACTGGGCATACACCATAAGGGGGAGAAAGTCAGTCTGAGTTGATGAGGAAGGCAGGGCCAGGTCACAAAGGACCTGGTGTGTGTCATGCCTCTATGACAAAGGCCCTGCTTACGCCTACAGGCCCTGAAAATGAAAGGACAAGGCTGTGCACACATGGGTCTGATTTTGGGAAGAGCGTCATCAGATTCCCAAGACAGACTTGGTGACTCCAAAGACACTGTTGGGAACTACTGGAAGAGGTAAAGGAGCCCACTGTCAGAGCTCTATTTTTAGTTGTAGTCTCTGGTGGCCAAGTGAAACCGGAGCTCTAAGAGGGGAGAGTCAGGGTCAGTATCCAAGTGCAGCCCAAGGGTTTCAGCCTCTCCAGGGCAGTGTGCTGCCTCCATCGGTCCATCTCCTGGCGCAGCCAATGCTCTCCTGGACATGTCCATATGTCCTCAGCAGGATTCCTGGTTCCACACAGTCCGCCCGACCACATCTGAAACCAGTACCTCGGTTCCTCATGGAGTAGACAACCGGGCAGATGTTTTCCACTGGATTTGAGGCCAGCTCTGCGACGAGCTTACACAATGAATTTCAGGGTTTGCCTTAGGTCTTTCTGGCAATCGATCGTTTTATCCAAAAGTTTCACATGTCCTAAGGTCTTCTGAGAAGAAAATCTATTGCTACCGCCCTCATCGATTAGTTGGGAAGTGATTGCGCGCCGTGAGCACACGCAGTAGTACAGGGACAAATCTTCGAGCCTGCTCCAGGGTGAGCAAGCTCCAGCCACACCTTCAAGAAATGTTCTCCCCGATCTTGCAAGAAGATCCGCTCAGTGGCCTGCCTGCCCTGCCAGCCTCACCAGCATCCTCATCAACCACTGCTCCAGTCTTGTTGCTAAGGGACACCTTCCCATTTACTCAGGCTCTGTGGGATGGCTTTGTTGCCATGGCAATGCATCAATCTGGAGAGGGAGAGGGAGAGAGAGAACATACTCTTGTGTATGGTAAGTATTGGGACGACTGCTGAACGCAGGGGTGGGGTTCTAATTTGATGATTGCCAGGGTCAACAAGACAGGTGTGCCTACCCTGCCTTAAAGCCCTCTGGGGATGCAGCTGTCATTCCACCGTAGTCTAGAGTGGCTATGCAAGGTGTGTGTGTGTGTGTGTGTGTGTGTGTGTGTGTGTGTGTGTGTGTATACATGCATGAGCATACACATATCTGGACATTTAGCACAATGGGGAAGGCAGGATGAGACACCTGGTCCAGTGATAAAACCAAAATCCCGAACTCAGCTGAAATCACACAGGAATGATGTTTTCCTTCAAATGATTCCCTTTCTCTATACATCACTGGGAAACAATGGGCAGGGATTAAAATGGACCCCACCCAGTCAGGTCCTGTTGTCCCTGCTGATTAGACCTGAGGCCACTTAGGCTGAGGCAGGTTGGTCTGTCCTCAGGTCTCTGCTGTCCATCCCTGTCCTCCCTGCCAAGGACATATCTGCTCTTAGGATAAGCAGCTCTGACTGTTGTTTCCTACTTCTGAAGCCTTCACTGAACCCCCAAGCCTCAAGCAGATGGCTTTGCAGCTTATCCAGCCTATGGGAGTCACAGTCCTTTAAACTCTGGTATCCTGGGACACGGGATATTCATACTGTGTCCAATCTGCTGAAGAGAAAGATTGAGACTAAGGCCTGGATAACCAAAGCAACTCTTGTGTCTTCAGAGAAGACTCAGGTGTCCAGCCTTCCAAGGGCCTCTGAAGTGCTTCTGGAGATGGTGTGTGTGTGTGTGTGTGTGTGTGTGTGTGTGTGTGTGTGCGCCAGAACAGCTTCCCAGCTGGTCCAAGCTCTGCCTGTTGGATGCTCTGAGCCTTCTGGGGAAAAAATGGAGCAACTTGAACTTTGGGTTTACAGAAATTATTCAAATGTGCTGCCCACACAGTCTGAGAGGGAGAGCAGTTTCCAGATTCCCCACTTATCCCTCAGGCACCTGAGGATGCCTTTCTATCTGCAGCACAGTGGCATGTTGCTGGGAACAGAGAGGGAGGGGTTGGTCTGCTCTTTGTCTTGACCTGGTGCTGCTCAGGTCTGCCAGAATCACAGCGCTGCAAGGACCACCCTGGTCTTCCAGGAATATTCAAGTTCCTCCAGGATGAAGGAAGGGGATGCTGAAGGATTGCAGGAAGGGGGCTGCTAGGAACACAGCCAGTTGAGAGCTCTTTGTTAGGTCTTCTGCAAGGAGAGGGGCAAATGGGCTGCACAAAGGGGAAGGAATGTTGATGGGGTGCCAAACTCTCTGAACTCATAACAGGCCCCATGAGAGAGAGGCTGTTACCATCCCCTGTACAGACAGAAAACAAGCCAGCGCCAGAACAGGCCAAGGTCGCACAGACTATGGGGCTTTGCAGCCCTAAGTCTTGATCAAGAGGGTAGCCGACTGGATGTCCCACCTTAGCAGGAGGCCCCAGGTAGTACTGCAACCAACTACTGAGCTGTTTGGAGAGACGAGAGCAAGAAGATAGGTGCAGTTGAATTGGGGAACACCGAGGAGTTTGGAAGGTGGTCTTGGAAGGACACAAATGCGGAGCAGAAAAACAATGGCCCAAGCTTTACAAATCACCTCATATGCCCAGATGGGCATGGCGTGCCCACTGCGTACTCACGATCAGCTGGAACCCTGCCTACAGCAGACCATCACTCTTACCTAGCTAACCGTACATGCCTTTTTCTGGGACTGCCAAGGCTCTGCGTGCCATTCTCTGGGCTCCATACAGATGCCCATATGTGCCCATTGATGCCTTTATGTAGGTTTTTTTTTTTTTTTAAAGCAAGATCTCACTACGTAGTCCAGGCTAGCCCTCAAGCTCATTATCCTCTCGCCTCAGTTTCCCTAGTGTTGGGATTACAGATGTGCCACCGCACACAGCTAAGACAATGCTTCTATCTTAATGTTTTTAGCATTTATTATTGGTAGTGGGAATTGAGCCTAGGCCCTTGTGCCTGCTATGAAAGCACATCACCAATGAGTTACCCCCCTAGACCTCTGCCTATCATTTAGAGACCCAGACTTGGACTCCATCTGTAGACCTGACATCCTTATGCCTCAGCCTCCTGGGGAGCTGGGGTTGCAGGCACGAGTCCCTCTAAGCCAATGCCCTTAAGGTGGGATGAGTTCGGGATTCTGAATACAAGCCCATGTTGGAGATGCGATGCTTTGACAGTCTTGGGCCAGGTGGCGGACCTAATATTGTTTACACTGTCCTCTGTCCTCTGTGAAGTTGTGCTGCAGCAGAATAACGCTCTGTCCTCTCCCCCAACCATTGCTATCTTGGCGTGGGACAGTTCCTCTGCTCACCTCTCTCCCCATGGACAGTGAGCTGCGCGTGACCAGGGGCTGAGCCCAAGGATTCCAGTATCAGTGCCGTACATCAAGCGCTTCATAGATGTTTGTTGGGTGGGCAAATGATGCTAATTACCTTGGCTGCTTAACTGAGTCTTAGTGAGCGAAGCCCTGGGCTAGGCCTTTAGCATATCCTATCTCTGCTATGCACCACAGCCACGTGAGATGGATGCTGGTTGTCTTTGTCCTATAGGTTGCAAAATTAGGCTCAGAAAGGTTAGGCCACTTGCTCAAGATCACACAGTAATACAAGAGAGTTCTGGGTAGGAAGGTACTCTTAAGAACAAGCCTCAAGGCCCTGTCCAGCCCAGGACACTGCTGCTCTCAAATTTGCCTCTCTTTGCTCTCTTTTCTTTGGCCACACAAACCACACAGACACACGGTCCTGCAAATGTTCTAACCATCTCCCAAATGGGCTTCGGGGCCTGCCACAGTCTAAGACTGCATCACTTTTCACTAGGATTGACCTTTGACTGGGATGGATTTGGATTTCCATCTCTGGCTTTGCTCCCCCCCCCCCCCCCCACCTCCTGCCCCTCCACCTTGCACAGCCTTCCACTCAGTCTCAGGAGTATGTCCTACTGAGATATTCCACATTGCTCCATGTCATCCTGGCTCAAGAATCACCTCAGTTCTCTCTCAATGACCCTCAGCTCAGACAGAGCCCGGGGACTGTCCCCTGAGCCACCCGGCAGTGACCTCTGCCCAGCAGTAGTGTCACAATGGGCCCATGTTCTGAAGGCTCTCAGTTGCCATCCTGTGGCCACACTGCAGGTGGCAAAACCCTTAAGAGTCAGGGCGTGGTAGGCACTGTGCATGTACCCCTAAGAGGATAGTGGGACCCCAGCTCTGCCTTTTGACTCTCAAGCCCTGAGATGACTGGCTTCAATATCCCACCAGTTTTCAACCATGATACATTTATGCTGCCATAGTTCTCAAAAGCAGCAGTCATTTGTTCATGGACCGCAACCTCCAAAATCCCTGTCTGTCTATCTGTCTCTCTCTCTCTCTCTCTCTCTCTCTCTCTCTCTCTCTCTCTCTCCTCACTGCTGGCTGTCTCAGGTATTGGTTACAGCTTCCCTTGCCCACAAGCTCCTGGATAGAGGGTACGGTCTGGGCTTTATCCTCTGTGCTCAGAAGCCAAGCCTGGTTACTGCTTGACATGCAGAAGGTGTTCAGAAACTGTTGAGATCTTTTGACCTTACCCCCCTGGCTCTCTGAAACTCTACCCTTTGGCCCCATCCTCTCTAATCCTCTAGATACTCAGCCATAGTCCAGCCCTCCAGCCTTCCCTGGCCTTGACACAGCCTCCCTGCCCCCCTCTCCCTCCTACTCCCCCTCCTCTTCCTCCTTCTCTTCTTGGGAGCAGCTCTCACTGTGCAGTCTTGGCTGGCCTGGAACTCTCTTGAGAGACCAGGTTGATCTTGAACTTATAGTAATCTTTTGCCTTTTCCCTCCTGCACGCTGGGTTTCCAGGCCTGTGCCACCATGCCTAACCCCAGGTTCCCTTATTTACTTGTGGAGCTGGACAAGGTATCCTCGGCCCCAAATCCAGAGGCTTTGGCCATAGGTACTCTGCAGCCCTTCAGCTTGCAGCAGTTGCAGTTTTGTAAAGTGCTCATGCTCACCCCCCCCCAAAAAATATATATCCTGGTAAAGAAAGCAACAAAGAGCAGGCACAGAGTTGGAAGGCCCCTTGTGGGTCGCCAACCACCCGTAGGCCACTCTCACGTGCTCGTGACCTCAAGCACATAGGTCTTTTAGAAGAAAACTGCCCTCTTGCCAACATCACGTTCTCCTCAAGCCACGAGTTTGATTCAAAGCACCCTTCTCAAGGGCACCCAGATTGCAGAGGCCGTGTCTGCTAGCAGGACAGAGGACAAGGGCCTCCTTGACGTAGTCCCCTCAGAGCACAGGGAGGAAGGCTAGAAGGGCCCTGCATAAAAACACTGTCCTTCAACCCACCCCAGCTTTTTCTTGTGTTCTTAAAAAAAAAAAAAAAAGACTTATTTTTAGCTTATGTGTATGTGTGCTTTGCCCGAATCCATGTGTTTGCACCACATAGGGTCTCGGTGCCCCGGAGCCAGAAGAAAGTGTCAAATCCTCCAGAATAGGAGTTACAGTTGCGAGCAGTCGGGTGGGTTCTGGGAACTGAACCCTGGTTCCTCTCCAGCACTCCTGGGGGGGGGGGGTGACCCCTGAAGTTAGATGGTGTGGGTAGAATGGTGGCTGCCCTGAGTTCTAAATCTGACTCCCTAAATACCTTGCAGGACTTTGGGCCTCTTTAGTCGCCTTTCTGAGACTCAGTTTCCCTTTGTGTAAAATGAGAACTGAATTAGCGTTAGCTGTCTGCAAAGCTTCTTAGATGACTGACTCAGTTGGCCAAAAAGACAGAGTTCCTCCTCGTAGTGAAAGTGGGGTGCTGTGTGGGAAGGAACTCTTCCTCCAGGCTTTGGAGAGGCAGAGTTGGGGGCGGGGCAGGGAGATATAATCAGGTAACTGACAATCTCACACTCCAGAAAAGAGACCAGCCAACGCCCTATGCTTGCACATTAGCTTTTAGGTGCTAGGCTCTGGGGGCTGAATTGGCACTCAGCAGGTTGGGTAGGGACATTTGGAGACCTGTCCCGGTGTGGTCCAGGCCAGAGGACCTCACCCTGTACTCAGGGCCAGCTTATGAAGGGAACAGGAAGACGCACTGGCCCTAGTTCCCAGAGTGGGAGAAAGGGGTGGCCACCAGGACAGAGGGAGAACCGGGGATTGGCAGTGGCTGTGGGCAGGGCCGGTTCGGACAAGGCGGAGTCAACTTGTACACGTGAAAAACTCTGGCTGAGGCCCAGGCTTTTGCCTTCCTCCTCCTCCTCCTCCTTCTCTTACCCACCCTCCTGCACCCCTCCTTCTCCCTTTTCCCTCCTCCCGCAGCTCAGGTTGCAGCTTTTTTTGGGGGGGGGGGGGGGGCGCTCACCTTTCCAAAGCCGGGAACAGCCAGGGTCCCGAGTAGGGACCCCGGCGGGGCGCGGGGCGCAGGACAGGGCACCCAAGCCTGGTAGCGCGGCCGCAGCGGGCGGGAGCTTGCTCGCCACGACCGGGACACGCGCAGAGTCCGCGGCGGCGGCCGGAGAGGGGCACCGCGCCGGGCAAGCCGAGCAAAGGTAAGCCCGGCGGCCCTTAAAGGGGCCGTCTGCCTTTGCGCTGGAGTGAGAGATTCCGGCAAAATTCCCGAGCTGCCGTTGGCGATTGGCGATCCGCGGGTGCGCTTATGTTTGGGGTGGGGGGTGGTGGGGGTGAAAGATGCCCTAGGAAAGCCACTCCCAAGTTCCAGGTGCTGAGGCAGAACGCGTGCCCCGCGGGGACTCTCGGTCGGGTACTTCTTTGGCCCTGGGCTCCGTCGGAACCATACAAATGCAAAAGTTCCCACCCAGGCGCAAGCCAGACGCTAAGTGTCTTCCTTATGGGAAGCGCAAGGGTCAGGAGTCCGCATAACCAAGGGACCCAGGAGTGTAGGGCCAGATTGCCACCTCGAAGGGCTTTCTGGGCTTTAGTGAACTTTCCAGCTCCACAGGCCATGGGTGGTAGGCCAGAGACCTGGGGAAAACTGAGAACAGGTGAAGCCCATGTCGGCTGTGTGTTGAATAGGGTCGCTAGGGAACGAGTCTCTTCTCTCTTGGAGGAAGTCCAGAGAGGCGACCGTCCTCCCGTCTTCATCAGCTGTGGCCAGAGGCTGATAGGGTGTGGAAAAGAGGGTAGGGGGCCTTGGTCTCAGAAGACATGGCTTGACTGCTGTTTGGAGGACACAAACAGGACTCTGAAAATAGAGTTGGTCAATGACCCTGTTCCACCCTGTTGGGGGACAGGCCCCTGGCATCTGCAGGCCTTATCGTTTTTGTTTTTGTTTTTGTTTTTTTGTTTGTTTGTTTTCCCTTACGGAGGGGTCAGCACTCCTCTAGGCCCCAGTGGCCTCATTTATTTGTTCCTAAAGCCTTTCATAGGAGTAGGGGGTAGAATTGTGGGATAGAGGGGGTGGTCCTCAAAGTCTTCTGATCTCGGCCTGCTGCTGTCTGCCCCTCTTTCCCATCCCAGCTTGGCCCTCAGCAGCCTTCCCCAGCTGTGGTTTGTTGCTTGGGCACAAACACTACCAGCTGGCCCTTACCGTATCAGATGTGAGATTCAACATAGACCCCATACATAGCACATAGTGAAGTGGGGTAGGGGTGTTGGGGGAGCCAAATCCTTCCATCCTAAGAACTCTTGTCTTTGCCATGCCTTGGGCCTGGGATATCATCTGGGGTGTGGCCAACGGGCAGCTGGAGCTCTGGGCTTCTCTGTATCATGAAAATCCTAGAGAGCGCCTCCTTTTGCCCCAGCCAAGCTCCTGTCTCCAATCCCTGCCGTGTGCCGAGCAAGGTGTCATAATAACATCATGGTATTTCATGAGCTATCACCACCGTCTCACTAGGCAGAGAGCAGACATTGGGATGAGTGTTCCCCGGGTGATGCCGAGGGGTGATCCATTCTACTTCTATCTGACCCCAAGTCTGCTCTCAGCCCCTGCTCCACCTGGGCAGGGCCCAGCCTGTGCTGGACTCCTCAGGAAGGAAGGATGGGGGGCAGTTCTCTAGGTAACCAGGCTCCCTATCCTGTTCCAGGCAGAACCAGGCTTTACCAGAGGGACAAAGATCTGAGAGGCAAATAGGTTCCTTGTCTGGAACTGCAAAGGGAGGGGATACATGGCCTGGGATCCAGAAGGGAAGGAGCTGTGTTTCTCCACAGACCTGTGTGTGTTGTCTGCTAGTTAATCCATCCTGCTCCAGGGGGAAGGGGCCCCACTTTGTAGAGATGAGCCCAGTTTGGGTCTTTTGAATCCTATCTCATTCTAGCCTCCTGTTCTGCCCTTCCTCCTCCTCCTCCCCACCTTCCCCCTCCCTCCTCCTCCCCTCCCTTCTCTCCCTCCCCCTCTCCCTCCTTCTCTCCCTTTCCTCCTCTCCCTCCTCCTCCTCTCCCTCCTCTCTCTTCTCCTCTCCCTCCTCCCCTCTCCCTCTCCCCCTCTCCCTCCTCCTTTGTTTCCTTTCCTTCCCCAAGTTTGGGACCTGAAGGGAGGAAGGGTGGCCAAACTGTAACCGTTACTTGAACCCGTGCCTTGTTCCTGTTGATTGTGTGGCCAGCAGCAAACTCCTGACCATCTTCAATGTCCTGTGTGAAGAAGAGCTTCTGATGGGGAGGGTCGTTATTGTATAACACATGGAAGCTGAGGTGATCTTGTCCTAGTAAGGATCGGATGGGAAAGGCAATGCCTCGGTGATGCCCTGGGGCTAACTCTGGGATGGACACCATGGAACCCCATCAAGCCAAGGTCTTAGGCAGAAGTTTTGCCCCTTTGGGTTGGATAAGAGAATGAGGGAGCTCAATGGAGACATGCCAGGAAGGGCCAGCAGTCTGTGCTAGGTTGGATCAAGTAGGCATGTAGCCTTTTGGCAGGACCCTGGCCTTGGGGTGAGAGGACCCTTTCTTGGTATTTAATTATTTGCAGTCTCTGTTCTGCCCTGCTCTCCATGATCGACGGGCTGGCTGAGTTCCAGACCTACCTGCTTAGCTTCACTCCTTTGGGACTAAGTCACATTTCTTTCCCTGAGCTATGTGTCTCTCTTCTTCCCTGGACCCTTCACCTTCGCTCTCTAGGCGTTTGCTGCTGAGTGGGCACTTTCCTATCCCAGAGGGTAGGGACATACCAAGGTTAGGTAAGCACTGGCTCCTACAACTGCATGCGTTCACGTGTAAACACACACACACACACACACACACACACACACACACACACACACACACTTGCTCTCAGGGGGCCAGAGGCCTGGGATCACTATAGGGCTGGTGGCCAGGCCTTCCAAGAACCAGCCTGTGGTGCAGCATCAGGGGAAAGGAGGAAGGATGTGGGTGCATTTCAATCTGGTCTGGCTGCAGCTCCTGATGGTCTCAAAGCCCTATCTGCTGTGGAGGCTGGGTCAGGAGGCTTTGTCTGCATAGGAGGTGGGGTCAAGAGGCTCTGTCTGCATAGGAGGAGGGGTCAGGAGGCTGGTCTAGGTTTGGCTTTGAACTGAAAAGGTTCACAAAGCTGCCTGATAGCAAGCAAACCCGAGTAAGTCAGGACTGTTATGGAAGACATTGGCCCAACTTGGAAAGGGACCTGAGTATGTACACGCTGGATATACTATGCCCCCCCGTTTCACACAGGGTCTCTCTACATAGCTGCCCTCAAACTTACTATGTAGATCAGGCTGGCTTCGAGCTCGCAGAGATTCACCTGCCTCTGCCTCCCAAATGCTGGGACTAAAGATGAGTGCCACCATGCTAGACTGGCCCTTCTTTAAAAAAAACAAAACAAAAAGTATGTGTGGTTAGGCCAGAGATTGGCATCACCAGATGTCTTCTCTGTCATCTTCCACCTTTAAATTTTTTCTTTTTTTTAAAAGATTCATTTATACACACGAGTGTCCTATTTGTATATATGCCTGCATGACAGAAGAGGGCATCAGATCCCTTATGGATGGTTGTGAGCCACCATGTGGATGCTGGGTATTGAACTTAGGACCTCTAGAAGAGCAGCCAGTGCTCTTACCTGCTGAGCCATCTCTCCAGCCCCAAATCTTTTCTTCTCTTGAGACAGTCTTGCTGAGTCTGGAGCTAACCCCTTTCCCTTATGGTCAGCCACCTGTCCTTGGATGCCTGCTGCCTCATCATGGGGTCACAGGGCCAAACTGCCTGGGTCTTCCATAGATGCTGGGGATTTGAACTCATGTCCTCTTTCTTCTCCCATTAGCTGAAGTCTTTCCTGGAAACAGGAAAGCAGCTGGTTGATTGTTTTCTCATTCACTATGTACATGCGCATGTCTAAGGCTAGCCATTTGGCAGAGGCTGAAGCTCGGTGTATAATTCTGCCCCTGCCACTCAATAGCTGGTTGCCTTTGGGTAGGCAATTTGCTCCCCACAAGCTTCAGCCTCCTATCTTTAAAACGGTTCATGTGGTTTTGAGGATTGCGGTGAGGTCATGTCTTCTGTAAGCCTCAGCTTCTTGCCTTACCTGATGTCATTATGGAGGGGCTATGGTGCCTGGAGCAGCTGGGCCTGCGCTTGAGTCTTTCCTGAAGGCCGGAGCTCTGTGGTAGGGACACAAGGGCTCAGCCCCGCAAGGTAGGAGGAGAATTCTCTTACTTGGAAAACCTGCTCTATCTTATTATCACAAGAAACTCTGAGAACGCTGAGGAGTGATTTCTGCCTGTACACTTTACACCACCCCTCTTCCGTCTGGGGAGCCTCCTCAGGAAGCAAGCTTGCTTGCTTCTGGTCCCAGCCACCCAGCAAAGGAAACTCTTGCAGGATGACCAGATCTAGGGGACAGAGGCATAGTTCCATGTGTTGGTGGGCTTCGCTGCCTGGAATCTAGGTGTGGCTGGAGGGCGGGGTCTCCAGACTAGGTCCGGCCAGCCAGGAGGTCACGGAGCCTCTTCCTTGATCTCACTGCTGGGTTTATACAGAGCACCACATTCTGAACTAATTCCCTCATGAGGCCTATTCTCCAAGCAAGGCAGCCAGAGGGAGACCCTCTGGTACCCAGTTGCTCTGAGGAGCAGAAAAGGACTTTGAACACCCTACATCCCAAGCTCACTTCTGGGCTCAGCTCTGCCTGCCCCTCTGAGGAGCCTTGGGCAGATAACTTTTCTTCTTAGCCTCATCTTCTTGGCCTTGAGAAAAAGAAGCACAGACCAGGGACTTCTAAACCCCATCGAGCCCCGCTGGCTTATGCCTCCATCTTTTGCAAGTAAGCTGTGTTGTGAGGCCCCAGGAGGGCCTTAGTCTTTCAGTCCTCCAAATTTCACAGCCCAGACGCTTCTCCCCACTGAGATCTGGGTACTCAGTCCTTGCCATGGCCCTGAGGGGCAAGGAAACCGGAGGCCTCAGGTAGGAGGAGAAAAGTATTACCAAAAGGAGTGGACGCAGGATTCAAATGCTACAAATAGATACCACACACTCGAGGACAAAGGCTGTGAGCGATGGTTCCTTTCAAGTCTTACCTGTTTTTGTGATTAGTCTAAAACCTAAGAATGGTTTTGTTTTTATTTTTTATTTTTTTTCTGAGTCAGGATCTTAATGTATTCCCATGCTGGCCTCTAACTCATGATGTAGCCAAGGGCAACCTTGACATTTCATCCTCCTTTCTCTTGGCATGTGTCACCGTTTACAGTTTAAGGAGGACTAGGATTGAACCCAGTCCCTCAGGCATGCTAGGCAAGCACTCTGCCCACTGAACTGTATCTCCAGGCCTGTTTCGCCTTCTCAGGACAGCATTTTGCTATTTAGGCCTGGCCACCCGGGGAACTTGCTATGTAGGCCAGGTTGGACTCGAACTTGTGGCAATCCTCCTGTCTCTCATTCATGAGTACTTGAATTAGAGGCATGCACTAGCACTCCAGGCCTAAGGAGTATGTGTGTGTGTGTGTGTCTGTGTGTGTCCGTGTGTGTATAAATATATATATATTTTTAAGTGGTTGGGGGAAAAGTCCCAAGAAAAGAATAATATTTTATGGCGCTTAAATTTGTAAATTTGAGATCTTAGTGTCTTTAAATAAAACTTTCCTAGAACACACACACACTCTTTCCTTCACGAGGGTGGCATTGCCTGGCTGCAGCAGAGAGCATGATCCTTAGGCCTGGGAAGAGCGGCTGGCTGACTTCTTACAGGAAAAGCTTGCTGACCCTTGCTCGTGCTGTTCTCTGGGCCTTGCTCTAAATCACTCTGGAGTCTCAAGCTAAAAATACTTCTTATTTACAAAGAGGTATTGCTGCTTTCTTACTAGGTAAGTGTTCATTATGGAAACGTTAGAGGACACCAATGAGAAGAAATGAAAACTGCCCACAGCTGTGGAGCCCAGCTGACCACTGTTGGCATTTTGACCAGTTGCCTGCTTTACATCTGCTGTGATGGTGTTTATATGCACATGTGGGGGTGATGTGTCCGTACCCTGAGATGCACCCTCCCTAGGATGTACACAGCTGCCCTCTTCACTTGAAAATACCTCTCAACTGGACTCGTGGGAGACATTTCAGCCAAGGGTTCCTGGTAGATAACTGGCCCTGCGTGCTGAGGCCCAGGGCTTAGAGGCCCAGCGTTGTGGGTCTGAGAGTCATCAGCACAGGGGGTTGTGGTTTCCACTCCAGGAGAGGATGAGATCACCCAGGAAATGTGTTGTGGAGGGGAAGAGCAAGGGGCCGGAGAGGGAACTAGGGGTGTGCCGCCATTCAGGGGCAGGTGAGAATGTGAGTTCACTAGACATCGTAGGGGGCAGGCAGGTGGAAGGGAAGAAGTGGAGGAGACTGAGGAGGCACTGCGGTCCAAGGCACAAAGCATGGGAGAGAGCCTGGAGCTGAGCATGCATGCTTGTGAACCCAGTGGCAGAAGGGAGCCAGCCCTCGAGGGCCCATGCCCTGGCTGGTGAGTGACACTGACAGGGATATTTAGAGACCAGTGGAACAGCCAGAGCTGCCCAGGGGCCCCCTAGAGGAGGCATGGAGGAGCGGTGGGCTGAAATGGACCCTGGTCTGTGACGAGGAGAGGCCATGTGGAGTTCAAGGAGGAGAGAGGTTAGTGTACTGACCCAAAGCCTGGGCTAGCCAGGAGAGCCTCAGGAAGTTGGTGGGAGTGACACACTGTTGTTTCAGACCAGCAACTCTGATGGGAACAAGGGAGATTGGAAAAGAGTGACCCGGCAGAATATGGCTAGGGGTTAGTGTGGGCCAGGCTGGTGGGAGTGGAGAATAAATAGGATTAGGGTTAAAAGAAGCCAGGAAATTCCCCTTGTACACACACACTCCCTGTTTGTGGGACTGTGAGGTCCCCCGGGGACACTAGTGTTTAAAGGCCCCCTTCAGTGCTAAAGTTAGGCATGGAGACAAAACGTGAGATGTGACAGGCTACCAAGGGAGACTGAACTTGACGTCCTGTATTTCTGCTGTTTGTTGTGAAGACGGTGGCGTTACTGTCTGTGGATGTGGAAGGAGAGGAAACAGCTGTTCTTTTAGGATTTAAAGAAAGCCCCAGACAAGGTTGGAGACTGTAGATTTTTTTTTCTTTATAACTTTATTTTTATTTTATGTTCCGTGCTGTTTTGCCTACATGTGTGAGGGAGTCAGAAGCCCCGGTGCTGGAGTTACAGACGGTTGTGAGCTGCCATGTGGGTGCTGGGAATTGAACCCGGGTTCTTTGAAAGAGCAGCCAGTAATCTTAACCACGGAGCCACATCTCCAGTTCTGAATTTAGATTTTTTTTTTTCTTTTTAAGAGAAGGCTTCGTTATATAGCCTTGGCTGTCCTAGACTTGCTTTGCAGACCAGGTTGCCTTTGAACTCACAGAGGTCTGCCTGCTTCTGCCTTCCTGAGTGTTGCAATCATAGGTGTGTGCCACCACACCAGGCTGAATTTATAGTTAAAGATATATATATTTTTAAATGTCTAATAAGAATTAGGCATATTTTTGATGACACAGTGTTACATGTATGTGTCAACTAATGATGGGAGGCCAGGGAGAGGCCCCAGGACAGGGCCAGCCCCATCTCACAGGCCTGGAGGCAGCCACATGTATTTGGTTCTTCTCACTGTCCCTCCTTCATTGGGAGGCCTCCAACTTCAACACTGTGTGACTTCCTGTGAGATTTTCTGCACCCCCCACCCTCCCATGTCCACTGCCACGCAGATGAGGCGAGCTAGGCTGTGATGGGGGCCTTAAGCCCAGTCTTTGCATGGTCACAGTCACAGGTGGCTCCGGGCAGACCATGGTTATAGGTGTGTATGTGTGTGTGTGTGTGTGTGTGTAAGGAAAGTGAGGAGCAGAGTGCTACTGTGTAGATTCAGGCGTTCTCCGGGTGTGCCAGAATTCTATAGCTAGGGACACCAAAGTCCCAGGCTGGAGGAGATGTCAGGGGCCCTGTGGGGAGAAGTTATACTTGACACGAGTAGTTGGCTCTCCTCTGGTACCTGGCCTGCCTGTCACTATAATCCAGTCCCCTCTCAAGCCAAAGAGAGTGGAAAAGAGAGAGAGAGACAGACAGACAGACAGACAGACAGACAGATAGACAGAGAGAAACTCCAGAGTTTGGGGCCTGTACCAAGGAGAAATCAGGGCCAGACGGACCCTCCTGTGCCCAAGGCTGCTGCCCCTACCAAGGAGAAGAAAAGAGAAGCCTAGAAACAGGTCTCTGGCTGCCTGAAAGAGGTGTGTGTGTGTGTGTGTGTGTGTGTGTGTGTGTGTGTGTGTGTGTGTAGGGGGAGAGGCGACCAGCCCTTGACTACCTGTGGCAGAAGGTCTTAGAGCTCATAGTTGACCATGGTACTGCCTTTGTCCTTGGGGAGCCTAACGTCTGTGTATATGGAAGAAGAAAGGAGCTTCGAGCTCCTGTTGGTTGGTGGCTTAGTGGGCTCCTGGATCACTTCTTTATCCCTCCTGAGGAGGCGCGGAGTCAGGGCACTGCTGTGTGTATCTAAGGCTATAGATAAACACAGTGAGGTAAGCCCTGTGCTTGTCCTGAAGGGTATCAGGCCTGCTTCTGAGTTCTTGCAGGCTACTCCGCTGGTGGCGGGAGAAAGCCTTTCATTTTACCTGGAGGAAAGGGGCGTGCTCACGTACAGCTTCCCCAGGGGTGGCACCAGTGGGGGTGGGGTGGGGGAATGAGGAAGGGCGGTCCAGAAGGGGGCTGTGTCCAGAGCAGTGGGGTATGAGTGTGGCAAGTTCAGTCAACTGAATAGGACACTCCCGGAAGCCTGAGAGCTGACTCTAAAGAGACAGAGGGACAAGCATGGTAGCATACACCTTTGATCCCAGCACTTGGGGCAGAGGCAGGAGGATCTCTGTGAGTTCAAGGCCAGCCTGGTCTACAGAGTGAGCTACATAGAGAGGAGCCTCTGTCTCAAAAACACCACACACACACACACACACACACACACACACACACACACACACACGGGGTGGGGGGTAGGAAACAAGGGGCCAAGACACCCTGAGGCCTGTATGCTGCACCCTGGAGTTTGTGCTTTTGGTAAGGGCTGTGCCCTCTTGGGGGATTTTTGGCATGCCAGGGTGTCATGTTAGAAGCATGTTGCATGGGTGAGCATAAATGCCCATCATAGTTGGACTCGAGGCTGGGCATTATTTCTGCTTACAGGCAGGTGTGCCTTCCAGGTTGCACAGCCCTTGTATGTATGTTCTTTGGCACAGATGGAGAACTTTGGAGAGTAAGGCTCATGGCTTGTGGCTCTTGCCATAGGATCTTTCTGGTGAGAATGAAATGTTGTACCCATGTGACCACTGAGCTACATTCCAGCACCAAAACCAAACAAGATGGGCCCAGAGTCCCAACACTTAGCCTCCCGACCTGGCCCCAGAAGGCCTTCTCCTGTAGGAACCTTTTCAAGTTCAGTCACTGTCCACAGCATCTGTCGCTTGGCAGGGTGACTACAGGCCTGTCTGTCCTCTTCCATTCTGGCCACTCTGAAGGCCCCAGGCCTACAGTCTTTCTCATCCGGCTGGGACGGGGAGTCAGTGAGGAGGGTTCTGGCTGTTGTGGTTGCCCCAGGCAGCAAGGGCAGCCAGCTTCCCTGTGCCTCACCCTCCAGCAGGGTCAGGTGGCGGGCAGAGGCGATGGGATCTGCTGGCTCCCTGAAGTACAGCTTCAGGCCTTGCTTATGACGTCTGCAAACTTGGTCAGCCGTTGCTTCTAGCTCCTTGAAATTCCTCCAGGGCACACAGTGGCTAAGTGCCTGAGATGGGGACAGGATGGAGAAGCCGAAGGGTTTCAGGGGGGTCCCCAGTTGTTGGTCTGCCTTTGGGACTGAGGGGCAGACCCTCTCGGGCTTCATAAAGTGGCCAGCCCCTAATTATATCCTTCAGCCTCTGGCTGTGGGCCCAGAGACTGATGCCAAAACAAAGTCTTACTCCCAAATGCCACAAATGGAGCAGGTGTCCACAGGCGCCTGCTGTATGGTACCCGCACAGCACAGGAACCAGTGCCATTGTGTGGAGATGAGTCGTTAGTCAGGTCCTATTGGAAGAGCTCACCCAGCTATCTTGGGCCGGGGTTGGCAAAACTGAAGACTCAAGATACCCAAGGTACAAGTACAAAGCCCCACCTGATGTTAGAGCCCCTTGGAGCATGACTGTGAGACGGGAGGTCAGTCAGGAAGTCCCAAATCCTGACACTGTTTGGTACAGGCTGGGTAACTGCAGCCATGTTTAGGTAGGAGGCCCCAGGGTGCCTGGAAGGAGTTTGCTGAAAGGATTCTCAGAGCTGGCCTCTGAATTTAAAGATGCTTACCCCTGCTCTCAGCTATCTTCCCGGTGCCCTTGTGTGTTCTGCCAACCCCCTCAGCCTCCACGTTCTCCAGTCCAGGGTCCTAAGCTCAGGACACCGATAGGAGATATCTGATGTCCGAGGATAACAGGCTAAGTGTACCCGCCCCCCCCAACTTGGACCATGGGCCCCTACAGCTGGCCTGAGCCACTGTGTGGAACTTGCTTCCTCCTAAGAGGGACATAAGACCTGTCCCCTTCCTGGCCCTGCCCTGTGTGACCTGCAGCAGAGCTGTCTAAGGCAGGACCTGCCTCCCTAGCCTTTTTCCATAAACGCCGCCAGCCTGCTCTTTGGTTTCCTGAACTGCCTGCCTGCTTGCCCGCAATGCCTGCCTTTCTTCCTCCTGGTGGCTGGGGCAGTGGGGAGAGGCAGCAGTGGGCGGGGCTGTGCTGAGGCTACACGCGTGATGCTCACTCACTCAGACTCTCCACTTGGAGGTCATCTGATATCAAAAACTTACCCAATCCCTCCAACTCCTAGTCTTTGCACCCAAACCTATGTTCCCAGGACTCCTCTGCCCGCCATGGGCTGCTTCATACTTCTGACTGCTCAGCCGCATGTCCTTGACCAATTTCTAACCCTCCCCAGCCACTCCTTCCCTCCTCCAGCGCTGCCATACTGGGCCCAGTCCACTGTCTCTCACTTGGGTCTCTACTGGCGCTGCCTGAGAGGAACGCTTGCCCACGTACAGTCTGTTGGTAACATGGCAGCCAGAGGGAGTCCGTTCAAACATCAGCGGGATCTTGCCACGCATATGCTCACACCCTCCTGTACACTCGCTGAGATTCCCAGGAAGCACAGCTGCTCTGCATCTCCCCCCCCCCACCCCGCTACCCCACCCCCACCCCCTCCCCCCTCCCAACTCTCTAATACTGCTCAAAAATTGAGCACTCAGGTCTGCCTCAGGACCTTGCATCTGCCCTACCCCCACCCCCACCCCCCAGCCAACCTGCTCCCCTCACACTCTACTCTGAACTTGTGAGATTTCAGTCTTTTAGGGAGATCTTTTTAAGAATTTATTTTTATTTTATGTACATTGGTGTTTCGCTTGCAAGTATGTCTGTGTGCGCTGGGGGGGGGGCGGGGGGCACGGGGGTCAGATCCCCTAGTTCTGGAGTCACAGACAGTTGTGAGCTGCCCTGTGGGTGCTGGGAATTGAACCCAGGTCCTCTGGAAGAGCAGCCAGTGCTCTTCACTACGGAGCCATCTCTCCAGCCTCAGGGAGCTCTTTCTGATCACCCTGTTTAAGCTCAGACCTCTTCTGCAATCCCGCCTTTCCACTGGATTTTCCTTTGTCACACTTGCTGCCACCTACAACCCTGCCCGTTTTGCTGGCTGCACACCTGTACCCCCTCTGAAGAAGGTACAGGGCCAGGCTGGAGTGTGGCTCGGTGCTAGAATGCTTGCCTGACTGTTGACTGAGGTGGAAAAGAACATTTGCTACCTAGGTATCAGGAAGAGGACAGGATGGGGAAAGCCCACAGGTAAATGAGAGGAGTGTTGTGGTCACCATTATGCACTCAACAACCTGGAAACTGATGCCTCAATTTGAGCATGCCGGCTCGGTCCCTTGCAGTATGTGAGCGCCTTCTTTCAGTCTGTAGGTGCTGACTAAAGCACTCCATAAATACCAGCCCCTTCCTTGGTGAAAGGCTTCTCTTTCTCTCAGGCCTGCTTGGCTCCTTCTTCCTTCCCCTGTGACACCCTTATCTCTGGCACCAACCGGAAGTGCTGGCAGTTTGTGTGTGCCTAGGAGACAAGGAGGCTATACCTGAGCAGGAGGCAGAAGGCAGGCTGACTAGGGGCTGCCTACGCAGCCCACAGCTCTAGAGGGGCCTCCGCTGTGACCTCCCTCCATGTCACCCTACTGGGCGGCACCCCGACACCACACTTCTCTTCCCCTGGCACCAGTTGCACGGGACAGACCCAGATGGCTCTTTGGCCTGGGGACAAAGGCCACACTGTGCCCGGCCCTGGGCGGGCCTCAGGCTGGGTCACACTGGGCCTTTCTGTCCCTAGTTGGAGATGAGGGACAGACAGCACCAAGGTGACAGGCCCTTTTCCTGTCTCCCTTCCCCCTCAGCCCCCAACTCTAAGGATCTGATTCTCCCAAGGCAAAAGTGACAGAGCATCTTGTGTCTCAAGCTGAGGAACAACAAACCATTCACTGCCCCGACTGCCCTGTCACACCCAAGGCCCTATTGCATTCAATACCCTAATTGTCCCTAGCAGAAAGAAGTAGCCACTCTCTGGTCACCATTCCTGCTGCCTGCTCTCATGTCACTGTCAGGAAGTCTATCCTTACGTCCAGCCTCCATTCCTCATGCTGTAATGACAGCCATTTCCTCTTGGCCTCTTCTCCAGAGAGAGAACAGCTGGTCGCTATTGCGACGCAGGAGCCCCACACACTGCTCAGGTCAAGCCTTGAGCCTAGAGCCCAGGTTCCATTCTGCATTCCCAGCTTTCCCCCACTGTTCCACCCTCCACTCCATCCTAGGCCTTGGCTCCTGACTGAACCCTAGAGCAGATGGGATTTTGGCTCCATCCTTGCCTTGAAGAAATTATCTGCCCTAAACAAAAGCCGGAGTGTAAATCATGGCAGCTACTGGGAGTTCCCTGAGCTAGCAACCCATCGCACGATCCCATAAGCCCACGCTGTAGGATGGCCTTATGGGAGAGCTGTTTTTGAAAGGACTGGTCCCTCTTGGTAGAGTTGAAACCATGAGCAGCCACGTACATGTGTCCCCTGCATCCCCTAGAATAGCCTTGTCCATGTGCCCCCTGTCCCCTAAGATAGCAATAGTGGTGTACACACACACACACACACACACACACACACACACACACACACACACACTATTCCCCTTGGCTTGCTCCTAGAACTTGGCAAGTGTAGATATGTACTCCCCAGTCAGAGAAGGTCCCTTCTATTGGCTTCTGCTGCTGTTTCTCTTCTCCTTTCATCATCTGCAACCCTGAGGACTCCTCTCCTATCCCAGATGGCAGTTTGGAAGGGTGAGCTGACAGTCAGCCCCCATCTGAACCCCAGATGCTGCCAACCACGTCTCCACATGCTAGTTTTTTGAGACACTGTTTTAAGCATGTGTCTTCTGCCTGTCTTGGAGGGATCGGCCTGTAATCCTAGAGAGGACACTGAAGCAGGAAGGTCGGGAATTGGAAGCTAGCCAGGGCTACATTGAAATGCCCTTTGCAAAAGAACAGGCTGGAGGGGCTGGAGAGATGGCTCAGAGGTTAAGAGCACTGGCTGCTCTTCCAGAGGTCCTGAGTTCAATTCCCAGCAACCACCGGTTCACAACCATTACATCTGGTGCCCTCTTCTGTCCTGCAAGTGTATATGCAGGCAGAACACTGTATACATAATAAATTAATCCTAAAGACAAACAAACAAAAACAAAACAAAACAAGAACGGGCTGGAATCATGACTTGCTGTGTGCACTTACAGAGGACCTGAGCTCAGTTCCCCGAACCCATTTCAGACACCTCCCAGATGCTCTGGAATTCTAAGTCCAGAGGATCCAACTCCCTCTTCTGGCCCCCAAGAGGCACCTGCATACATGTGACATATACATACATATACGGATATATATACATATACATGCACATAATTTTTTTTTTTAGTTGAAGGAGGCAGCATTTTCCTTGCCTACCACTTACAAGGCCCTGGATTCAATCTCAAGTATTTTCCCAGGCCCCGGAAAGTTCCAGAAGCTGGCGATTTGAATTTTTTTTCTGATGTCTTTGGTCACTCCAGCGTTCAGCACACCTGGACAACAGTGGACATGTACACAGAGCGATTGCTGCCCTCCGCTCGTGCTGGGGATGAGAGTTAGCAGGCAGGGTGTGACAGCTCTTCTTGTCACTGGAGCCCATCTGTCCTGTTACCATCATAGGGCCTCTGTGGGTCCTTTCAGTTAGATCCCACACACAAGGGCATGTAGCGGGGTGGTTTGGGGAGCTTTCTCTCAGAGTTCCGCAGAAGGCAGGCTGGGGCTGTAAGAAGAAATGAAATGAGTGGGACTCCAGGCTGGACCGAGGTGGGCAAGGCACGGAAGCCGAGAAGAGCCCTCAGCAGTGTGCCATCATTAGCCTGAGTTCTTGGCAACAAGGATCTTGCTTAGTTACTGTCACCCAGTGCCCGGCACCATGCTGTACGCAGGAGATGCTCCACTGATGGTGTGCCATGCTGACTTGGACTGTAAGTTCCTCAGCTAAAGAGGGCTCAGCTGGCAGCACAGACCAGAGCCTTCTGCTTGGAAAGGCACAGGCTTGGGTCAAGAGAGCCCGAGGGCTCAGCAGCTCAGTTGTGGTAGGGACAGCTAGGAGCAGGGAGTGCCGGGGGGGGGGGCCGCGGGGGGAGTGGACCTTTTCCAGTCTCACCAAGGACAGAAGATATGATCATTAAGCAAAGCAAACATGTTACTGACCCGTAATCCTTTAAACCGGAGGATTCAGGAGGGGCCTGGTTGCCTTGGCAACTGGGTGCTAGCTAGCCGCAGGCCTGAGCATCTTTCAGAACTGGGTTATAAGTAGGCCCAGGGAGGAGTGCAGATGGCCCCTCCCAAACAGGGTTGGCTTTTTTGATGCCTTCCTGGCCAGGATGGGAAGCTAAGGGGGTTATGTAGCCTCTGGTCCCTGCAGCCCCACTGTAGGTGAAGGCAGTGTGGGCCAAGCAGGAAGGGGATGTGCCTGTGAGTGAGTGCTTATGAGCCCGTGGAGGATGCCTATGGGAAAAGCACAGTGGGGCCCAACTTTAACCCTAGTACTCAGGAGATTGAGGTGGGTGGATCTAAGCCAGCCTGGTCTACATAATGACTTTCAGGCCAGGCAGAGATACACAGAGAGACTCTGTCTCAAAACAGAGAGGAGGAAGAGAAGCGCCCAGCTCTGGGTAACGTTTGTGGTACCATCCAGAGGTCAGGGAAACAGAACAGGACAGCTCCCATTCCACTGTGTCCTCAGCCCAGGACACCCAGGGCTGCTCAGAGGACTGAGGCGAGGGAGGCGCCAGCAGCTCAGGCTTCCCTTTTCCTGGGCTAGCTGAGTTTCCCACGCTGTTCCTGGCTTGCACACTGCAGCTGGAACAGAGGTGGGTGGGGCTGGGACATGCACTTGCTCTGCCTTGATTGCCTAAGGATCCCGGATGAGCCGGAGGGGGGTCGATTCTGATATCAGTGTCAGGTGTCACGGAGTTTGACACCTATTGACAAGTGGGCTGGTGGCCACCAATCAATCAGGCTCTTTCGAAAAGAGCAGATGGCCTGGGGGCCATCCAGTTCTGATGTCCTGCCCTCAGAGATCTCTAGACTGGCTGAAGGCTGAATGTCTGGAATGGCCCCTCGCAAACCTGCCGTGGTGGCAGGGGAGGCGATGTTCATGGACCACGGTAGCTGAGAGTCACTTGAGAAAGGAACAGGGTGAGATCTTGCTATCACGGAGCTGAGGTTGTGGTCCAGGTGACCTAAGTGTGACATGGGCGGAGCCTGGCTCCCATGGGTATAGAGTGGCCACATCACTTTGTTCTCTCCTCTCTGTCCCAGGACCCACCACGGGCCCCTGCTGATGATGAACAAGATGAAGAACTTCAAAAGAAGACTTTCCCTATCCGTGCCCCGCCCAGAGACCATTGAGGAGTCATTGGCTGAGTTCACGGAGCAGTTCAACCAGCTCCACACCCAGAGGAAAGAGGGTGAGGGTCAGGCCACCTAGCTCTTTCCCACCCAGACTCCCTGTGACCCCCGTGCTGACAGAGGGATGGGGTGTCCTGGGCAGTGGGAGGTAGGGACCAACACCTGTCCCACTCAGACATGCCATTCCATCTGTGGGCTGTACCCAAGCATGTTCTCCCCCACAGATGGCGGGGATGAGCCTGGGCAGCTGTCCCCTGGCATGCAGTATCAACAACGGCAGAGCCAGCGCCGCTTCTCCATGGAGGTGAGGGTGCCCTTTCTGGGCTCCACGGGTCAGGCACATCTGCAGCAGTGTACATAGCAGGGCGGTTCCTGGAGAGCCTGCCACCCAGGCCTCAGATTGGAGTAGCTTATTGTGGGGGTTCAGGGAGATTATATATATGAAGTGCTAGAACATTCCTGCTAGACAATCTGACTGTTTTTATGACCCACATACCTGTGCCAAGTATAGAAAAAAAAATTTGCTTACAAAACTACATTGTCTGTGGGTGCATGAAATTTATGTTCTATAGTGAGAGCTGCTGCGGCCCAGAGAGGGAAAGGTCATAGGGTAACCCTTGCAGGTTCGCAGATGTATAACCCCTCAGGTAGCTGTGAGCCTGAGGTCATTGCCTATAGCTTGGCCCTACCCAATATGGACAGGTAGATCCAGAGTGAGAGGCAAGGGTCTTCTGAGGCCCACGTGGGGTTCCCATCCATTCTGCTACCTCAGGACCTCAACAAGAGGCTCTCTCTGCCCATGGATATCCGCCTACCCCAGGAATTCCTGCAGAAGCTACAGCTGGAGAGCCCAGGGCTGCCCAAGCCGCTCACCCGCATGTCCCGCCGTGCCTCTCTGGTGAGTCCAAGGAGGGTCAGAGACTGCTGAGTGTGAACACACAGACACACACACACACACACACACACACACACACACACACACACACACACACAGCCTAGAGTGGTTTCCAGAAAGATTCCTATGCCTCTGGCGCCACCTGCTGGCCTTTGTGGATTCCAATAAATAGTCTTTTTTTGTTTGTTCTTTTTAAAGAACGAAATTAGCTTTTATTATTCACATACTTAGTAGAAAAGGGGATTTAGGGGAAAGGGTGGAGCTGTATGAAAAACTCTGGTGTGGTCTGGCACTACTATTTACATGTGGGAGCAGCATTGTCCTCACATCAGACTTAGCAGGTGCACTTGTCTGAAGAGCCTTTGCAGACACAGCCCTGAAGGTCACATCTGGGTATGGAGCTAAATAGCCCCAAAGTCTGTACTCCCATCATTCCTTAGAGGCTGTTGCAGAAGTGCCAAGAATTCAAGGCCAGCCTGGGCTCCGTAGTTCCAGGCCAACGTAGGCTACACTGTAAGACTGTCTCAAAAACAAAACAGGGAGGGGGGAAAAAAAGAAAAGAAAAGAAATGAGGATCAGGATAGGGTTCAGGTTGTATTTCTCTGTGAAGCAATGTGGTTCAAGAGTCTCCTGGCCTTGCCATCATGGGCATGCGCTTGGTCATCCTTGGAATAGCTGCTGTATACATCCACAGGTTCACTAGGGAGCTGGAATAAAGAGTGGCTAGACCCTAGCAGTGGTCTTTGATGGAGAGAGATAAGCACAACTCGAGTCAGTCACTACTGTGTGTCCAGGCATTTGGAGAACACTGATTAAGGAAACGCTTTGCTTTCCTGGATAATGACAAAACAACAAAACAGCCCCTACCCCCTCAAAAAAAAAACCAACCCGCCAGTCATGGTCATCCATTCCTGCTGGAAGGCTAGAAGGCCACACACAGGATATCATATAGCACATGCATGTTATGTAATGTGCAGTAAAAATGAAAGACCTCCCCAGGAAAACAAACAAAACAACAAGAATCTGACAAAAAGATCCGTCGGCTGCCTGCCCCCAGTCACATACTTTCAGGACCCAGCTACCTGTGAGGAGTTTCTCGGATCCTCTGTGGTAGGATAGACCCTCGGAGCTCTATCTTATTAAGACTGCCGTCCTGTCCTGAGCTAGAAGAGATGAACTGGTGAGAGACTGGAGTAGTGGGCTCTGGAGTGGACTCCACATAGTGGAGGATGACAGGCGGCCCAGGAGGAGCCAGCAACCTGAGCGGGAGAGCCAGGCAGGCAGTGGGGTAGGCAGTGGGCAGGCGGTGCAGCTCAGCTGTCCTTGCCTTGGTCCCTTTCTGTATTATGGGGGCGCCTCACTTCCTTCCCAAGGGAACATGGGCTAGAAAGCTCTGCCGGGACTTGGTACCTCATAGTCTCCCGTGTCTCCTTCCCAGTCAGATATCGGCTTTGGGAAACTGGAAACGTATGTGAAACTGGACAAGCTGGGGGAGGTAAGAGACTGGAGTCGTGCTCTCTCTCTGGGCAGCAGGTGGGATGGTTTTGACTCTGTTCTGCCCCTTACGCTTCCGGACCCTCAGACTCACATTGTCCTGGCCCAGCCTTTGGCAGCTGTTGTGATGTCCCATGATCTTGAACGAAGCCTTGAGGACAGAGGACTCTGCACAGACTCTAGTCCCCGTACCCCCCCACCCCCACCCCAACCCCTTCAAGTAGTTATGGCCTGGACTTGAATCCCAATTCCTCCCTTTGCTAGTTGCATGACCGTAGCATGTCCCACGGCATCGTGCTCTCTGTCAAAGGATGAAAAGCTATTCTGCTGTTGGGGGGGACTGTGGGGGTACCAGAGGAAGCTCGTGTATGGTTCCTAGTCCCTGGCACACAGCGAGGGCATTGTCAGTAAACTGCTTCTGCGTCACTGTGCTTTTGGGCTTTGTGGCCTGAGGTGGGCATAGGTCTGTGAAGGGGAAGAGTGCCGTCTCTCAGGAGCCGTATCACCAGGATCTAAGAGCAAGGCTGTGTTGTGCCAACAGAGGGACAGTCGCACGGGGACAGAGCAGTAGGCAGGCTGATCCAGCCAGGCAGTTGATAAGGATGCTTCAGGAGAAAGCAGGCTTTGGAGCCGACAGAACCTGTACGGAGGGAGTAGGGTGCCCAGTCTGAATCCCAGCTCGAGCAGGAATGTTAAGGGGCAGGTCTGAGAGGAGGGTGTGAGTAAGGTGCTCTGGGCCTGACCAGGGCTGCTCTGCCCCAGGGTACCTATGCCACCGTCTTCAAGGGGCGCAGCAAGCTGACAGAGAACCTTGTGGCCCTGAAGGAGATCCGGCTGGAACACGAGGAGGGGGCGCCCTGCACTGCTATCCGAGAGGGTACAATGTCTGGGTCTGCACTCTGGCATGAGGGGCTCAGCCACTGGCACCTGGTGGGAGCCTGGGTGGAGGACCATTGCCGGCCCCAGGAAGGGACAATGGGAGGTATTTGTGGGCCTGGGGACCCAGGCGGGCCTGTCTCCCCCAGTGTCTCTGCTGAAGGACCTGAAACACGCCAATATTGTGACCCTGCATGACCTCATTCACACAGACCGGTCCCTCACCCTGGTGTTTGAATACCTGGTGAGCTGGAGTGGGGCTGGCAGCCCCTCCCCTGTGCTGGGTGAGGTGGTGGGGGGAGGGGGGAAGAGAGGGGGTGAAGGAGTGGGACAGAAGGACCCAAGCCTTTGCTTGCCAATTAAGTTCTCATGCAGAAGTGGGCCAAGGGTTCAGAGCCAGGCCCTGGGCCACCAGCGGGCATGGGCGGGCCAAGACTTGAGAGGGCTTCCCTTTCAGCCTGGGTCTGGACCACTGGCCAAGCAGGGGACAGGACGGAACTGGTCTTTCTGTTCCAGGACAGTGACCTGAAACAGTATCTGGACCACTGTGGAAACCTCATGAACACGTACAATGTCAAGGTGAGGACCTCTGAGGGATGGACCTCACCATGGGAACCATCTGTTATAGAGCCCAGTGTGGGCTGCACCACTTGTTACCAGCTGCTGAGACTAGTTGGAGCTTTAAATGTAGGGAGGAGGGAAAGGCCACTCTGCCAGTTTAGGAGCCATTCCGAGCACCCCAGGCAAGAGCACAGGCTTACCATCCGCTCCTGTCTAGCTGTGGCAGCAGATCCTTCTCTAAGTCTGAGTATCAAGCGTGTGTCGCGTACCAGAGTGAAGGGGTGGGTGGGGCTTCTGGGAAGCCAGGAGGGTGGGTGACCAGTTCTGGCGACGTAAGAACCAAGCACATACATCCTCTTCTATGGGACCCTTACTGTGCCCTCCTGTGTCACATCTATAGACCACTCCACTCTGGCCTCCTCCCACTCATAGCCTCCCCTCCACACTTAGCCTCTGCCCCGACATGTGATTCCCTAGTGTATATAGGTCCCAGGTGGCCTGCAGGGTGGGCAACAGAGCCAGGGAGCCTCCCTAGAAACTTGAGTTGGTCTCCCCCCCCCCCAATTCCTCTCCAGCCTGAGACAGAGGCACAGGCTCTCCCACATGAGGCCTGGTCCCACCACACGTCTCGTTTCTCTTCTCTGCCAGATCTTCATGTTCCAGTTGCTCCGGGGCCTGGCCTACTGCCACCGCCGCAAGATCCTGCACCGGGACCTAAAGCCTCAGAACCTGCTCATCAATGAGAGGGGCGAGCTGAAGCTGGCCGACTTTGGTGAGGCTGATGCCTCAGGGTCAGGGTCAGGGTTGGCAGATGGGTCTGACCCCTGGCATGCGCAGCAGGGTTGGGGTCATCTGAGCACCTGACCAGTCAGGACCCTTTAGCAGAGGTTCAGTGACATGTCTATTCCTAGGCCTGGCCAGGGCCAAATCAGTGCCTACAAAGACCTATTCCAATGAGGTGGTGACCCTCTGGTACAGGCCCCCAGATGTGCTGCTGGGATCCACGGAGTACTCCACTCCCATTGACATGTGGTGAGTGAGCCCCAGAGGAGAGTGAAAGAAGCCTGTCCATAGACTTAGACTCTGTCCAGGGAGAGCCTGGCCTTGCTCACAGCTCCACTTTCCCCCTACTGTTAGCACATTCTCTGAGCTTCTGGAGCCTCTAATGCTGTACTTATGAAATGTTTCCCCAGGGGCTGAGGTGGAAATTACCAGAGAGTAGATGAGTCCTCCCCTGGAACATCACGGAGGGGACATACTATTTTACTGTTAAAATTGACAAAGGTGTGAAAACCAATTTAACTTTAAAGCCCACACAGGTGTCGGGCGGAGCACAAGGCTCCCCAAAGAGAGTGTATCTCTCTTCCTGCCTAGCAGAGTTAACGGGACCCAGGGATTACGGACCCTTTCCGTAGTGAAGAGTCTGCTTGGTTCTATGAGCCTTTTAAGCCCCAGATGCTTGTGTTAGCGGCTCATTGGATCCCTCACACAGCAGCCATAGCGGGTGTTTGTGCTTCCTGGACTCACTACCCTTGCCTCTGCAGGGGCGTAGGCTGCATCCTCTATGAGATGGCCACCGGGAAGCCCCTCTTCCCAGGCTCAACTGTCAAGGAGGAGTTGCACCTCATCTTCCGGCTCTTGGGTTAGTTTTCTTCTCTACCATCCGCCTCACCGCCAGGGGGCGCCAGAACCCTGTCTACCCAGGCGCACGGAGGGTGGGGCCCAGCTAGCTTTGGCTGCTTACTCTTTGCTGTCTACTTCAATGTTGCACACTCGCCATATCGACTTCAGTCACACTTCTTATGCCGTCCCGTGTCTACAGGGACTCCTACAGAAGAGACGTGGCCGGGTGTGACGTCCATCTCCGAGTTTCGAGCCTACAACTTCCCCCGGTACCTGCCACAGCCGCTGCTCAGCCACGCTCCCAGGTAGTCCCCTTGCCAGTCCCCTCGCTCCCCACTTGTGATCTCCCTCCCAGAGGTTTGGGTCCCCAGCCTGCTCCTGGCTGCGCCTGTGCCAGCGCCTCCTCCTTGCAGGTTGGATACTGAAGGCATCAACCTCCTGACCAGCCTTCTCCTGGTGAGTTTCCTAACAACCTGCCCAGGGAGCAACAACGAAAGAAAGCCAGGCCGGTAGCACAAATCCTGCCTGCGACTCCAAAGCCCATGAGGGGCACTAGTCTCTGTGCTTGACACCCAAAGGCCTGATTGGGCATTTTCTGGGGGGGGGGGGAATGGATGGCTCGGTTTACTCAACTGTGGGGTTGGATATCAGTTCATCGTTTAGACGATGCTTGGGGGTATGCCCGGATTATGGGGATGGTATAGTGCCTACCCGGGAGCAGGCAAAGAATACTAATGGCGCTCTCTCATGTCTGCTCATCTCAAGAGCCACTCTCCCAGGGAGCTCTGGTGTCTGAACCCTGGTATCCTAACGTCTGAGACTTGTCCTATTTGGCTCAGATGAGGGCTTCTCCCACCTTGGCCATCTAACTTAGTACAGGAGTCCCGCTTTCTAGAAGGTTCTCCAACGGGGCCCAAAAAAGAGCCTACTCTGTGCCTTTCAGTACGAATCCAAGCGTCGCATGTCAGCAGAGGCAGCCCTCAATCACCCCTACTTCCAGTCTCTGGGAGAACGCGTACACCAGCTGGATGACAGTAAGTGTCCACGGGAGCAGGGAAGGGGGAAGCTGGTATAGCTGGGAGCTCTAACAGGGGCCGGAACCTAGGGTCCAGCACCTGGCTTCCACTTCACAGCTCTCATTTGTAGGTAAGGGGGCAGATTCCACCTGGGAGGTTAGATCTTCCTGGATGAGCCTTGACAGGAGGGTGCCTCGGCTTCTGTGCATTTAGTGGAAGTGGGATGGTAGGTATAGGAGCAGGGTGGCCCCACCTAAGCCTCCCCAACTCTCTTCTCTTGCCCAGCCGCCTCCATCTTCTCCCTGAAGGAGATTCAGCTCCAAAAGGACCCAGGCTACCGCGGCCTGGCCTTCCAGCACCCAGGTAAGGCCACATGTCCCCCACCCATACCTTTTGCTAGAAGCAGCCCAGTAGACCACTCCTTCCCTAGTGAGGACTGACTTCCCTTTGAGAAAGAGATGAACCCTGAGCCTGCCCTTTGGATGGGGGAGTCAACACCCCCATATACACCTTCTGGGAGGATCCTCCTTCACCCATCCCCACCCAGATGGAGCACTGCCTTTTACAGTAGTAGTTCTGGCAAGGGTGCGCCATGTCCCCGATGTACCTCTGTGAAGACCCTGAGCTCCTGGCCAGTCCAGATGACTTGGACCTGACAGGGGTTCCCATGTATTGTCTCATGCAGCTTTTTTTTTTAAAATACCCAGTGGGTTTGGCACACTCTATATGTTAGTCACTTCCGTGAAACCGGGGCCCCTAGAGGCCTTCACAACTTCACGCAGCTCACAAGCAACAGGGATGAGGCCTGAGCGCAAGCCCATGTCCTTGCTCACTGGGTCAGAGCATACAAAGGACGAGGACGAGTGTCTCCCTTTAACCCTCTCCCGGTCCCTCTGTTCCTTCCTGTCCACCTCTGTTCTCCAGGGCGAGGGAAGAGCCGGAGGCAGAGCCTCTTCTGAGCCCCGCCCACCCTGCTGCAGCCCTAGGGCTGAGAGGCCACGTGGAACATGAATTCAGGAAGTATGGGGCCTGTGTGGCCATCAGAGGGCTGAACAATGAACGCCTGTGGCTGGTCTGGAGGACCACTTGGCAGCCCTGTTGGTAGCAGTCGCTTCCTTTCCTTGCTTACCACACACACCTCTGTGAGGGCCTCTCCCCAGGACACCATCCCGTTTGTCATCCACCCACTGTGAGGTGGGGCATGAGCTACTTCCCTGAGAGGAAGGGATGGGCACGGGGTGGGGGTGGGGGGGGGAGGACCTGGGGCCCTTTCCCAGTTGAAGTGCAGGAGAATGTGGAGGTCCTGGGCCGCTGGCTCACTTGACAGACCCCTTTCTTAGCCCTCGGACACTCGCTTCGCCTTCTTCTCCTCTATGAACAAGGAATATGGCACCTTACCTGGAACCCTGTAATGTGCCCACGTGTGTGCCAACCCCACCCAAAGGCAGACATCCCTGGAGCATCAGAAAAAGTAGTATCCCACCTTGTCACCATCCCTACTGTGCTTATTGTCCCCTCCTTGCCAGAAGCCCGGGGACCCTCTAGCTTGAACCAAGGCCAAAAAAGTGCCAGCGTGCTGTCCGTGCCCAACAGCATCAAGAGGTGGTCTGGTGCCCACCCCACCCCCAGCTGTACTCCTGCCGCCTCAGCCAGCCCCCTGCCCATCCCCCAGTCTGGAAAGGGTTGCCTTAAACTGGCAGGTGGTAGAGTGTACACTGTCCTTGGAGCTCTGACCTAGCACCTTTCGTCTGTCCCTTTTTCCCTAAGCCACTCCTACTCAGGTGTTATCATCCCTGAGGGCTGATAAGTTAACCCTGTCTCAGGGTCCTGAGGCTGGCCCCCAGATTTGCAAGGTCACCCCGACACTGGTACCAGGATGGCCTTGGCTCTTTAGGGCTGGCGCAGCCTCTCCCCCAGGCCCCACCTCCTTCCTAGCCTTGTCCACTTGACCCTGGCACCAGCCTCCACAGAGGGCCTCCTGAGAGGAAGGCTGTGGGCATCACAGCCTAAGCTGGAGAGAAGGTGAGATGGCGGCAGCAGGTTTTATCCTGAGAGTCTCATCCTACGTCCCCTGCAAAAGACACCTTTCCTCAGCACCCCTCTCGTGTTCCAGGGTCTCCCAACACTTGGCTGAACTTGAAGGGCAAAGGCCAAGGGAAGGCCAAGCCCATGTTTTCTCCACAGGCCCCATGCCCATCCCAACCCCTTGGAGCCTGGGTTCTCCCTAACCCCCTTCCCCACTGACTGTGAATGTCCTGTGACTCAGAGCAAAGACAGAGAATATATTTAATTCATGTTGTACAGAATGCCGTGAGCTGTCTCATTCAGAAATGCAAACGAGAGAAGACTGAGAACTCTTAAGTGTCTGGGCTTGCTTATACATACATACATACACATACATACATACATACATACCATCAAAGAGAGTCTGGTCTGTGCACATCTATGAGCCTGGCCGGGGCTGGGGGTAGGGGGACTCTGGTACTCTCTCTGCTACAGTTGAGAGGCTATATCAGCTCTGCTCTGCTGAGCATCTGTGTTCTGTGTCCTGCCCTTGGCCCAGGATGTGCTTGTGAGGGACCAATGAGGCTAGCCCAGAGAGAGTCCTGAGGAGAGGCAGGGGCTCTGGTTCCTACGGGTCACTCTGCTTTGGCTTCTTGGGAGCGGAGGGCACATAGAAAAAAGTTGGGCTAGGTGTAATGATGTACATCTTTAATCCCAACACTAAGGAAGCAGAGACAGCTGGTGGTCTCTGTCTCTGTCTCTTTCTCTCTGTGTGTGTGTGTGTCTGTCTTTCTCTTGTGGCGGGGGGGGGGGGAAGGGGGGCAGAGTAAGTTGTAAGTTGGTATTGAGGTGGACAAGACCAGAGCAGTGGTGAGTACAGACCTAACTGCTTCTCAAACCCACTGCCTCCTGCTGCTCTCAAACACCTCCCTCTTATCTGCCCTCCCCCCAACCCCCACCCGTATCACACACACACACACACCCTGGCCCCCAGTCACACAGACCGACCTTAGGAGGCTGAGAATTCAGCTGTTTTCCAACTCATTGCTCTGAATTCTCCCAAGGCCATGCAGAGTGCCAAGCCCTATGGCATGCCTCCAGGCCTTACCTGTTCTGTGCCCTTGTACTGCAGGGGCGCCTGCTTCCTCAACAAGACAATGCCTTGGAAGTTGAGTGGGCCAGGGCTTGGTCCTTGGCTCCGCACTGTCTCCCACACTAGTCCCCATGAATGCATCGAAGTGCAGAACCTCTGAGGCAACATTTACTGCTTCTTATAAGGGAAAGGCCAGGAAATACACAGGCTGAGATCCAGTGAGAAGCCCGGATACCAAGCTGCCTGCCCTCTGCCCTGTGCCCACCTGCAGTGCCCAGGCCCATCTCACCAAATCTCCACCACAACCTTTCTCCCTGATCACATATATAAACATTGGAGTCCCCAGGGATGAAGTAACTGGCCTTAGGTCACACAACAAATTAGAATCCTAAATCTGTTAGGAGACGGATGTGTGGCTCTGTGGAAGAGACCTTGCCTACCACACACAAAGTCCTTGAGTTCTAAGAGCTCCGAGTTCCACCGTCAGCACCCGGAAAAACAAATCATCATCAACAACAACACCCTTCCTAGAATTCCGGAGCCCTAGATCTGTGTGCCAGCCAACCCTTCTTGGTTTTTAAAGAGGAGAGGGTAGAAAGGACCATGTAAACAGATCTGGGAAGCAGGAAGCAAGCACAAGGAAGGGTCTGCATAGATGCAGCTTCCTGTAGGAGCGCTGAGGAGGCCAGCATTTATCAGAGATGATGGCTCTGCAGAGGAGAGCTAGATACGGGAGCGAGGCGCAGCCGAATGACAAGCCATGAGCTGCCAGAGCTGATGGGCTGCAGCAGCCACCGCTAGTGCCCTAGGGACCAAACTGAGCTATGGCCAGCCCAGGCCCTGGAACCCCGTTTCCTGGGTACTCAGAAGTCATTTCCTGATGATGTGCAACTCTCCTGAGCAGAAGCCTTTCTGCTAGACTCCCTGGTGAGTCATTGTCCCCCTCTGGCATCACATGTACTGTCCTCAGTGTTGGGTCAGGAATGCCCAGGGCCCCATCTGACCTTCCCTAATCCCATACCCACTTACAGCTGCCGACCAGAAGGTCCCCGTTGGCAGATCACTGCAGAGCAGGGCCCACACTTCCACTGATGGGACCTAGTGTTGGTTCTCCTCTGTCCTGCTCTTCCAGGTCCATGGCCCTCTCCTATCGAATCCATCCCCAGGCCCCACACAGCCTTCTAAGCCGGAAGCTCCTTGAGCCTGATTGATGGCCCCTAACAGACCCATGCTTTCACAACCGCAGCCACAGGGAGGTTCTGAAAGGTGCGGGGCCTTCTGCACCTTGGCCTGAAGTTTGGAGCTGGAGGTCAGGACTTACACCTGGCAAAGCACCCATCTTTGCTCCTCTTCGGCTCTTTGGCCAGTCTGCTCTCAGCACTGTTGTGGAACCTGCTCTTCTTCCTTCCTTGAAGTGGCTTGGCTGCCTATGGTCCACTCTTCTTCACCTTTGTTTGGACACTTGCTTCCCATTGAGACGGCACGCCCCCGTCTCAACCGTCTCTGTGCAAAGCAAACCATCAGCCTAGGCATTGCTCACAGCCTCCGTGCCCGGCTTTGTGCTGGGCACCAGGACAGCAGGTCAGGTATGAGACACTCCTCCTCGCTTCGGAAAGCTGAGACCTGCAGGAGGCCAAGGTGGCCTTTCTTCAGACTTGTAAGGCACTGTGATCCAGGCAGTGTGCTTGCCTCTATACAGCAGTGAGCTAACGGGGAAACAAGCTTTGCCCAGATGGACACAGGGGCAGAAAGTTCAACGAGATGAGCTAAAGCAATACCAGGAGATGTGAGGGCAGAGGTCTCTGATACAGTTAGGGGAGCTAGGGAAGCTAAGGGAGGGAGCTGGGGGGACCGCCAGGGGCAGAATAGTCCAGCAGGACTCCGGAAGAGTGTGTGCTCAAAACTGCGCAAGACACAAAGGCTGGAGTAAAACAGGCCAACAGCACCAGTCCTCTGTTTCGTCACCCTTCACCCATCCCTCCCCTTCCCAGCTCTATACCAACCAAAAGGGCAGCAGGCCCTGTTGCTTCTCCAGCGCCCATCTCGCTCTCTCATACAGTTCAGCACCCACGCCCACTTTTAGGATGGCTCCTGTGGTATAGTTATGAATAGATATGGCCTCCATAGATTCATGTGTGTGGCACTCCTAGGACGTGTGGCCTTGCTAGAGGAAGTGCGTCACTGTGGAGGCGGGGCCTTTGAGGTCTTAAATGCTCAAGCTATGCCCAGTGTGAAACACATGCAGTCTCCCCCTTGCTGCCTGCAGATACAGATGTAGAGCTCTCAGCTTCCCCAGCACCATGTCTGCCTGCACGCTGCCATGCTTCCCACCATGATGAGAATGGACTAAGCCTCTGAAATCGTAAGCCAGCCCCAATGAAATGTTTTCCTGTATGAGTTGCAGTGGTCATGGTGTCTCGGCACGGCGATGAAAACCAAACTAAGACGGCTCCTCCCTCGTCAGTTAACCTATCAGTCACTATCGGCCATTCGCAGAGGCTAAGTAGTCCTTCACAGGTGTGCCTGGAGGCTTGTCTCCCAGGTGATGCTGGGCTAACACCACTAACCACCGCAACCCTGCCCTCTGTCAAGTTGACACTCTAAACACATCATTTGTCATTACCTTCCATAATCTCAAGCCCATTTTATTACACAGCCCCCACCATTTATTTATTTACTTATTATTTAGCTTGTCTTTAATAATTTTAACTCCCCTTTTTAAAAATGTATGAGTGCAGGCCAGAAGAGGGCATCAGATCCCTTTATAGATGGACATGAGCCACCATGTGGTTGCTGGGAATTGAACTCAGGACCTCTGAAAGATCAGCCAGTGCTCTTAACTACTGAGCCATCTCTCCAGCCCCCAATTTTAACAGCTTTTAAAAGTCCAAAGCTCAAGCCTCGTCTGAAACCCAAAGGGATCTCTTACATGTGAGTTCCTATAAAATAAAAGTTACATACTTCTAACACATAGTAGCAGAGAATTAACATTCCTATCCAAAGAAGGAAGAACTAGGGCATAGCAAATAATGATCAGGACACAGTAAGACCCAAACAACAAATAGTACATCTTGTAGCTCCATGTCTTGTACTTTGGGTTCCTAATGAAACCAGCTGGGCTCCTAAGGGTCTGGGTAACCAGCCACCCCTCCATATCTGATGCCTGTAGCACAGAATTCTTTCCCGAGGCAACCCAACTCCGCACGTAGATTTCCTCAGTGGACATCCCACATTTCTGGCATCTCCAATATTCTAATCTCCATAGCAACGCAGGCATCACACACAGTTGACTAGCAGGAACTTTGGCTCTGCCACACATCTCCTGGCCACAGCTGCTCTCTGTAACAATGGATCAAGATCCCACAGCTCCCCCAATCTTCTTCCTTTGTATGCAAGGGGACATATTACAGGAACCACTCCATGATATGGTTAAGGAAACTATCCAAAGGCTAGAGCAGAGTCCTAGTGAAGTGGGAGAGAAGAGTGGAGATAGTGAGATAGCAAGAGATTGAGCATAGCAAGAGAGGAGAGAGGGAGAGAGAGAGAGACACACACAGACAGAGAGGAGAGAGAAAGAATAGCAAGAGCAGAGACTAGCTGGGCTATAAGGATGAGTAGCTGGGAGCAGAGAAGCTCATGAGCTGGAGGGAGTTTAGGGAATGGGAGGAGGTAGGAGGTTTGGGAAACTATAGTTTCCTCTGGGATTGACATTTTCATGTCTGTAAAACCTGTACCACGTGGGTGATCCAACTGAGCTCTGCTATCAGCTGAGGATGGAACCTCTGTTAGCCGTGTGTGTAGGGCATGGGGTGCGGGGTGCCCTCAGGACACCTCTCTTACGGTGCAGTACAGAAGGTTGCTTTTCAGTGGTGTTGACCTCTAATAACTGCAGCCACTTTCTCGGCCCCAGCTTGAGAGCTTTCCCCTCTTGAGAGTTTCTCTGCCAAACAAATTGATCCATTATTCTTCCCCCCACCCCCGAGACAGGGTCTCTCTGTGTAGCCTTGGCTGTCCTAGACTCACTTTGTAGACCAGGCTGGCCTCAAACTCACAGCGATCCGCCTGCCTCTGCCTCCCAAGTTCTGGGATTAAAGGTGTGAGCCACCACGGCCCAGCCCATTATTCTTAAACTCAATTTTATTCAAGTTCCCAGGAAACAGGTAGAATGAAACCAGATTCTGGGCCAAATATCACACAATCTTCAGTCAAGCTCTTGTTGCTGCTGTCTTTGACCCTCTTAGAAACCCCATGAGCCAAGCCAACCCTCCGTGGCCAGTGAGGCTTCTGTTGGCATGCTCGTCTTCCAAACTCCCACAGGAATGGCCCATAAGCTCTGCTTCCTCCACACAAGGGCTTTTTTTTTTTTAAGCCCAAACCTTTCGTGGTTCCACGTTCTTCCCCTAAACCGTTCCAAAGGCTTAAGAACCACACAGGCTCATCACAGCAATGAGCTCATGTCCCTGTATCAGTTTTCTGTCTTAGTTTCTATTCCCATTGCATGGTAAGATATACAAGCACCCCCTACACACACCCCTCTCTCACACAACAGTAATAATTCATGCTTGTTTAAAGTACCCTGACAAAGGAAAAGGAAATGATTTATTCCAGATAACAGTTCAATACATCATTAATAATAATAATAATAATAATAATAATAAATTAATACTTGTTTAAAGTACCCTGACAAAGGAAAAGAAAATGATTTATTCCAGATCACAGTTCAATACATCATTAATAATAATAATAATAATAATAATAATAATAATAATAAATTAATACTTGTTTAAAGTACCCTGACAAGGGAAAAGGAAATGATTTATTCCAGATCACAGTTCAATACATCATTAATAATAATAATAATAATAATAATAATAATAATAATAATAACAATAAATTAATACTTGTTTAAAGTACCCTGACAAAGGAAAATCAATGAAGGTTAATTTCAGCTCACAAGTTCGACCAGTCCAACGGAGCAGAGAAGCCTGCAGCAGGCAGTCGTATCCCAAGCACAGTCAGGAAGCTAATGATAAATGTTTATGCTCTGCTTGCTTTCTCCTTTTCACACAGTCCAGGAGCCCAACCTCAATTTTAGAGCTGGGTCCTCACATCTCAGGTGACCCAATCACAGGTATGCCCAGAGGCCAATAATCCCTAGCAAGTGTGCCTGGAGGCTTGTCTCCTAGGTGATTCTACAGCAGTGGTCCTCACCCTTCCTACGGCTGCTACCCTTGAATACACTTCCTCATGTGGTGCTGACCCCCAACCATAAGTTTATTTCCATTGCTGCTTCGTAACTGTAATTTTGCTACTGCTGTGAATAGTAATGTGCTCTCCGATGGCCTTAGGTGACCCCTGTGAAAGGGTTGTTAGACCCCTCCCCAAAGGGGGTCATGACCCACAGGCCAAGAACTGCTCTTCCAGAGGGTGTTGAGGTGACAACACTAACTGTCGCAGTAGTAAGGTGACCTAGCTGGGTGCGGTGGCAGAGGTTACAGTGCCAACTACTTGACAGCACGGAGGCAAAATCCAGAGCCATCCTGGACAACATAGACCTTGTCTCTAAACTAAATAAATAAAAGGCCCAGCCTAGGGTCTTCCCCAAGGAAGGAGCCAATAGCTGTACCTCTGTGTTCATCCCACCACAAATCCCAAGAAACCTCAAGGGTCAGGTATCAGCCTTTTCGGCACCTTCAGTGTCCACTTCCTGGTGACGTCAGTGTCCACTTCCTGGTGACATCAGCACATGACAGAGCCAGCCAAGAGGACACCTGTTCCCGCTCCCTGCTGGACTGGAAACTTAGCCTCCAGCACCTCCCCCCTCCCTCAGTGGCTCCCTTGTTCTTTATTCTCTATCATGGCTCCCAGTTACCTGCCAGGTATTGTCCCCAGTAGTGCCGCTTGTAAACATGGCCCTGGCTTAGCCCCGCCTGCCCTCAGGTGCTCCAGTGCCTGTGGCTTTAGGATGTGGGTTTTGCCTTTCCTCATGAGGTTTCAGTCCGTAGCAGAATGAGGAGGCTGAGGAGTTGCCCATTAGTCGTTCTTTTACAAGTTCCTGGCCTGGATAGAGACCGTTGATAGAGTAATTACTTAGCATGTGCAAACCCTTTCCCCATCCTTTCTAATGCCTGGACCCTTGAGGAGGACTTAAGGGACACAGATTTGCATCTAGGGATACAGCAGATTCAAATCCCTCCGCCCAGTGCTTCCAGTTGAGTCAATGTGGGCACATGGGCATGACCTCTCCGGGCCTTCATTCCTTTCTCTGTGAACCAGTGGGTGATGGTGCTTTTCACAGTGTCCCCAAGGGGCACATCGAGGACTCTATGAAGCAGTGACTTGCTACCCTCACTCTCCATTCTCTGCAGTGGGAACTCCAGCGTGCTGCCTTCCCATGGGACCCAGCCCAGGAATTACAGTTAGAAATCATGTTTGCTTTTCTTTTATTCCCCACCTGTGATATGATCTCAGTAAGAATGTATTAAATAGAATCTATTTAAAATATCTAGGGGCTAGAGAGATGAGAGCAGTGACTGCTCTTCCAGAGGTCCTGAGTTCAATTCCCAACAACCACTTGGTGGCTCATAGCCACCTATACTGTGATCTGATGCCCTCTTCTGGCTTGCAGGTGTACATGCAGGCAGAGCGCTGTATACATAATAATAAAGAAATCTTGAATTATCTAGTGAGGCTTAAAGAGATGGTTAGCTGAGAGGGTTTGTTTGTTTGTTGTTTGCTTGTTTGTTTAATGTGTATAAATGTTTTACCTGCATGTATGACTGAGCAGCAATTACATGTCAGGTGCTTGTGGAAGCAAGAAAAGGGCTCTAGGGGAACTAGAGCTGCCATGGAGGTACTAGGAATGGAAGCTGGATCCTATAGAAGGACAGACAGTAGTCTTAACCGCTGAGCCCTCTCACCAGCCCTGGGTGTGGTGTTTGCCTTGCATTGTTTTCCAAGAGCTTTAAATGTGGCTGAAGTAAACATAGAAAGGGAATTCATGACAAACAGCATCGGGTCACAGGTGACTCAGGGTAGCCTGGCTACCTTCGGAGGGAGTGAGCGTCCCCGTCCCTAAGAGCATTCAAGCAGACTGGGAGACTGGTGAGAAGGCTGGGGTGCTGGAGGCGCTACTGGCTGCAACAAGTCTCAACAGGTTCCTAAGGAAGGCAGCCAGATCCACTTCCAGCCGGACTCTATTCCCTGCCCCCACACTTCAGTCACCTGCACATGCCCTAGTCATGGAGGGAATCCACGAATCCATGGGTGAGAGTCGCAGCCCGTCTAGTCTGTGTATGTCAGCAGCAGGCCTGCAACATCTCAAATGCTAGAATAACAAAACCCACGGAGGAGAGCCACCTGTCTCTGCCACCCGAGTGCTGCTTATTTTTATTAAAACAAGTGTGTCAGAAATCTTTTTAGAGCTTAGCACGGTGGCACACACCTTTGCACACACCCATTTGGGAGGTAGAGGCCAGCTTTGTCTATAAAACAAGTTCTAGGACACTCAGGGCTGTTAACAGAAACCCTGCCTCAAATAACAAAACGGGGGTGTGTGGGTGGGAGGTCTTTTAAGCTGGGCACCTTGCCACTGTCCGAATGCTTGAGAAGTTGAGAGAAATGAAGCCCTTGAACCCAGGAGCTAGCTTGGACAACACAGTAAGCGCCTAGCTGGAAAAAAAACAAAAAAAAAAAAACAAAAAACAAAAAAAAACACACACACAGAAAAGAAAAGAAAAACAAACAAACAAAAGCAACAACAGTTCTTTCCTTATAGAGCATAATCATCTAATTGAGGAGAAAGCATCCGTTTCAGACATGACAGGCGTGGCTCTAAGTGGGCATTGGACACTTGTGTTTCAGAGATTTGAGCAGAGACAGCCACAGAGGGAGCCACTGTTGCAGAGGACTCCGCCTCCCCACTCCCCTCCTCCTGCACTCCCCCCCCCCCCATCCCAGTACCTGCAGGTGTTTCCAGTCTCCTGAACGGAATAGGACTTCCACCTCTAGGCTCAAAGGTGTCTGGAAGTCTCGATTAACATAAACAGGAAGCATCTGCTGTACTGGGAACCTGCTGGAACCCACCTGCCAGCCAGGCCTCTCTCTCAAGCAGCATGCTGGGGCCCCACACAGGAACCCACCTACCCTGTCAGGCCCCCCTCCCAGAGCAACATGCTGGGGCCCCACTCCCTTGAACTCAGCCTTCTTCAGGCTTCGCTGTGCCATCTTGTTTCCCGCTCTAGGCCCACAGGTGTTCCTGGTTATAGAGAGGCTCTGGGGAGCTCCAGCATGTACCGCTGGCCGGCCTGTTGGCCTGTTGGTTGTGCCCACTCCCCAGCAAGGTGGCCCCTGTCCTGCTGGGGCTGGATGTCCTTTCCAACCCCCCATGCAGCATCTCTATCCCAGTTGCTACCCAGTGAGCCTTGGTCAGGCCTCTTGAACATGCTGGAACTCAGTGCTCACATCCCTACCATGAAAGCGGACCCTCGATGCCTGTGCGTTCAGGAAGTGCTGGAGGTGGAACCCAAGGTCTTATTCATGCGGAGCGTGTGCCCTAACACTAATGTACTACTAACACAGAACCCTGGTTCCTGAAATTGGACCCCAGATGCCTTCAGAATGCCCTGCCTGTTTTGAATACCATACCAACCTCTCCTTATACTGGGCTTGCACATACAGGGACTTGCACATGCTAGGCGAGTGTTCTACCACTGGGCTACAAAGCCAGCCCCACTTTAATGCTTTTAACTTAATTTAAAAAAAAAAAAAAAAAGATTTATTATTTACACATATCCTGCCCACATGTGTGCCTGCCCACCAGCAGAGGGCACCAGATCTCATTGAAGATGGTTGTGAGTCACCATGTGGTTGCTGGGAATAGAACTCAGGACCCCTGGAAGAACAGACAGTGCTCTTAACCTCTGAGCCATCTCTCCAGCCCAACTTAATTTCTGATTAGCATGCAGAGTAACAGATTTCCTCATGACATATTCTTTGCACGTGTGTGTGGTGTACGTATACACACGTATTTGTCTGTGTATGATGCACATTTGTTCACCAGATGTCAGCATTCCCTTTGTCTCAAGTGCTCTCACCTTATTTGTTGAAGCAGGGTCCCTTCCCTGGATGTGGAGCTCTCTGATTGGCTACATTGGCTGGCCAGTAAACTAGGGATTAGACTCTGCTTGCAGTTGTGTCCTGTACACTGCTGCCCACCCTAACCCAGTGCCAAGTGCTGATCCTGGCTTTTTCCTTGAGTGCCGTAGATCCCAGCTCAGGCCTTCAGGCTGCTGATGCTGTGAGCGCCTTATTGACTGGGCTGTTTCTCAAGCCTTGACACCATTTCCTTTGTTTTTTTTTTTTAAGATTATTTTTGTTTTATGTGTATAGATATCTTACCATATGTCTATGTACCATATACATGCAAAGACCAGAAGAGGGAGGGCATCAGATTCCCTGGAACTGGAGTTACAGACTGTCTGTTAACTGCCATGTGAGTGCTGGGAAGCAAACCTAGGTCCGGCGAAGAGCAGCCAGTGCTCTGCTGAGCCATCTCTCCACCCCCAGCTCCCTCCACTTCCTGCCCCCACCTCCCAGCTTATAGCATTCCACTCACAGAATTCTCCTTTCCACATTTATATCACATCTTCAGTTACTCTCCCCTACCTTAAGGCCTCCCCCACTGTTCATGGGCCCCCTTTTAGTTTCATGATGTCTGCTCACACTCACTTCTACCTAATATAACATACAAAAATTAGAGGAAAACGTGCAAACTCGTGAAGTGTTGCACGTATGTCATCCTTGCACAGGGACCACGACAATCTTCTGTGTCTCGTTCCATTTTTTTACTATAGGTGCTGCCAAAGTGAGCACTTCAGTATTTTGGGGATTTTTTTTTTTAATGTATATGAGTGCTCTGTCTTCATGCACACCAGAAGAGGGATTCAGATTACATTACAGGTGGTTGTGAGCCACCATGTGGTTGCTGGGAATTGAACTCAGGACCTCTGGAGGAATAGACAGTGCTCTAACCACTGAACCACCTCTCCAGCCCACACTTCAGTATCTTATGAACTGCTTCTCCATTTCTTTCTCTCAAACTCCCTTCGACCAGGAAGCCTTCCTTGGTGTTACATCCTCCAGTGATGCTGGCACCAAGGGCCATGGGGCCCACTCACTACCACAAAGACCACCCAAATATACACGACTTAAGCATCACAGAGAGAGCACTTCTAGGAAGGCTCCTGAATCCAGATTATCTAGAAATTTCTAGATAATTGTGTGGCTAGCCCTTGGTCCTCAGGGTTTCAGCACCTGTCGTGTCTCTCTTGGACTCACCTACCTGGGCTGAAGAGGGCATGCTCTCTGCTCGGCTATGCTCTTCCTCCTCTGAGCCCTTCCCCTGAGGCCTTTGTTAGGATAGTAATACTACTTGGGGACCAAGTGACTCCTTTGTAAGTACCAAGGCTTCTTGATGCTTAGTAGCCCAGTTTTGCTTCAAAACTTCCCAAGGGCAGGGAAGGCAGGTGTAAGGACACCTTTCAAAGAACTTGGAACCAGACCTGGAACATTAGCTCCCTGTACATGGCGAATTAAGCAAAACCACAGACACATCCACCTGCCGAGTCCTGTTTTCCTCGGTCATATACTTGGAACTGTTTTGTCTGCCAGCTTATGTTTTAATCCCGTCCAGTATTGTGGCAGTCAGCAGTGTCCCTGGGGCTGGCAGGGGAGCCTCGGTCATATACTTGGAACTGTTTTGTCTGCCAGCTTATGTTTTAATCCCGTCCAGTGTTGTGGCAGTCATCAGTGTCCCCGGGGCTGGCAGGGGAGCCAGAATAAGCAGATTTGACTTCTAATCTAATACACACATCTGTTCCGAGTGTTATCAAGCTGGGGAGGTTTAGCTGTGCGTCCAGCCTGGGCCTCCCCTGCTTGCTGCCACCGCTGGCCTCTAGCCGCAGGAGCACCCCTTCCCTCCTCTGGGAGCCCAGAGTTGGCCACAGGGTAAGGGGTGTCCCAAGAGGACAGCAGCCTATCGACAGGCCAGGCGGATGTTTTCTCTCCTCGACATTGGTCTGACCCCAGTCTATTGTGTGTGCCAAGAGCAGGCCGTCACCAAGTCTCCTGGCAGGCTCTCAGCGGAGCTGGGGGACATTTCCGGACAGGAGCCACCCATTGTGAATGCCGAGGCTTTGAAAAGCTCTGCCGTTCCTTTGGGTTGGCTGGGCTGCAAGACTCTAGAAGGGCAACAGTGGAGACTCTGGGGTCCCTGGAGGCCAGCTTCGAAGCTGAAGGCTCCAAGGACCTTGACAGACGGAGGATTTGCCCAAGAGGTCTCCCTGGCCCGGCCTGACGCCCATGAGGGGCTTGAGAATGGGAAGTGGAGGAGATCTGTCAGGGAGGTGGAGGGCAGATAGCTACACAGCTGGGGACATCGAGAGCCAGAATTGCATTGTATTTTATTCACAGTTGCTGACCCCTAACCTGAGGATGGGAAAAGACCTGTCACCCTAACACTGAATCCATCCCAGAGGAAATGAAAATTCAGGAATGTTTTGGAGCAGCTCAGTGTTTGCCAGTGGGTGAGTAATGCATACTGCTGTTAACTGGCTCACAGCTGCCCCCTTAGCGCCCCCACCCTGTCCTGAGAAAAAATATTTATGTCTATGCCTATCTTTGTCATGCCAGTCTGAGGTGTGCACTTCAGGCAAGGAAAGGTGTGTGTGTGTGTGTGTGTGTGTGTGTGTGTCTATCTGTGTGTCTGTGTGTCTATGTGATTAGTCCCACTGTGAGGACTAGCATACAGCAAGACCAAAAATTAGGAAGTACCTATTTCTTATAGAAAAATGAAGTCCCATGGAGGTTAAGAATTGGTCCCGGGGGGGGAGGGGGAGGGAGGAATGGGAGGATACAAGGGATGGGATAAACATTGAGATGTAACAAGAATAAATTAATAAAAAGAAAAAGAAAAAAAAAAAAGAATTGGTCCAGACCACACAACTACTTTGTGGCAGAGCTGAGACTTGAACCCAAGTCTGTGACACTCCAAAGTGTACATCCTAAGCAAAGTCACTCAGAGTTCTAGTTCATCAGACATATTTTGATGTCGGCATAGCACACAAGATTTCGGGGCTCCGTTCTCTTGCCTGGGTGGGAGCAGAGACCTCTGCGGTACACAGAGGTGATTCTGAATTGATTGTGTCACAAGTTAGGAAACCGCTTTGGGGCTCTGTCTTAGGACCTCAGCCAGAAAGCACAGCCTGGTGAGCCCTCAGGACCTCTGCCTAGAGAGGATGACTGAGGAGAAGCATTTGGTCCTCTGTGCTGGTTGGTTTTTTTTGTTTTGTTTTGTTTTTTGGTTTGTTGTTGCTGTTGTTTTGTTTTTGGGTTTTTTGTTTGTTTGCTCAGTTTGACACAAACCTAGACATATCTGGGAACAGAAAAATCTCAAGTGAAGAAATGCCTGTCCACTTCACATAGGATTGGACTGCAGGCAAGGTTGTTGAGCATTTTTTTGGTCGATGACTGACATGGAAGCATCCAGCCCACTGTGGTGGTGCCATGCCTGGTAGATAATCCTGGAGTGAATAAAAAAGCAAACTAAGCAAGCTAATAAATTTTCTTGTGGTTTCTGCTTTGGTTCCTGCCCTGACTTCCCTCAGCGCTGGAGTGTGACCTAAGTTGTAAGTTGAAATAAACCCTTTCCTCTCCATGACCACAGTGTTTTATCTCTGCAGTACAAACCTTAATACATTTTCAGTACATAAACAGGACTGATCGTTTCAGGAACACACATGCACACACACAGGAGAGAGAGGGGGGGGGGAGAGAGAGAGAGATAGAGAGAGGAGAGAGAGAGATATGCCTACACAACAAAATCAAGACTAAAAGGCCATTCACCCATGGGGAGGCTTCTGTTGTGCTGCCAACAGATTCCTCAGAACCAAATGTGCATGCCCCTCCTGCTTCACACTCTCTGAAGGTATGCTACGAATATACAGCCCTGGGCCCCACTTCGGGCTTCCAGTGACAGAATCACAGGCACACGTGTGTGTGTGTGTGTGTGTGTGTGTGTGCGCGCGCGCGCGCGCGCGCGTGTGTGTGTATGACTTTCCTGTTAAGATTTCTCCCCCTGAGGCTGGAGAGATGGCTCAGAAGTTAAGAGCACTGACTGCTTATCCAGAGGTCCTGAGTTCAATTCCCAGCAACCATATGGTGGCTCATAACCATATATAATGTGATCTAATGCCCTTTTCTGTCATGCAGGCAAGCACTGTATACATAATATATAAATAAATTTTTCAAAAAAATATTTCTCCCCCTGGCAATTCCAAAAGAAATGAAAACATGAAAGGAAGAACCAGGAATGGAATCACTTTGGGGTGCTGAGGATTAAGTCTTTCCACGATCCCAAAACTACAGCATGCCCAGGGGACAATGCAACCATGGAGTTGTTGGCACAAGAGGTCCATGTCTGAGCCTTGCTGAGCCTCACTGGATCCCAATCCTTCCCACCTCTGATGAGATGAGCTTGCCTCCCATCAGCACCACTGTGGCATTCTGCAGAGTGGGTGGGCATGCAGCAGTCTCCGAATGACCTACAAGAGCCTTCTCATATGTTTTCGGAAATACCACCAGAGGGCTTCCAGTAGGCTCAGTATGGTTCATGCAAACCCTATCCTGCTGGGGAGTTGAGAGCTGGGTGTGGTGTGAGTGGTTAGGTCTCAGAATCATGACTTGGGATACAGATAGGGTGCCACTGAGCAGAGGGATGGGAGTTAGGTTGTAACCCTGGCAGGATGACTTCATGGGTTAAGGGCATAGGGTCCATATCTTCACTGGACAACTTGCTAACTGAACCACCCTGGACCACTTAGTCTGCCTCTCTGTGCCTCAGTATCCTGTGTGCAAAATATAACACGTGTACCTACTTCCTAACCCAGAAAAGGCTTGGCACACAGTAAGGAAGGAACTAGCAAGTGCTAGGCACTTAGACTGCCTATCAATGGATAGATTTTTGAGTGTAGGGGAAATCTTCAGTCGTCCTGAGTTTCTGCTTGTGTTCTCGACACATCCAAGGTTAGCCCTGGCTGCCCCGCCTGCAGGTGACGATGAACAAAGCTAGGAATCAGGGTTTCTCAGGCTGGGCTCTCTCTTGCTAAATCTCTCTGTGAACAAGGGCCACGATGAGGTGGCACTGGCTGGATCAGAGGGCATTTCCATCAGTGCCTTTTAAGCCAGGCGTCTGCTTCCTTGGGCTCAGCTTCTGGTCCATGCGAGGTGGGAACACGGGAAGGAGACATCCGGGGCAGATGGTGAGTCTCTGGAGTTTTGTACCTAAGGAACTAAGGGAAGGAAGGAGATTCCCTGCCTCTCAGTCCTGCGTGAATCCCAGAGACAGTAGCAATCACCGTCCACCGCAGGGGCGCACCACCTGCATGAGACTCCACAGAGGCCTCCGCCCTGCTGCTCTGTTTCCCACTGAGTAGGGGCTGGGAAGGTCCCCGGTGGTGGTGGGGTATACGGAAGTCTCTGGGGCAAAGATTATGACTTAGTCTTAAGCGACACTACAAATGGCCATCCACCCCTGCGCTCGCTCAGGCAGGCCAGCCATTCTAGGAGGGCCTCTTCCCTCTCTTAGGCCGTGGGGACGAGAGTGGCACCTGCTATGGAGTGTGAGAGAATCTGATCTCCATCCCTGGAAGAAAGAGGGTGGGAAGGAGGGATGTGTGGAAGAAGGAGAGAAGGTGTGGGGGGGGGGGGGGGAGGGAGGGGAAAAGCCGGGAGGGAGAGGGAAGGAGACAGGCAGCCTGTGATCCCAGCACTTGGCAAGCAGAAGCATGAGCATCAGGAGTTCAAGGCCAGCCTAGGCTACTAGAAACCCTGGAGGGGAGGAGGAGCAGAGGAGGGGAAGAGAAAAAGGTTGTCTGTTAAGTCAATATTTATTGGAAGGATTGGGGCCACTCAGAGGTGGAGAACATCCTTTCTAAACAAGAGGTCTTAGATTCATCCCCCTCTGCTGTCAAAAAAGAGAGCCTCGGCTGGCTGAGGTAGAACACCAAGATTGCACCCTAGACACCAACAAAAAGGAGACCCGGAAGAGACATGAGGATTTCCGGCCAGGTACACCACGCTAAGCCTCTTAATTCTTCCCTGGTCTGCTAGTAGGTAGAGGAAGCAGTAGGGTCTGGAGCCATGCCCACTGTGGGAATGCTGATCCTCATTCTGAGCCAGGGCCTGGCCTGCCCCTGGCAACGCAGTGACTCACGCTGCCAGGTCCGCACAACGGAGGACTCCAGGCCAGCAGGAAACAGGTGGCTACCCTGACACAAAGGAGACGGACACTGACTCTGTTAGAGGGTGGTAACATTTGAGCCGGACCCTAAGGCTGAGTGCATTTCTGCAGAACCAGGAAGAGCAGAGGTCTCCACTGCACATGGTAGAGGCCCCATGTGAAAGTGCGAGCAGAGAAGGCAGTGCCATCACCTACCGACTGCTAGAAGCAATGTGTGTAGATCGTGAGAAATGGGGCAAACCACAAGCTTGGCTTGCAGCTCAGTTGGTAGAATGACTGGACAGTGAGCGGGAAGACCTGGGTTTGGCCCCCAGTATCACACAAGCTGGCACGATGGCACAGCCTGTGGTCACAGCACTTAAGAGGTAGAGGGAAGAAAATCAGGAGCTCAAGGTCATCCTCCATACAGAAAGTTCAAGAAAAACCTAGGATACCTGAGCCTTTGTCTAAAAGGGGTAGGGAGAGGGATAAAGAAGAAATAAAAATCACTATTATTCATGTGCCACGCCCTTCTAATTAATCACTGTCACTCCACACTCTGATGCCTTACTTTCAGACCCTCTTATAAGCATAACACTAAAAAGAATACACAAAAGCTGGTGGGGTGGCACACACCGTAATCCCAGCACTCAGGAGGCAGAGGCAGGCCAGGGCTATATCATTAGATTCTGTGTCAGCGCGCGCGCGCGCACACACACACACACACACACACACACACACGCGCGCGCACACACACACACACACACACACACCAAGAGACTGTGAGACTGTGAGACTGTGGAATGCTCACACTTTTCCGCCTCCAAGGGAGGCTCAGGGAACATTTTTGAAGATGAGGTGAAAAGATTGAAAGAACCCCCAAGTAGCAGGCAAAACATTTGCTGGACGTGGCAGGGCTATTGTATAAGATCAAACCAGCCAAAATCTCAACAGGAACTGGGAGGAGATTTATAACATCCCACCCCTAGCTGAGAAGATACTGGACGATATGACTTCTGGGTGTGTGTGTATGTGTTAAGTTTTCTTCAGGGGTGTGGCCCTCAAAGGCTATCTGTTCTTTTGCTGATGGTTCTACACTGTGAACATAAAAACAAAACAAAAACAAAAAAATGGCACTAAGTGAACTCTGTTTTTTGTTTGTTTGTTTTTGTATTTTAAGATTTATTTATTATGTATACCGTGCTCTGCCTGCATGTACACCTGCACACCAGAAGAGGGCTTCAGATCACATTATAGATGGTTGTGAGCCTCCATGTGGTTGCTGGGATTTGAACTCAGGACCTTTGGAAGAGCAGCCAGTGTGCTTAACCTCTGAGCTATCTCTCCAGCACCCCCCTCCTTTTTTAAAAGAGTTCATGAAGTTGGTAGGAAAAGTGGTGAGGGAGTAGGGAAAGAATTGGAGCAGAGGTGTCACAGGCAGATTTGATAAAATCACATTAAATGTGCTTACGAATTTTTCAGTTAAAAAAGTATACAGGGACTGGAGAGACGGCTCAGTTGTTAGAGCACTTGCTGTTCTTCCTAAAGGAAACAAATTTAGTTGCCAGTGCTCATATCAGATAGCTCACCGCCCCCTGTAATTCCAGGTCCAGGAGAAGAGAGGCTGTTTGAATGCTCATGCACACGGTACACATATACATACTAAGACACACACACACACACACACAGACACATAAAATAAACAAAAAAATTAAAAATATATGCAAAGGGGGCTAGAGAGTTTGGTTGGTCCATAAGACTTGAGGACCTGAGTTTGGATTCCTAGCACCCATGTGCTAGGAGAAAGCCAGCATAGTGATACACACCTGGAGAGCCAACCTAGTCAAAGCAGTGAGCTCCAGGTCCAATGAGAAACCCCCGCCTCAAAAAATAAGATGAAGAACAATAGAGGAAGATACCCAGTGTTGACCTCTGACCTTTATATGCATGCTAACACAGTGTATCCAAATGCAAGTCCACATACAGGAACATGAAGACACATGTAACACATACACGCACAATACAGGAACACGAAGACACATGTAACACACACACACACAATACATATTGATAGGTGTGGCAATACCCACCTGGAGTCCCAGTGACTCTGGAGGCTGAAAAGGCTGAAACAAGAGTTTCTCAAGTTCCATGTCACCCTGTAACTCAGTGGTATATTCTCGGCATGTCACAGGCCCTGGGTTTATCCCTAATGCCGCATGCAAAATTATAGGTACAGTATGTAGTATTGAGGGGTGTTAGGGAGGCAGCTTGGTGGGTAACAACACTTGTCGTGTGAGCATACAGACTTGTAAGACCCATGTAAGAAGGCAGGCATGGCTGTGTGAGTCTATAACCCCAGCACTGGGGGCTGGGAGCAAAGACAGGTGGATCCTGGGAGCTCAGTGGTACCAGCCTACTTGAAAAGGCAAGGTTCCAGTTCAGTAAGAGACTCTGGCTCAAGGCAATGATGTGGGGAGCAAGAGAAGAAGACATTGGACATGCTGTTGTGGCCTCTTTATGCATGTGCATCCATTGTACAGGGACGTACATCTACAGATAACACACACACATCTGTAACACATGCACAGAATTAGAACAATACACACACACATATGTAGACAGTATGTATTTTTTATTTGTTTTGCTTTGAAGTGCTGGTGATGAGCCCAGGACCTCCCACATGAGAGGTCAGTGTTCTGTTGCTTAGCTCTAGCCTATGATCCTATAGGCACATAGTGTAGCAAAATTCATATTTCATATTCAAGATTATGCTATACCGGTTGAGCACCCCTAAACTGAAGATCCAAAATACTCCACAATCTGGAACTTTGGGAGCACTAATATGACTTTATAAGTGGAAAAGTCCGCACCTGCCCTCATGGGCCAGGTTGCAGTTAAACTATAAGTGTAACAAAATGTTGTCTGAAAGTATCTTCAGGTGGCCGGGGTGGTGGTGACTCATGCCTTTAATCCCAGCACTTGGGAGGCAGAGGCAGGTGGATCTCCATGAGTTCGAGGCCAGCCTGGACTACAGAGCAAGTCTCAGGACAGCCAGAGCTGTCATTACAGAGAAACCCTGTCTTGAAAAACCAAAACCAAAACAACAACAACAAAAAGTGTCTTCAGGCTGGGACTATAGCTCAGTGGTGGAGTGTGTACAATGCTTTTGGTTCATTTTCAATAATAGTAATAGAAGAAAGAGCAGCAGCAGCCACCACTGCTTTTAAGTGTACATTAAGCCTAAATAAGGCAGAGACCTGCCTGCTGCCACATGGCACAGGCAGGCCATAAACACACACGCACACACAGAGGCTCACCTGCTGCCATGCAACGTAGTGTGGGAGAAGGAAGATATGCAGAGACCCACCCATCATGCCATGCTGCCCAAGTAGGCAGGGAAAGAAGCACAGGGGCCCGCCAGCAGCCATGACATATGGACAGAGGAGGTCACCCAGAGGCCCACCAGCCACGTGGCCCGCCCGCAGCAGGAGCCACTACAATGTACAAGTGTGTGATGGACAGATGGGAGAGAAAGGGCAGCAGAGCAGTTTGAGCACTGTGAAGAGAGATGGAGCTGGAGACTCGAGGGTAGCGAGGAACATCCTGCTGTGAGTAGCCAGCCCTGCCACCTGGGGCCATTGTGCTGCTGCTAAGGGCCATGTTTGGGCCCTTGGCCATGCAGTGGTCGGTGTTGATGTCTGTGGGTCGTATTATCACTAGAAACCATAGGGACATCCCTGGTCTGGGCAGCTGCTGGGGGCCATATAAATGTCCAAGGGCTGTGCAGGACCTGCCCCACATCCCTCACTGGTCTCTGTCCTCGGGAGAGCTGGCCCTGAACCTCATCTGGGCAGCACAGCAGAGCTGGCCCTGGTGGCAGGGGCTCAGGTGAGCTGGCCCAAGGACTTGAGCACTGAGCGTTCTGGCCTTGCCACCTCTGCTGTAAGGTGGTACAGGTGCACACATGGGCGCGTGCGCGCACACACACACACACACACACACACACACACACACGTACACAAACGTCTTGAGCATGGGAGAGCAAGCCCTGCCCCTCACCGGCTCTAGCACTAAGGAAAGTAGGCCCTGCACCTCGCCTAGGCAGCACAGTAGAGCTAGCCCTGATGTCGAAGGCACAGGTAAACCAGCCCCAAGCATGTGAGAACGGTACTGAGGGTGTGAGAGAGGGAAAGCTGGCCCAACCTCCTCACCAGCCACAACACTTGGGAAAGTAGGCCTTGTTCCTCATCTGGGCAGCATAATGGAGCTGGCTCTGGTGGCATGGGTGTTTGTGAGCCAGCCGAAGGCAGGAGAGCAGGGGAGCTGACCCTGCCTGCTGCCAGAGGCAGCACTGGGCAGTGCTGGAAAGCTTGCCCTGGTGGTGAGGATAAGGGAGAACCAACAGGCTGACCAGCTTGGCAGATCCAGGGCTTTGAGTTGGCCCACCCCAAAATCTACATCATCTGTGAACTGTTAGAGGATGTGAAAGGGCTGGTCCTGCAAATCCAAAGCTGCAGGATCTCCATGACACAGGGCAACAACAGGATAACTGGGAGGAGTTCTGGGGAGGATCCGGTATTGATGGTGTGGCAGAAGCCGGAGGCCTCGAACCAGACCAATGACTCATTGCAATGGACATTTGCAAGTGAAAATGTGTAGACGGAGGGGTGTACTGTGGGACACACTTCAGCTTCCGTGATGAGATGTTTTCTATGTTTTATTTTGTTGCTTGTTTGTTTGTTTTTATTTTCTGGGGGATGGTTGCAAGTCCAGAGGGCAGATATGAGGGGGAAGGAGAAATGAGTGAGACTGGGATGTGAAATTCACAGAGAATCAATTAAACACTTCGGGGGGTGGGGGGGAAAGTAAGTAAGCTGTGATCTCATCTACAAGGCTTCTCCTTAGATATGCGTGTTGATATTCTAAAAAAAAAAAAAAAATTTAAAAAGCTTAAATTTGAGGTCCTTCTGGTTCTAAGCATTACCTTTAAGGCGTATTCAGTGTGTATTAAAATAGTTTCTGAATTCAGAGTGCATGTAGATTAACATACAAATTATTTAAAAAGAATGTACTTAGCAGAATATTGTGCTTTTAAATAGTAACTTAGGAGGGGCGGGAGAGATGGCTCTTCACTGACCCCTCTTCCAGAGGACTCCTGAGTTCAATTCTTGGTACCACATGGTGGCTCACAACTATCTGTAATCTTCCAGAGGACTCCTGAGTTCAGTTCTTGACACCACATGGTGGCTCACAACTATCTGTAACTCCGGTTCCAGGTCATCCGATGTCCTCTTCTGGCCTCCTCAGACATGCATGTATATGGTGCGCAGAGACATGTATGCAGGCAAAACATTCATAGACACATTAAAAAAAAAACCCCAGCAACTTGATCTCAAGAGTCTCATTAGAAAAGGCCAGAGCATGCCATCAGTGGCTGTTTTAAACCAAAACTATTCAGCTCTCCAAATTGTCATTCAGGTTGGTATAGTAACACACACCTAGAGCCAGCACTCTGGAGGCTAAGCCATGAGGACGGAGACTTTGAGGACAGCCAGGCAGCAGCATCGGTTTTTGATCTGAGGGTTGAATAACCATTTCACAGGGTCGCATATCAGATATCCTGCATACCCGATATTTACATTACGATTTATAATAAACAGTAGCAAAATTACAGTTATGAAGTAGCAATGAAAATAATTTTATGGTTGAGGGTCACCACAAAATGAGGATTAAAGGGTCACTGCATGAGGGAGGTTGAGAACCACCGAGCCAGTGCCATGTGGTGTGACTGCCAAAAATAGAATTTAAATTTTAAAATTGCCATTTAGGCATGAGGGTAGAGAAACGCCGCCGTTGAGACCTGCAGATTGCTTGGCCTAAAGATGGCATGGCACATCACAGCAAGATGAACAGAAGAAAGAAGGAAAGGAAAGAGAGGAAGGAGGTCTGGGCCTGAGCATCATAGAGTACAGGATGTCTCAGCCAAAGTAAAGTGCAGAAGAGCTCTAAGCCTAAAGGAAAGCAGAAGGGCAGGGCTCTGTGTGATGTGTCAGGAGAAAGATGCCCAGCTCAGAGTTCAGGCCTGAGTAGTTTGTCTCTGTGGGTGGGACGTCTCAGAAGTAGTTAGGGCTTCCTTCTTGAGTGGATTAATCCATTCATTGAATTAATGGATTAAGGGATTGTCTTAGTCACTGTGCTATTGCTGTGAAGAGACATCTCGACCAAGGAAACTCTTACGAAAGCATTTAATTGGAGCTGGTTCAGGAGCAGTAGCTAATTGCTACATCCTGATCCACACATAAGCAGAGAGCAAGACTGGGTCCAGCATGGGCTTTTGAAACCTCAAAGCCCACCCCCCCCACCCCCCAACCCCCCATCCCCAGGAACATACTTCCTCCAACAAGTCCACGCCCCCCTAATCCTTCTAATCCTTTCAAACAGTTCTACTCCCCAGTGACTAAACATTTAGATGTATGTATGAGCCTATGGGAGGCAGTTCTCATTCGAAGTTCCACAGGGATCAGTGGGTTAATAGAGAGGGTATCTCATGATAAAGTCTCCTATAAAAGCTGGGCCAGTTGGGTCATGTGCTCCTCTTTGACCACATTCTGCACCGCGCTACCTGAGAACTCGGCTGGTAGATCAAACAGGTGTAGGCCTGACCGTGGGCCAGAACTGGGAGCCAATGCAAACTCCTCTGTTTTACAAGTTACCAGCCTGGCAGCCTGTTATTAGCAATAAAAATTACCCTAAGACACTGAGGAAATAGTTGAGGTACATAATTTTAAAAAGTAGAAAGGGAAAGGAAAAATGATTATTTGAAGCTATGAAACACGAAGGAAACAGGAGAAAGGAAATGAGTGACAGGCTACCGGGTGACTTTGCAATAATATTTACATAAGTATTCACAAAATGTAAATGACACCCTGGATTTAAACTTCTGAAACCAACCCATTGGCAAACTACGGAAGATCTGATTATGGTTAGAAAATTAAAATACAAATGCTATTTTAGAAAATTACAGGTGAGATGGCTCTGTGGGTCTAGACACTTGCTGTGCAAGCCTAACAGATCCCAGTGCGATCTGGGGAACCCAAAATAAGAATCAGCTCCCCAAATTTCTCTCTCTCACTCTCCTTCCCCCCAACCCAACACACACGATATGTATAAAATAAAAATTTTAAGTGTAAAATCATTAGGAGTGGTGGGGCACGTCTATAATCCCAAAGCTTAAATGACAGAGACAGGAGAATGGCAAGTTTAAGGCCATCCTAGTTACATAGTAAATCTGAGGCCAGCCTGGGCTATGAGACCCTGCCTCAAACAAAAATAATAAAATAAAGAGATTGAAGTGTGTTGCTTGAAGTGACAAAGATAACTAACAGACCTAATTTTATTTAGGGTAACTAAATAAAGACAGCTATCTAGTCACATCGGCAGTGGGAGCTGTTGTTCGGATGACGCACGTGCGCTCAATTTTCAGTTTTCATAGTCACGAGTCAACAGAGCATGTTTAACCGTGAGAAGCCGGGGGGGGGGGGGCCACAGCACGAGCATGTCTCAGAGACCAGCACATTGACCCTAGAGCAGTGATTCTCAACCTTCCTAACACTGTGACCCTTTAATACAGTTGCTCATGTTGGGGTGACCCTCAGCCATAAAAGCATTTTTGTTGCTACTTCATAACGGTAACTTTGCTACCGTTTGAATTACAGTGTGAATATCTGGGTTTTCTTTATGGTCTTAGGCGACCCTTGTGAAAGGGTTGTACAACCCTCCCCTCCCCCCCCCACACACACGCAAAGGGGTCGTGACCCACAGGTTGAGAACCACTGACCTAGAGTAAGCATCAAGAGTTGAGAGCAGTTGGGAAACACAGGCTGGGCCAGCTGGGCAGGACATGTTTGGGGAGCTCTTCTGTTCTGATATATTTTTAACTGTGTGCATACATGAGGTTGATATTAAAATGAAGGAACACTATGAGACAGAGGAGAAGGCGGAGGCGAGAGCTTGGGGCGGTAGCTGAGCCTGGAGGCCGATTCAGATGACACCAGACTCAGCAAAGACCAGGTCAGGCGGAAAAGCAGCTCAGGAAGATATTAGCTGAGCCAAGCCAGTGCTCTGATGAGGACACTGACAGAGCAAATGCTCTGATTTTTACAAGGAGACAGAAGATATTTCTGGAAACTATAGACCAAGTGGCTTGATATAGAATCCTGGCAAAATTCTTGCACAGATTATTAAACAGATGGCTTGGGAGTGTTTTGTGGTTTATTTTTATTTATACTCTGCCTCATTCCAAAAAGAGGGCTTTGCAGTAGTTTATAGAGATTTGTACAGTACAACAAGGCAGGAAAATTAGTGAGAACAGGGTCTCAAAAAACTACATATGTCTGTGATTATAACACAGGGGGTGGGGAGGGGGGTCCTGGGTGAGGTAGGAGGAGAACCATGAATTTAAATGTGGCCTAGGCTACATAATAAGAGCCTGTATCAAAGAAAGAGGGAAGGAAGGAAGGAAGGGAGGGAGGGTGGGAGGGAAGGAGGAAGGAAAGAAGGAAGGCTCCTCAACAGATCACAAGTTCAAAATCATCTTTGGCTACAGTGAGTTTGAGGCCAACCTGGGCTACATGAGGGCCTATTTCCAAAACGAAAAAAAAAAAAAAAAAAAAAAAAAGATGAGAGGTGCATATTTTTACTAGGACATGGAGGAACCTTGAACATTACTCTGAGCAGGATAACTAGGCATTAAAATCTGCATGTTACTTGATTCCATCTATGTGAAATTCTCAGAACAGGGAGTGGGAAGATGGTTCAGTCAATACAGTGTCCGCACCTCAAGCATGAGGCCCTGAGTTTAGATCCACAGTACCTACGTAAAACGCCAGCTGCTGCCGTGCACACCTGTAATGCCAGCACTCGGGAGACAGAGACAGGAGGATCCTGGGACTTATTCGTCCGTCAGCCTAGCTGAACCAGGAAACTCTAGTTATAACTAGAGGCTCTGTCTCAAAAAGTAATGTGGAGAGTTACTGAGCTGAAAAATATACACAACATCAACCTCTGGCCTCTACACACACACACACACACACACACACACACACACACACACACACACACACTCCAAAACCATGCAAATCCATAGAGAGAGAAACTATGGCAGTGGTAATGATCTTGCGCAAATATAACAAAATTCACTAAACTAGACACTTTAAAAGGTGAATTTTGTGGTATGTGAATTATCTGAAGCCAAAACAAACAAACAAAGAAAAAACAAACAAACCTACCACTACATTGGAAAAGCGGGGGCAGGGAGAAGAAAGACGGAAAATAAAGAGAGCTAAGCCTATACACCCATATAGAATGTAAAATTCTATGCAAGCAATACAGTTGCTTTATAACTTTGACTGTGTGCAGTTACTACAGGCCTGGAAAACTGCATGAGTTAAATGATTCCCAGAATCCTTTAGTTAAACACCAACTGGTTGCTAAGGAGATCACAGCTTTCTCTGCTCCTAATGCCCAGCAGAAATCTTTCTATGTGCTTTCATGAAGAGGAGCCATTACAGTGATACCCCCTAAAACTCCAGGAGCCACACAGCTCTGTCCTGGGGATATTCAAGTTAGACATGGAAACCAAGTGTAATTCACTGAAGACATTTAATAAGAGGCCTCAATGGTGTGAGCCCCACAAGCAGGTCTCCTGACATAACTGTGTGTCTGGAGCATATAACCCTAGCCTAGGGTTATAGACCTTAGCAGCAGCTTCTACAAGTGGTTCTCAATCTGTGGGTCGGGAGCCCTATGGCAGGTCACGTATCAGATAATCCTGCATGTCAGACATTTACATTATGACTCAGAACAGTAGCAAAATCACAGTTAGGAAGTAGCCATGCAATGATTTTATGGTTGGGGGGTCGCCACAACATGAGCTGTATTAAAGGCTAAGAACTGCTGGACCTAGGTAGACCCTCCCAAAGGGGGCTTGCAAAGCCCCGAAAGTAACACCCAAGGAGCCTCTGCTGATCTTCACGGTCGAAAGGGAAAGGGTGACTTAGGGTCACTGACTCAGTTTGGACACTCCCAAGGACAGTCCTGGTGTCACACACAGCAGAGGAACCATACTGTATCCTAGTCACAGCTCCAAAGGCCTCACCAGCTATCAAAGGATCGACTCGGAAAAGAAAGAACAGCTGACAAATCCCTGCAGCTTTCTGCCACACCTCTGGCTTGTTAACCTGAAGCCAGGAGAAGTCCTGACTCCCAGCATTCCCAGCTCCCCCAGAATGGCCCCAAACAGGCATCTCGGCATATTGCTATGGTGCCATTTTGTCATACATTCAACTACACAGATCTCTGAGCAAAGATCTGGCTTCTTCTTGAGGTCTACCTATGGGCTTAAAAAAAAAAAAAATGCTAGTGGCCGGGCATGGTGGCACACACCTTTAATCCCAACACTTGGGAGGCAGAGGCAGGCGGATCGGTGTGAGTTTGAGGCCAGCCTGGTCTACAAAGCGACTCCAGGACAGCCAAGGCTAACACAGAGAGATCCTGTCTCGAAAACAAGACAAAATGCCAGTGTAAGAGTTCTAGTCCCCAGACATTGTTCTTTTTTGCACTATAGATTCTCTGGTGCCTTCTCAAACCTTGCACATTGGAGTTCCGTAAAGCCAGTCACCACTGTGAATATTTCTAGGTGTACCAAGTCAAGGCCAGATGCCAAGTCTGTAATAAAGGCTCTAAGCACAAAGCCGGACGGTCACCCAAAGAAAGACAGCTTCATTCAGTTTCCTGTCCGACTGGATACTTGTCTGTGCTCTTCTCTGTAGTTAATAATACCTCTTCTTATTCTCGGATTAAGTCTCTGGCCTCTTTTAAAATTGCTGTTTTTATATAAACACCAGTGACGCAATAAGACAAGGAGTCCATAGGCTCTTACAAATACATCCTAACTCCAAGACGAGAGTAATCTGCCCAACCCGAGTGCACTAGAGCCAGAGAGACAATCAACTTCCTCTCTCCCTGGGCCAGTTTCACTAACTGTGAGGTAACACGAAGAGCCGTAGCTGAGCTCCATGAAGGAAATGACTAAGCAGCCCAGTGAGTCACTGGCTGGCCTAAGGCTCATTAAACCCCTTGGACCATGTCTAATTTCATTGACAAAACAGCGAAGGCCTGTCTGCTCCTTTTAACTTCCACTGGCTGAACACCTCAGGCAGGGCAAAAGTGCAGAAGCCAAAATCAGCATACATATAAGCAGGGTGGGTACCACGGAAGATTTGCGCCGAACGGTGCTTGGTTTCTCCTTGCTTCTGCCACTTTGGGGGCCATTAGAAACCCTTCTCTAACTTCTGTTTTATGTCTCTTGTTAGTCTGGCTGGTTTGTGTGTGTGTGTGTGTGTGTGTGTGTGTGTGTCTGCGTGTGTTAGGGTGAACATGGGGCAGGGGAGAGTCGGTGTACATGTGTGTCTGTGTGGAGGCCAGAGGTGTTTGTGTTTTCTTTTTGCTTTTAAAGACAAGGACTCCATGCTGTAGATCAGGCTGGCCTAGAACTCATGTGTAGCCTCAAACTTGCAGCAATCCCCCTGCCCCAGCCTCCTGAGTTGTGGGATCACAGCAGTAAGCCATGACTGTTCATCCCCTCTGAGCGTTTAACGTACTTATTTAAGTTCTGTGTCTTCCCGACGTCTCCAGTTCCAAGTTAAACTAATGTTCACTGGTTGGGGGGCAGGGTTTCAACACACTTCAGACAGAGACCTAATGTCACCAATCTTGTCCCCAGTACATCAGGCAAAAAGAAATGAATACCTCCAAGGACAGATGTGGGCAATGCCCATATATTACCCAGAAATAGTCATAGAAGGCATTAAGGAGGCAGAGCTCTCTGAGGTGTGGATGAAGTGACAAGGATGCTCATGGGGACTGTCCCAGTTTGCTTCTGTTTCAGTGATAAACTCCATGACTAAAACCAGTGTGAGGAGGAAAGGGTTTATTTTACCTTACAGTTTTATAGTCCATCACTGAGGGAAGCTGAGGCAAGAACTGAAGTAGAGACCATGAAAGAATGCCGCTTACTGGCTAGCTTCCGCTGCCTTACTCGGCTTGCCTAGACGGTCCAGGCCCTCCTGCCTAGGTATGGCACCACCTACAGCATACTGGGCCCTCATACATCCATTAGCAATTTTTTTAAAAAGCCCTCCAGACATGCATATAGGCCAATCTGATGGAGGCAATTCCTCACTTCCCAGCTCGGGGACCTCTGAGCCCTGAATTCATATTCTCTGAAAGGAAGATACGTCCCACCCTCTCCTGCTGACGGTGTATGTAGGAAATATGCCTTTCCTAGACTCCTGCTCTCATCTCAAAGACTAAAGCCTTCCAGGCACAGGATGATGCTATCAGGTCCTTAAAGAACTGGCTGCCTGTCTGTGTCTTACACAGAAAAGTCTTCACGTGTCAGGAAAGAAACTTCTTAAGATGCCATTCTCATTATTAATAGAAAATGCATGGGACTCCAGACCATGCAGGAACCTGGCGATGGATCCTGTCCTTCTGCGGATGCAGAGCAGACAGACATCTCACCCAGTGCTGGAGCGAAGCCTCTTACCCACTGCAAAAAGAAAAAAGGAAGGTGTGATAGGTCGCACTCTATAGCCTAGGCTGGCCTAAAACTCACTAGGAAGCCCAGACTGACCTCACACTTGCAGTGATCCTCCTGCCTCAGCCTCCTGAGGATTGAGCCCCCTGAGTCAAGCCTTCATTTTCAATTCTATTATTACCAGGTTAGAAGGTTCCCTACTTCCTGTATCACCGGGGGCTTTCAAAACACCAACGCGTGGCCACACCAAGTGATCATAGCCAAGTTCTGAGATTCCCAGGTCATAGACAAACATAGCTCCTCAGTGATGAACGTGGGATCCATCCTCACTCTGTTATGGATACAGAAGCTGTTCATCACATGAAAGGGCAGTGAGGGGATGGAGGGAACACAGGCTGCCCTGTGTTGAGGTAGGCGCTCCCAGCTCTCCTGCATCCTAAAAATTACAATCAGGACAAAAGTCAGAGAAGAGAATGGACCACTCACTTCAATATTTCCTCACAATCTGGATGAGTCTCGGTTACATCCCCCCAGCACTGTGAGGTACCACCCTTACTCCTGCCTGAACAGCTGGAAGGGAACCCAACGCTGCCTGGCTGAACTGGAATCCAAAGCCTGCTGACTGGCAGGGGAGCGGAGCGCTGAGCTAGACAATGCTGGAGCCAGGCAGTGTCTTTAAAACAGCAATTGGAGACGCCTTGTACACACTCTCATTTCGTTCCGTGTCAACAGTCACAGCTGAGCAATTTGGCTCCTGACACGGAAGTGTCAGCCTTGAGTTGGCACAGCAAGTGTTCGGCCACCCAAACCCAACCCATTCCATTACTCCCCATGGGCCAAGTCCTACTTTCGGATTGAAAACATGGACGGCACATAGACAAGGCAAGAAGGCTTGACTGATTCTATAGCGACAGGTTTGTAAATTGAGGCAGACTGTGAGAGGCAGACAGCCTCCAGGGAAGGGTCTAGACTTGGAGGCAGATCTGGGTTCAATACACAGTTCAGCACTATCCGGCTACGTGGCTGTGGGCAAGGCACTCGCCTTTCTGAGCCTCACTTTCCTGGTCCATAACAGGGATAATAGCTGCTATCGCACAGAATCACTATGAGGGTTAGAGATGATATTTGTGCAGACACGAAGATACCTGTGATATGTGCGTTATGATTAGGTTTAACTGTCAGTTTCACAACCTAGAGTCACCAGGCAAGACCCTTATAAAACATTATCTAGATCATGGTAGCCTGAGGTTGTGTCTTCGGAGAACTGTTTTGATTGCTAATTGATGTGGGAAAGTCCAGCCCCTTGTGGGTGGCACCATCACCTAGGCAAGGGGTTCTGAACAAAGAGGAGAAAGCTGGCAGAGAGCAAGCAAGTGGGCTGCATGCACGGTTCTATTTCTCGCCGTTCTTGACTGTCAGGGTGTGAGTTGAGTTCCTGCTTTGACCTTCCAACAATGTAGGATTTATAAGCCAGATGCTTCCTTTCTCTCCTACATTGCTTCCCCTCCCAGTACAGTGTCACAGTAACAGAAACGAAACTGGGACAACTAATTGCTCAGAGCAAGAATGTATAAAAAACTAAACCCCAAGTAGATAGCAAAGAGCCAGATATTGTTACAATGTATTTCAGGAAGCTCCTGTATGGAAGGCTGTATTCAGAGGTAGGGCTTAAGGGGTCACCAGGGCTCTGCCTTTATCAAGGCTTTAATCAACTGATGGACTCAAGACCGGGACAGACAGTTGGCAGGGGTTGGAAATGGGTCACTGTGGATGTGGCCTGGATGGACATACCTTGTTTCCAGTCACTTCCTGTCCCTGTGAGGTGAACAACTTTGCCCCTGCACAACCTTCAGCCATGATGCTCTACTACACCTCAGGCTTAAAGCACCAGATCTAGCTGGTCCCAGACAGACAGACAGACAGACAGACCCCGCCAAACCATGATCCAAAAAAGAAGAAAAAAAATTTCCTCCTTTGGATTGTTTCTCTCTAGTGTGTATCACAACAAAAGTACAACCGACACAGTCTAATTTTAAAACGATGCAAAAGTCCCAGAATGGCAATGCACACTGTAATCTGAGTACTTTGACGAGACAGGAGGCTCCTGAGTTCAAAGCCACCCTGGGCTACATAGCAAAACCCTGCTTGTTTGGGTTTTGTTGCTGTTTGCTTGTTTGAAAAAAAGCAAAAGCAACTTCTATAAAAATACTAATGATATTCTTTATGCATAGGAAAAGCTCCTAAAATTCATATAACACTACAAAGAATCCCCTCCCCCAAAGTTACATCAGTCCTGAGCAAAGAAAATAAAGGTGAGGGGAGTTGCAAGCCAGACTTCAAACCATACAACAGAGGATATGCCTGTAACAGCGTCATTCAGAAGCTGACGGAGGAGGAGGAGGACGGTGGCTCTGAGGCTGTAAACACCAAACAAACAAAAGCCACAGAGCAAATTGCAAAGCTATAGGAACTCAAACAACATGGCCTTGACATAAAAACAGATACACCTGGCCCTTGGGAGGCTGAGACAGGAGGATTGCCACAAATTGAAGGTGCCTCTGGATTACATAGTAATAGGTTCCAGGCCAGCCAGGACTACAAAGATAAATAAGACACTGTATCTCAATATAAAAAAAAAAAAAAGAAAAGAAAAAAAGAATGATTAAAAAGGCTATGTACAGAAACACAGACACTCTATTGTTTCATATGTAAGTGGAAAGCAAAGCTTTGTCCTGGGGCTAGAGGTGAGGTTCAGTGGGGTGGATCCCCAGCAATGCAAAAACAAAGCTAATGTCAAGGAATACAGAGTAGGGCCAATAAGATGGCTCAAGTGGTAAGGGCCCTGATGCCCTGAGTTCAAGCCCCTAGACTTACATGTTAGAGGAAGAAAAAGGATTTTGGAGACCTGTCCTCTGCTTTCTTCACGTGTGCCACAGCGCATTCACACTAGCACCTCCCCAACACACAAATAAACAAATGCAATATAATTTTTTTTTTTAAAAAAAAGAACAAAATAGAGAGCTTATGGTGCCTTGCGAAGGAAAGACAAGACAGGAGCCCAACACAGGAGACTGGAGGTGGGAACTGAAGCAGAACCCTGCTTGCTGTCTTGCTCAGCTTGCTTGGTTGGTCTGGACCAGGCTGGCCTCAAACTCACCTCTAGATGCCTGCCGCTGCTTCCTAAATGCTGGGGTTAAAGGCATGCATCCCTATGCATAGCCTTCGGCTTGCTTTTCCATTCAACACAGCTACCTTAGCTCGTGAGGCACAGCATGCCTGTATGGAAATATCACAACATACAATGTAGCCATGATAATTATACAGAAATTGAAGTTTTTCACTTCAGAGGAAAAAGTGGGCAGAAATCATTAAGGAGCATTCCCTCAGAGGCATGCAAATGGCTAATAAGCATAGACGATGCCAAGCCTTATTGAACACGAGGGAAATCATCATTAAAAGCCCTGAGATGCCAGCACTCCCCAAAAGGACAGTTAGCATTACCTTGACCCTAAGTGACAAATCCTGAGAAGATTGGGGAACATTAGTAAGCAATGACAACCGTCACACTGTAAAGTTCAGCCACTTTGAGAAGCTTTGGTGGCAACTAAATAGGTCTAGTGTTCTGACCTAGCAGCTCCGTTTCTGAGCATGCACTCAGAAGAACGAGAGCCACCGTCCACCCACCAAAGACAGTGTGGGGGTGTTCAGCTGCTGTCCACCCACCAAAGACAGTGTGGGGGTGTTCAGCCACCATCCACCCACCAAAGACAGCGTGGGAGTGTTCAGCCACCGTCCACCCACCAAAGACAGTGTGGGGGTGTTCAGCTACCGTCCACCCACCAAAGACAGTGTGGGAGTGTTCAGCTGCTGCCCACCCACCAAAGACAGTGTGGGGGTGTTCAGCTGCCATCCACCCACCAAAGACAGTGTGGGGGTGTCCAGAAGAACCTTGTGTGTTGTAGATTCTATTTGCAAACAGTCCACCTGTCCAGCAAAAGCAGTGGGGGGTGAGGAAATATGGCGGGTCGTCCCCAGAACATATCACTTGGCAGTGAAAAGGAACCAGACACTCTCTCACAGACATCACTCAATAAGCGTTCAGGCCACTTCCTGAGTGGCACTAGAAATGCCCTAAAGAAGCAAGCTTAAGTGTGTAAGTCTGTGGAAGAGAGTTTGCCAAGCATGCACTAGACTCTGGGTCCAATGGGCAGTGGTGGCATGCACCTTTAATCCTAGCACATAGGAGACAGAGGCAGGAGGATCTCTGTGAGTTCCAGGCCAGCCTGGTCGACACAGAGAAACCTTGTCTTGAAAACAAAACAAGAACGCCTCCCACCTCAGCAAAAACAAACAAAAGAAGTTATCGTATGCCAATGTGTTCAGAACAGAATAGGCCTGAAACAATTACTTGTCAGACTTCCAGACTAAAGGCCTATAATCCTGGTACTCCGGGGGCTGAAGGAGGAGGATCTTGAGTTTAAGGGCATCCTAGGCTACACTACAAAACCTCATCTCAAAAACAAACAAACAAATGAAACCAAAGCCCAGAGCTGGAGACGTAGATCAGTTGGTCAGTCCTGGCCTAGTGTGCCTGAAGCTCAGGGCTCCAGCCTCAGCACTATATAACCAGGGTGCACACTTAGGACCCCAGCTCTGGGATCCAGGCGGTGCTGTTCAAACAGACAAACCAATCAAACAAAACAACAACAACAAAACACCCACACACTAGAATTTCCAGCAGTCTTTAGGAGCCCTGACAGCATCCTTTCAAAAGTCACTCACTGGCCATCGGAGCACCCCTTGGTGGCCAAATGACTCTGCTGTGAGTGAGCATGGCTGCCAGAAGTGGAGAGTATCCAGTGGCTTCCCAGTGATTGGTGCTGTTGAATAGCCAGATGGGAAGCAAACTTCCTCTTCATGGCCCTAATGCGCGGGTTCTAAACCTCAGCCCCCTCCCAGCCCTTGGAAGACTGCTTAGACACAGCTACTGAGTCTCTCCCAGTTCCTAACTCGGCAAGACCTGCATCTCTAGCAAGTTCTTTGGACGTGCTTCGGTTGCTAGACCCTGTATACGCTTTGCTAACCTGCAGCGTGGCAAACAGGGGGCTGTTCGCGATATCGTTGAATTCACGGGGACTGCCGGAGATGTAGGGCCCCAAAAGCCAAGGGCTGGCCTTGGGTTCAGTCCCACCCCCCCCCCACCCACCTCCCCCCCCCCCCGCATGGTTTAAACCAGCTGTGATGGTGCATGCCTGCAATCCTAGCACCCAGGAGGTGGGAGTGAAAGCTCAGAAGTTCAAGGTCATCCTTGGCCACCTGTTTGGGGGGTGGGGGTGGGAAATAAGACAAACTAGAAGGACTGGCTTCTCACAGAAGAGAAAGGATTTCTGTTGCCTGACTTGTGAAAGAAATAATGTTTTTTTCATAGTCGTCCCCCCCCCCTACAAAAAAAACAATCGATGGGGACTAGACTCTATGCTGCATACTATTGATGGTTTCTCTCTGTAGGAGTCACAACCCTTGCCCATTTTAGAGAAGAACACACTGAGTATCTGTCCCTGCAGATGAGACCCCTCTGACCACAACCCTGGATGTGGTCAGGCTGAGACTGAACTGCTATCTATAAGACTGGGGGTGGAATTCCATTTTCCAAAGGGAGATCACAGGAGACAATCTCAGACGTCCTCTGGACTCTCTGAGCTGGCCTGGCTGCAACCAGGACTTTTAAACACTAGCACATAGTGCGAGATCCTGAGCAAAGGCTCTCACGGTGTTTTTCTTATCTATAAGATGCTTTCTCGGTCATCTCCCCTCTTCTCACCCCTCGCGTCCTCTTTGGCACCTGCCGTGACTACACCCTCCCCTTTGCAGGCAGGCAGGCCAGGCACGTGGACTTCACGTGGATATTTGGTAAAGGAGGTTCTCTGCCCACATACCTGCCTCTGCTCTGTTCGAGCTCATGTGTGGGAAGGTGGCCCAGCTATCAAGGTAATGTTCTTGGCACCAAGCTATCTCACATGCCCCGTGCCAACCTCTCCCCCCACCCCACCCCCATCCCATCCTCCAGCCTATAAAAGCTTTTTCCACATTGCCACCAGCAAGGCAATGATGTGGCCATGACAGTACTGAAGGTGTGGAAGGAGTGACCTCATGCTTCAGGTTGCCCACAGGAATGGCAGAGTGTTCTGACTGACCTTGAACTGCTCTGGGCAGGCCTGAGACTCTGCAGGGCCTCTGGGTCACTTAGAGGATCCTCAAAGCATAATGACAAGCCCAAGCCCAGTGACAACTCCCGCTGAGGGCATCAGTCCTTTTCTCTTTGCACTATTTTTTTTTTCTTTTTTCTTTTTTCTTTTTTTTTTTTTTTTTTTTGGTTTTTCGAGACAGGGTTTCTCTGTGTAGCCTTGGCCATCCTGGACTCACTTTGTAGACCAGGCTAGTCTCGAACTCACAGCGATCCACCTGCCTCTGCCTCCCGAGTGCTGGGATTAAAGGCGTGTGCCACCACGCCCGGCTTGCAGTATTATTTTTACTTTGAAAGTTTTTTCTTTTCTTTTCTTTTCTTTCTTTCCTTTCTTTTTTTCTTTTTTTTTTTTTTTTTTTTTTTTTTTGTTGTTGTTGTTGTTGTTGTTGTTGTTGAGACAGAGTTTCTTTATGTAGCCTTGGCTGTCCTCTGCCACAGTGCTGGGATTACAGGTGTGCACCACCACGCCCGGCTGAAGGTTTTCAATTCCAATAGAAACAGTGACAAAATCAAGCTGGACAGTGTGGATGTAGACACTAAGAAATCCGGCAGCCGCGAGGAACAAAAGGGGCGTGGTGAGGGTGTGGTCAGCTTCTGCCCCTCCCACTGACCCCTCCCACTCCCATGGGAGGGACTGCAGGTTGATGCAACTGCCAGTCAAGTGCAGGAATTAATTCGGTGTAAGGAACTAGGGGGCAAAGGCATCCAGCAAGTCACAAACTCTGTGTTTTTGTCTTCAAAGAACATCAGTGATAGAGATAGGTTACCAGCCCCCATGAAGGGACCCAGGAAGGTCAGAGGCACTTCAGAACAGTTGGCTTTTGAAAAACAGCAGACTTATCTTCAAGCTACAAACCCTTCATTTCTGTGCACTCTTTCCTCCCTGGTTTTTCCCATTTCAGGGAGAGAGGGTATCTGAAATTCCTCCCTAGAGCTAATGAGAGATGGGGGGCAACTCCCTTCCAATTTCTAAGGAAACCGAAGGCATGGTCTTTTGTTCTCGCAAGACTACGGATGAAACTCAGGACCTCACACATTTCGGGCAATGCTCTACCAATGAGCTACACCTGTACCCCTAGAAATGGGCATTTCAATACACAACAGAGGGCTGGTGGGATGGCCCAGCAGGTAAAGATGCGTGCTGACGAGTCTGAAGGCCTGGGTTTCATCCCTGCAGGCCACATAGTAGAAGGAGAGAATTGGCCCTTGTAAGTCGTCCCCCGACTTTCACACAAGCACAGTGACATGTACAAGCCCCCTCTCTCCATCAATTAAAATGCTTAAACACATAGCATAATAAAAAAAATAGAGTGAGATGTGGTAGCATCTGATTGCCATGTTCATAGTTGGGATTCTGAGGCAGAAGAATTGCTCTGAGTGCAAGGGCAGCAAAGTCCGTGTCAAAAATAATCAAGGCCTGTCTTAAACAAAACAAGAAAAAGAAGGGGACACAGGAGAACCTCTGCTCTTAGAGAACTTGCTTTAGTTGAGAGATAAGGCATAGAAATATAAACCCAAAAGTTGTAAAGAAGTTATGCAAATAACAGCTCTCAGCTGTTTGTGCAGCTCTCACTGTCCTGTTGGCAGGCGGGATATCCTGGGAAGGGAGGCAGGGGAGCAGGGACAGGAAGCTAGAACTTAGGGTTCTGCCTTGCAGCCTAAGAACTCGGTGGGCACTTGTGAAGAACTGAAGGCTGCTTGTGTGCAGTAGGCCGGTGGCGGCACAGCTGGGACAGACCCGGATGAGAGCTAACTCAGAAGATGGGCAGGGTGAAAGAGGAGTCAGGCACAATGTATCTGGGGAAGATTCCCAAAGGAATATGAAGTCGAATTGAAAATTATCATGAGATTAGCTATGGTGGAGCTTGGGGGAGTGGGGGGCTCACTCTATTTGAATATTTCTATTTTATTTTCACATTTTATGTATTTATTTTATTGTGTGTGGGAGTGTGGACACACACATGCCACTAACAGGGGTCTCAGGGGTCAAACTCAGGTTTTCAGGCTAGGTAGCAAGTGCTTTTACCCACTGAGCTATCTCTCCAGCCCCTCAGTTTGTTTCTTTTTAGAAATATTTTAATTGGGGGGAGGCAGTTGGTTTGTTTGTTTGTTTTAAGACACAGTTTTTCACCAGGCACGGTGGCTCACGCCTTTAATCCCAGCACTCAGAAGGGAGAGGCAGGCAGACCGCTGTGAGTTCGAGGCCAACCTGGTCTACAAAAGGACCAGGACAGCCAAAGCTAACATAAAGAGACCCTGTCTCAAAAAACAAACAAACAAACAACCCATCACCATCACCACTAAAAAAAGACAGAGTTTCTCTGTATAACAGCTCTGGATCTCCTGGAACTCACTCTGTAGACCAGGCTGGGCTCAAACTCACAGGCTCTCCCTGCCTCTGCCTCCCGAGTGCTGGGATTAAAAGCATGCATCACCATGCCCAGGTTAATTTTTATTTTATTCTTATGAATATTTCATCTGTATATATGTCTTGCAACACTTGTGTGCCCCTTGCCTACTGAGGCCAGAAGAGGGAGTGGAGTCACAGACAGTTGTGAGCCACCACGTAGGTGCTGGAAAATGAACTCCAGGAACTCTGGAAGAGTAGCCAGTGCTCCTAAGGCCCGAGCCATCTCTCCAGACCCCAGGCTGTCTTTATTTTAAATGCACAAGGAGGGCACCCCTTGGCATTCTAAGTAACCACCACAGACTAAAACGTTTATTATTTTCTTTTTGAAAATAAATTAGTATCATACATTAGTTATATACAATAAAGGGCTTCATGATGGTGTTTTAATGTGTGTACATAAAGTAAATTGATTATATTTACCCTCCCCACGACCCTCTCTTGTCCCCTCCCACTTCCGCAGACCCCTTTCCTCTTCCCAACTAGTCCTCCTTGTATTTTCATATCATGCGTGTGTGTGTGTGTGTGTGTGTGTGTGTGTGTGTGTGTGTGTGTGTGTTAGGGTTAGGGTTACTTACCCAGGACAGGATTATTTATAGGAACATGGGTGACTTACCAGAGACCACATCACTGAAGAAAAGGCCTCTTTCACCTCCAGCAAACCATTAGCTACTTAAAGATTCTTAAGGCAGGATGGGGCCCTGAGAGCCTCCCTTCCTCACAAAAACTAACTTTTGAGGAGATTTTAAATAAAACTGGAGCCATAAGCCAGGTGTGGTAGTGCATGTCTTTAATCTGGATCTTGGAAAGCAGAGGCTGGAGGATCTCTGAGTGTGAGGCCAGCCTGGTCTACAGAGTGAGTTCCAGGCCAGCCAGGGCTACACAGAGAAACTCTGTCTCAAAAACCAAAAAGTAAATAAAAAATAAAATGGAGTGGAGGACAGTTTAAGGAACTGCTGATCTATGCAAACATTAGGCTGCTGCATAGGGGTGTATTATTTATTTTTTGAGGTAGGGTTTCATGCAGCCTAGCCAGCTCTCTCTATAGCCAAGGTGACCCGGAACTCCTCTCCCTACCTCTCAAGTGCTGGGACTATAGGCCGGTAGCCTCTTGGCTAGGAAGACAGAATTCTCAAACTGGCCATGAGAACCTTGAGCTGGGCCAAGGCCTCAGAAGCTATCAACATCTTTTATTGGATACGGTAGTTTTTACAGTCTCATAAATGACTAACGAACTTTATACCTGCAGACGGCTCAAAAGCAACTGTGGCAGCGCATGAGCAGTAGCTCTTTGACAGTCTCCCTCCTCTGTGTAGCTGTGCCCCCCCCCCCCCCCCCCCCCCGCCGTCCTGAAAGTATGTATGATGAATCTCACTGGATCACTCACTCATAACTGGCCGACCTGGGGTTTTCCTCAACTGTAGTCTAATAAGACCCCAAATAAAGTTATCTGGCTTTCACTGTGCTGAGCTTGAATTTTTCAAAAGGAAGTGGAGAGTATGTGAAGCTGGCTGGAAAACAGAAGCCCTGAAGGAGAGAGGGCTCGTCCCGTGCCCCGCCCTCTCTGTGCCCCGCCCTCCCCGTGCCCTGCCCCGCCTCTGCTCATCTGCTGGATCCACTTCTCATACACATCGCCTCTTCCTTGCCATCCTCCCAGGCAGAAGCTTGCCCTGGCCTCTCAAGTCCCTTTGGCAGTGTCTACTCATGGCTGCCCCCTCTCCTCACTCGATGCCTCCACCCAAAGCCCTACAAAGTACAGCCTCCAGCAGCCTCCACCGAGTACAGATTTAAGGTGTAGGGGTGCTTGCTTCGTTCTTGCTTGCTTTCCTTCATTACTATTTTACTATAGAATAGCTGACACACAACAAAACGTCTCCATGTTAACTGCGCAGCCCAGTAAACTTTTGCGGGTGTTTCTAACTGGGTAATGTAGGGGTAAAAGGAGATTGCCTCTGTCCTTCAAAAGTTTGTTAGAACAAACCGAGGAGCATTAAATAGGATTTAAAACCCTGTATGTGTTTCATCACAGGGGTGTGATTACCTACCCAACCAATGTCACTTGGAAACTTAGGTTTCTCTTTTTCTATAGGGAAGAGATAACAGACACATTTAGACAATGTTAAGAGCCTTTAAGTGAGTGTTAGGAAGTAGCTGGGTCTGGAGACAGTCTCTTGGAGTCCAATGAGCACAGGAGAGACAGCTGTCATCTTATGTAGAAGTACAACCAAGTGTGCTCTAGTGCCCACTCTTCCTTTTTTTTTTTTTTAAATATCTTTTTATATTTTGATTTTTCAAGACAGGGTTTCTCTGTGTAGCCTTGGCTGTCCTGGACTCACTTTGTAGACCAGGCTGGCCTTGAACTCACAGTGATCCACCTGCCTCTGCCTCCCAAGTGCTGGGATTAAAGGCATGTGCCACCACTGCCTGGCTTTTTAAATTCTTTTAATTCTTAATTTGTTCACTTTACACCCCAATTTTAGGCCCCCCCCCCTCGTCGCCTCTCAATCTCACCCATCCTCTCTCCTACCCTCTCCTTCCCTCCTCCTCCTCTAACATCAGCCTATCAAGTTTCATCTGGACTGCCTGTATCCTCTTCCTCTGTGGTCTGGCAAGGCTGCCCTGCCAGGGGGAAGTGATCAATGTGTGGGGACCAGAGTCCATGCCAGAAGTAGTCCCCACTCCCCATATTGTGTGACCCACAAGGAGACTGTGCTGTCTATCGGCTACATCTGAGCAGAGGTTCTAGGTCCTCACCATTCATGGTCCTTGGTTGGTGTGCCTCAGTCTCTGCAGCAACCTCCTCCTCCGCCCCCCCCCCCATTTGTTGGCTCCATTGGTCTCCTTGTGGAGCTCCTGACCCCGTCAGGTCCTTCTATTCCCCAACTCTTCCATAAGACTCCCTGCGTTCCATCCTGAAGTTTAGCTGTGTGTTTCAGCATCTGCTTAGATCCCTTGCTGGGTGGAGTCTTTCAGAGGACCTCTACGGTGGGCTCCCATCTCATTCCTTCTTTTCAATTGCTTCTGGTGTCTATTCTATTTGTCCTTCTGAATGAGGATTAAGCATCCTCCTGAGGGTCCTCCTTGTTATTTAGTTTCTTTAGGTCTGTGTATTGTATTATGTGGCTAATATCCTCTTATAAGTGAGTATATACCACGAATGTCTTTCTGGGTCCGGGTTACCTCACTCAGGATGGTCGTTTCTAGTTCTAGCCATCTGCCTGCAAATTTCAAGGTTTCCTTGTTTTTAATTGCTGAGTAGTATTCCATTGTATAAATGGACCACAGTTTCTTTACCTGAAAACAGTTGGGGGACATCTAGGTTGTCTCCAAAATCTGGCTATTATGAATAAAGCTGCTATGACTATAGTTGAGCAAATGTCCTTGTTGTATGGTGGTTATCTTTTGGGTATATTCCCAGGAGTGGTATGGCTGGGTCCTGAGGTAGCCCTATTCCCAATTTTCTGAGAAAGCACCAGATTGATTTCCAAAGTGGTTGTACCAGCTTGCACTCCCACCAGCAGTGGAGGAGTGTTCCCCTTTCTCCACATCCTCACCAGCATGTGCTGTCACTTGAGTTCTTGGTCTTAGCCATTCTGACAGGTGTAAGATGGAATCTCAGGGTCATTTTAATTTGAATTTCCCTGATGACTAGGGGTGCTGAGCATTTCTTTAAGTGTTTCTCAGCCATTCAATATTCCTCTGTTGAAACTTCTGTTAAGTTCTATACCCCATTTTAAAAATTGGATTATTTGGTTTGTTGGTGTTTAATTTCTTGAGTTCTTTATATTTTTTTAATATTAGCCCTTGGTCAGATGTAGGGTTGGTGAAGATCTTTTCCCAGTCTGTAAGCTGTCGTTTTGTTCTGTTGGCAATGTCCTTTGCTTTACAGAAGCTTTTCAGTTTCATGAGGTCCCATTTGTTAATTGTTGACCTTAGAGCCTGAGCTATTGGCGGTCTGTTCAGGAAGTTGTCTCCTATGCCAATGAGCTCAAGGCTCTTCCCCACTTTTTCTTCTAACAGATTTGGTGTGTCTCATTTTATGTTGAGATTTTTAATCCACTTGGGATTTAGTTTTGTGCAGAGTGATAAATAAGGTTCTATTTGCATTTTTCTACAAGTGGACATCCAGTTAGACCAGCACCATTTGGTGAAGATGCTGTGTTTTCCCCCACTGTAACCACTCTTCCTTTTTGAGATGGATGATGGGATCCCTCTGTAATCCATCCTTATTGCTGTTAAGGGATTTCCACAGAGCCCTCTCTGCGTGCCTAAGGGAGAGCAGCAAGGAAGGGCTGTTCAGGGAAGGCTGGAGCTTGAGCTCAGTGACAGAACATGCATAGGGCATGGAGTAGACACTGCTGAATCTGGTCCTTAGCACCAAATGGGGAAACAAACAATGGGAAGAAGAAAGGAAAGAGGAAAGGGGAAAGGGAGAGGTGGAGAGGAGAGAAGAGGGGGAAAGAACGGGTTACAGGGTCTTGATTTTAAACACTTTAAAGCTTTTGATTTTATTTATCTCAAATTGCTCAGCTTAATAAGAACAACAAAAAAGGCACTATATTGGCAGTGTCAATCTCTGAAAGTCAACAGACCCTCTATTCAGATCAAACTATAAAATATTTCTAGCACCCCAGACCAGACACTGAGCTGTCTCACCATTACCAGGGTCATTGCCTCGTGGCAGAGATGCCAGCCATAGGGCAATGCTGCTGGGATGCATCATCTAGAAAAACCACAAGTTCGGGGTACACTCTGCCTGGAGACATAAAACCCCTGTGTCCAGATCGTATGTGTGAAGTCCCTACACCCAGATCACATGTCAAAAGGACTAACGGTGCAGAGTAGGGGGGCTGTTCTGTGAGACTTTGGGGACCAGCTACATGGAGGAACATTTCATTTTGCTGCAAGATTCATTCTACACAGAGCAGGTGCACCATGGACATGGGGCCACTGGGAGTGACAAGCAGGGGCTGCAGAGATGGCTCAGCAGTTAAGATCACTGGCTGCTCTTCCAGAGGACCCAAGTTCGATTCCCAGCACCCACATGGTGCCTCACAACTCTTTGTAACTCCAGTTCCAGGTGATCTGGCATCCTCTTCCAACCTCCACAGGCACCAGGCATGTACATGGTGCACAGGCATTCATGCAGGCAAAGCATACATAAAATAAACAAATCTTTTTTTTAATGCATTAAAAAAAAAAAAAGAAAATGGCAAGCAAAGTCTCCATCAATAGAAATGTCTGTCAAGAACAAAGCAACCTTGAGGACAACATCTTTCCTATTTTGGTGAGACTAAAATTCTGAATGTAAATCAATATCTATCATATCTCATCTCTATCAACCTAAAGCATCTATCTAGACCTAAAGGCATCTTAACCCCTAACCAATTAAGCTTAATTGTAAAACTAAACTATCTGGTCTTCAATCCTATGAGAGACTTATAAATGTATATGTTTAAAAGAAGAAGCCGGGCGTGGTGGCACACGCCTTTAATCCCAGCACTCGGGAGGCAGAGGCAGGCGGATCACTGTGAGTTCGAGGCCAGCCTGGTCTACAAAGTGAGTCCAGAATGGCCAAGGCTACACAGAGAAACCCTGTCTCGAAGAACAAAAACAAAAACAAAAAAACAAAACAAAAAGAAGAAGAAGAAGAAGAAGAAGAAGAAGAAGAAGAAGAAGAAGAAGAAGAAAGCAACCAAGCTATCACCAGGATAATGAGGTAGTCCTCTCATCTCTGAGCTGCCATGGTTCTAGAATTTCACAGCAGCTGGAGCCTCAAAAGCTAGCGATTATGGGTTTTATTTCTTTCAGATGATAACTCTGTAATTTATTCCACGAACTGTAAATCCTACCTACCCTTTCTGCCTAAGTTAGTCCCTGACATCCCCAACAGAGCAGACAAGCCAGAGGGACACTCAGTGTAGCCTTTTCCTCTGACAATGCCATCTAGGGCAGGATGGGCCAGGTATGGGTAGCACTTTGAGGTGATGTGGGTGCAAAAGAAGTTGACTGTCTGCCCTTCGTGCCAAGTTACCATAGAAATCACCTAGCCACACTCTCTCTGCGAACTTTCAGGCCTGGTACCCCTGGCTGGATACAAGCGGGCACGATGTCACAACCTCCACCACTATTAGGACATTTGGCAAGAGAGACACTGAAGGAAGGGCGTCACTGCTCTGCTCCTAGGTCCTGCCTGATGCAGGCACCATATAAAAAGCTCCCTTAGGAGCAGGACCACACACACAACTGTCCAGGGCCCCTGGGGTCGGCAGCAGGGTCCTGGAGGGTAAAGCCCCTCTACCCTACCCAGGCCTTTTCAAATGGAAAGAGAATTCTGCCTGAGGAATTATCTCAGAATTACTCCAGGAGTCCTAGGGTTTCTGCCCTCCCTCGCTGTGCTGTGAAGAAGAAATAGACCCCTGAACAGAACCAGGCCTTCCTGCCTGTCACACCTGTGATGGGACAGGTGCGGGTGATGCCCTCCCACCCCCAAGCATAGAGTGGAGAAGGCATACGTTTCTAGGACTGGGGATATTTGTCTACCATGCTCTAGGCCTTGGGGTCAATCCCAGACCCTAAAAGCAGCAAAACGAATGTCCAAGTTTCTGGGGTGTTTGTTTCCAAATGACAGTGTGCTGAACCCCTTGAGGTTCCAAATGAAAGGCACAAGAAAACAACGTACAGATGAGGCTACTTCTCCCCCCCCCCCCCGTAGAGGGGAAGGGGTGAGGGTAGAGGGCGGAGCTGACAAATCCTCGAAGTCCACCTGCAGCACCACCAGGACCAAGTGATGAAGATTCAGATCGCCAGGCGGAAAGGCCGCGGTGTAGGGCGCGTGGACCCTTTGGATCGAGCTGGTGGGTCGCGCTCCCGGGTAGGTTCCAGCCCTGGGGTGGGGTGGGGGGGCCAGGGACGCGAGGCGGGGCTGTCCCCGCGGCGGGACTCGTGCGTCCGCAGCGCCCCGGACTGTCAGGCGTCCTTGCGCTGGCTGAGGGCGGGGCAGCCGCGCGACGCTCCCCTCCTCTCCTCGCCTCCTCCCGCCCGGCCACACTCGGCCCTGGGCTCGCTGCGAGCTGCCGGCCGAGCCATGGGCTGCGACGGCCGAGTGTCTGAGCTGCTCCGCCGAAACCTGCAGCCCACGCTCACCTACTGGAGCGTCTTCTTCAGCTTCGGCCTGTGCATCGCCTTCTTGGGGCCCACGCTGCTGGACCTGCGCTGCCAGACGCACAGCTCGCTGCCCCAGATCTCCTGGGTCTTCTTCTCGCAGCAGCTCTGCCTCCTGCTGGGCAGCGCCCTCGGGGGTATCTTCAAGAGGACGTGAGTATCGCGCCGCGCGCCCCTCTACATCCCCGCAGCTGTGACCACCTGCCCAGCTGGTCTGAGTCTTAGGCCAGGGGCTGCCTCCCTCCCCCACCACAAGCTCTACCGGAAAACTCTCCCGGGACTGAAGGTGACATCTGGGCTATGTATTTGTCTCACTCACCCCTAGAGAGCTTAGAACCGGTTCGCCCTTGCTCACTGCGCCCACCAGCCAAGGAGTAATGGAATGTGCAGAGCTGTCTAAGATGCTTAATGCTCTGCTTCTCTGAGGTTTTGTAGCCTCAGCGCCGGAGGTGAACTTGGCACTGAGGTGGGAAGACAGTTGGCAGTGCCAGCTCAGGGGGGCAGTTCTCAGTGGCAGGACTGGTCTGTGGTTTGACCAGAAACCCATTGATGGCTCCACTCATAGTAGCTCCACACCAGTTGATACAGGTGGTCCCTTTACCTAGGTGGTAAGGTTCCTGGGATCTCCTAAGGGAGAAAGGACACGCAAGTCAGCGGAGGCTGAGCCCCTGGGCCCCTGGGACTAGGGCCAGCTAAAGCAGTGTACAGCCTCTCATCCATTCTCAATCTTTGGTACCCAGGACACCCCTCTGCACCCCTCCACCTTGGTACTCCTCCTTGGCTTCTGCCAGGACAGAGCTCTGGTCTCTCCTTGGCACTCGGAACGACACCCTTTTGGTGTCACTCTCTGTACAGCCGGGAATAGAGACCTAGAACTGAGGGAGGAATGAACAGCGTGTACACCAGGGACTGTTGTGTGGCCTTCCCCGTTCTATTTCTTGAAGGAGCAATTATCTGGACTGCAAAACCACGGTTGGGACACCTATTGCAAAAAATATATAATAAATAAATAAATAAAAGATGAATATGGCAGCCATTCTGGGGCCAAAGGGCTTTAGGGGCTCAGTCCTCCAGGTGTGCAGCTGTGGGAAGATGCAGTACAGGTGTCAGTACAAAGTGGACCCCAGTCTAAGCAATCCAGAGCCTGCCACACCTCAGCAGTTGGAGAGTGACTATTTTCACTTCCCCCACATTCTCCTGCAAATGCTTGAGTTCTCAGAAGCACGGCTCCCTGTGCCTATCAGCGGTTTCTTGTGGGTTTGGGATGGGATCAGATGTACAGGAATTCTGAAGATCTGTTCCTCCCAGAAAACTAATGAAAAGGAAGAGAGGATATCTCTGAATGTCAGGGGGGCCCTGTTTTTGTTTGGGGGGGTTGGAGTTAGAACCCAGGTAAGCATGCATGTAGCTCCCTGCTGCTGAGCCACACACGCAGCCCTCACAGATGTTGGGCTGGGCTGTGTTCCCGTCCTTAGAGTTTTTTAGGATCGTATGTAGCACAAACAGGAAAGAGACTGAGGATCATTCTAAGTGACAGGTTGGCAAGCCCACTTTTCTGAAATGGGAAGAGATACACACCCAGCTGGGCCACCTCCAGGGCCCCTCTAGGTTCTTTATAGTGAGTGTCAGGAAGCCACAGCAGTGTTGACAGCAATAACTAACCATGGGCAAAAGGTCTGTGCCAGCACTATCCTTCGTTGGTTTTGTTTGTTTTGTTTTGCTTCTTTTCTTTTTAGTTTGTTTGTTTGTTTGTTTGTTTTTGAGACAAGGCTTCTCTGTGTAACCTTGGCCGTCCTGGACTCACTTTGTAGACCAAGCTGGCCTCGAACTCACAACGATCCGCCTGCCTCTACCTCCTGAGTGCTGGGATTAAAGGCGTGCACCACCATGCCCGGCTTTTTTTCTTTTTTCTTTTTTTTTTTCCAGGCTAGCCTTGAACTAGCAGAGAATCCACCTGCCTCTGCCTCCTGGAGTGCTGGGATTACAGGTGTGGGCCACCACACCAAGGAATTCTTAGTTCCTATATATAACTACCCATTCAATTTTCACCGCAACCCTGCAAAATAATGCTATTGTCTTCATTTTATGCACAAGGAAGCTGAGACACAAGAGGGTTAAGAAATTTAGCTAGGTGTGGTATTCCCAGCTCTCTGGAGGCTGCTGTCAGGAGGATCTTGAATTGGAGGCCAGCCTGAGCTACATAGCAAGACCCTGCCCCAAGCAGCTAAAAAGAAAAGAAAAAAAGAAAGGAGGGAAGGAAAGAGAGAGAAGAAAGGAGAGAGGGACTTTGTGGGCTCTAAGGTCTGTAGTCCCAGGCGCCTTATGAGTGTCTGCAGGAGCTCTACAGTTGAGGTTTGAGCCAGACGTGGCTATCCCATGATTCTTCATGGGCTGAGTATTCCTGAGCTCTGACAGTGCCTGGGAAGGCAAGGTGAGCCTCTGGACTTCCTGCTGAGCTCTTCCTGGGTAGGGCTCCTGGTGGTTTGAGTTTAAATTCTGAGTGAGCTTCAGCCCTCACAGCGTCAAGACAAAATGTCACCAAGAACCATTTTGTTTGCTAAAGAGCAAAGCAGGGTTCTGGTGGGGGGGGAAGGGGAAGACCCTGAGTGTCAGCAGTGATGCCCCCTACCTGGCTAACTCTGGGCAGTCTCCCCATTCCCACCCCCAAAGTGAACTGAAGCTCTGCCAGCCCTGACGTGGCCTCGCCTGTCTCCGTTGAAACGATAATGTCTCTGCAAGGAAGTGCTTTTTCAGCTTAAGTGATTACCAGTGAGCATGCCAGGCTGGCACTGGGAATGAGGGATTGCCTTAACGAATCTCAGGGGCCAGCTGTGGAGAGGGGGAGGGGGAGAGTTGACACACCAGAGTGCCTTCTTTAAGGTGCTGCAGTAGGCCCTATCCATTGCTTAGTCCAATCTGAGAGCTCTGGGCTACAGGGGTTGGAGTAGGTCCTCACGGCAACCCCAGCCTTCCTCCCCTCCCTTTAGCAGAGTCAAAGAGCTTGACCATTAGAGCAGGCCATCTGCAGGCCCAGCAGGAGGAAGAGCAGCCACAAGAAACTGAACCAGAGCCTTCCTAGGAAAATCTTATTGGGCACAAAGAGGAACCCTAGAGAAGAGACTTAGAAAGCCACCTGGTTGGCAGGGTGACTAGGCTTGCGATTTGACAAAACAGGTAAAGGGTATCTGGACAAAAGATTAGAGAGGTTTGTTTTTCCTTGTTTTGTGGGACCTGTCTAACCACCCCAGGCAGTTGGGAAACCCCCTTATCTCGGGGGCATCAGTAGATACGTGATTTGAGATGGTCTCCAAAGACTCTCAGCCTCCCCATGGCTTCTCCCCTGCACTAAGCCGCTGAGGGCCAATTGACGCCCTCCTTATCTATCTTTTTTAATCTAATTCCTTCTTATCTTCAATCCCCACACTACCTGGACTCATCTAAGAACCCCTCCCCTGCAAACCCTGTAACAAACTGAGTCTTCATATCCCTCCGCAGAGCCAGCTCCACCACCCACACGCATCTCAAGTCACTGGCCTCTTGCAGTCCCTGGAACATAGCACCAAGGGTTCCCCTCTCTGGCCTGGGCTCTGATTGGCCTCGGCTCCAGAAAGCCTCTGCTTGTCCTCTCAACAGCATGTCCACCTTTCAGCATGTTACAAACCTGTGCCAGAATCTTACTGGGAGTTCAGCATGGCACAAGTTCTTGTTTAAAAACCATCTCACAAGTGTATGCCTGTAATCCTGGTGCTCGGAAGATGGTGACAGGAGGATCAGGAAATCAGTTATCCTCCACTACAGAAGGAGGCCAGCCTGGACTATTTGAGAGCCTGTCTCATACAGAACAAAACAACAACTAAAATGCAACATGAGTTACCTTGAGTCCAGCAAGTCTACTCCTCAGTATATGCCCATGAGAAGTAAAAACATCTGTCCACACAGAAATGCATGCATGGATGTTTACAGCAACATTACTCATAGTAAGTGTGGAAATAAAGTATTCTTTCATAAGCAGAGGACCAGGTAAATAAAACATGGCATAAACAAAGGGGCAGGCAGCCTATGGAGCCATCCTTACAGGGTGTCTCATTCAGTCAAAGTAGAAGCTCATGGGGGTGGGGGGTATGTGACCACTAATAGATATGCAATTTCTCTCTGAGGTGACAGAAGTACTCTAAATTGAGGCTGGACACAGCAACATACAGCCATAGTCCCAGCACTTGGTAGGGTGGTTAGATGGTGTGTGTGTGTGTGTGTGTGTGTGTGTGTGTGTGTGTGTGTGTGTGTTTTGAGGCAGGAGGATAGTGAGGCAGGAGGCAAGCCTTGGCTATATAGTGAGATCCCATCTCACAAAAACAATAGGCAAACCTGAAAACTTAAACTATGATAATGGCCCCACCACTCACTACAAAAAACAAAACTAAGCTGTACAAATAGTTGAATTTTATAGTATAGAAACCACATATCAAAGTTTTCGTTTAAAAAATACCTCAGTACTACTCCTATGAATTAATAGATTCATTCAACAAATGCTTCTTAAGCCACACACTGTTTCAGGGTTAAGGGTTCCAGGCAAGGTCCCTGCCCATCCCAAAAGTCTATTCTGGAGGGCAGTGTGTGAGGGTGAAATAGGTTAGGGATAAAGAGTGCCAGAGTGGAGTTGTGGGCTACACTAGCTAGGTGCTCAGGGTTAGGTCACTTTGGGAGGTGAAATTAAGATCTGGCTCCTGAGGAACAGGTCAGTTACGTCAGGAAGTTGGAGAGAGGTATTCTAGGCAAATAGACCTAAGGTCCGGCTCAGGTCTGTGGCAACTTCCCACATGCCCAGCACCCAGTGAGCCATTGAGAATGGTGCAGCTGCCCAGCAGGCAGTCCTGCCCCCACCCCACCCCCAGCATGGGGCCATGAACAGACAGGCTGAAGCATTAGCATGGAGGCCTGAGGTGACTGAGTTATAGGGAGCCCTCCTCCCTCCATAAGCTGAGAGAAAATACCTCACTGATCTTAGTTCCTAGAAGGATGGGCTCTCTGGCTGCACTTTGACTTCCACCATTCTGTCCTCTAGGCCTTTCCATGGGAAAGGTGAGATCCGGAACATCTCTCCTACGGAAAAGGACTTCCTGAGGAGAATATGGTATCCCAGACCCAGGTAGCATGGAGTTGGGCTCAGCAGCATTCTTCCCTAGCTGGGGTCAGAGAGCAGGAGTGGGCCCTGCCTGTGTGAGCTATGCAGTCCTGTCTCTTTTCACAGCACCAGGAAGCCAAGAACAGGTGCCCAAGGCAGGGACACCCCAAGGTGGTCACATGTGTACCTGGCAACCAGTACTGACAGAGGGTTAGCAGTCTACTCAAGGTCACAGCCAAAGTGGCCTAGCAGGCAATGCCACCATAGTCACAGCCAGCATGTGGGGAGGAAGCTGGCCCCTCCTCTCCACTCCCATTTAAACGTCATGTGAAGCCATTAATAAGTAACTTGACCATTTATCAGGTTTCCTGGCATATGTTTCTTAAGCCTGGGAGGAAAGAGACACCTTTAACTAGCCCAAATTCACACCTGAGTTTCAGCAGAGGGCAGGCCAATGGCACTCTGCTGTGCCTGGCCTCAGCTGTGGGTCAAGACCCTGGGCTCGGTTCTGTACCACTCTCTTCCCATCTAGACCTCAGTTTCCTGATCTTTAAAGTGAGAAGGTCTCTCAGATGCTAGCCGCTGCTACTCTCTAGCTGCGACACTGGAGCCAGGGGGTAGGTTCCTGGATCAGCCTCCGGGATCGCTCTCAGGGTACTGCAGCAGGAACAGAGAGAGGCGGGAAGAATCCAAGAGTGGGCACCGGTCTTCGCCCTCTTCTTGCTAGCACATATCCTGGGCCCTGCATTGAAGTAGCTCTAGGCTGCAAGCAAGGATGGGCACTGGGGAGGGAGCTATCTGAGGGCTTGAGAAGGAGCACTTGCTGTCCCCAGTTAGAGTGGAGGAAACTGAGGCTTCACGTGGCTAGGTGGTAGAGGCTTGCCACGGGTCACACCATTGGTCAGTACCAGAGGTGAGCCTTGATCCCCGTGCTTTGACCACACATTGCACTGCAACCTTGATGTCAAAGTGAGGTTTTTGTTTTGGCTTGGTTTTTGAGACAGGGTTTCTCTGTGTAACAGCCCTGGCTGTCTGTCCTAGGTTCGTTTTGTAGACCAGGCTGGCCTTGATCTCACAGAGATCCACCTGCCTCTGCTTCCCAAGTGCTGGCATTAAAGGCGTGTGCCACTATGCCCGGCATCAAAATGTTTTTAACATTATTACTGTGTAATCTTTGGTCACCCACTTTCCTGGAAAGGGGATTACTGCAGCCATCTAAAATAGACAATGCCTATGCTTTAGTCTGGCCCTGGGAACAACACATTATTCTAAAGAAGTTCCGCACTGTCCACACGCATAGCCCTACGGCACCTGCAAGAGTGAGCTGCTGGCCGACTTTTTGGCCCACGAACTCAGAACAAATGTAGGGTCAGCCTTCCAGGCTCCAGCTGCACGCCTAGACTCCAATCACAGCCCAAGCCCTGGCAGGAGACACAGAGAAGGGATTTTCCATATCTGCTTCCTCCTAGCCCGGGTTCACTCATAGGCCCAACGGGCGCAGGCGTGAAGTCTCACCTCACGGTATTTTCATATGTCTATAACCCTGAACAACTGTCAGTGGGTTTCGTATACGGTAACACCAGGCATTACCCATCCTTCTTTCCCCCTGCTTCCCCGTGGTTTTTGCCTGTCACAGCTTACTGATCGCAGGTCCCACCCCTCGCGAGATTTTGCTGCAAGCCTGAGTACTGTGCTGAACCACTTCCACACAAGCCAGGCTCCCAGGATGCCCGCTAGACACACACAAAGCACACAGTCTACCACCGAGCCTCTCTCTCAGCTCTCACCCAATTGATTGGTTCCTTCTATATTTTTGATACATGTTCATGCTATGTAGCCCAGGCTGGTGTTGATCTCTCCACCTTCTTTCCTCTATCTCCCGAGTGCTGGGATAGCAGGCCTGTGGAATGTGTTAGTTTCTCAGAGTCTTTGTACCTGACATGGTGAGTGAGGCAGTGGCGGTGGGTTGGGCAAAGTATACTTAGAAGTGCCTTTTGCTACCACTGAAGTTGATCCTCAAGAAGCTGCCTGTCTCTGTCTTATAGTAGGAAAGGAAGTGGAGGGGAGAAGAAAGAGAGTAGAAAGGAGCGGGGTGCTATTTCCAACAAGTTTCCTGTAGACAGGCATGCCCTGTGTAACTGGGTCCAGGGGAAGAGGCCAGTGAAATGTGGTGTCACGGACCAGGAAGCAGAAACATCAGCAAGCACTACAGTGTGGCGGCTGGGTGGTCAGGGCAGGGCCCAAGGGAGAGCTGTAAGTCTGCGGCCCCACATAGACCACCCGCATTAGAGCCGTTTCTCCTCCATCCTCTTAAGCCAGGCCTTGAAGCAAGTAAGTCCACCCCCAGGTTCCGAGCGGGAACGAACAGACAGGAGTCATGACCAGTAATCTCCCCCAACAGATCAGGCTGGAAATGAGAAAATAACAAAATAACGAACTTCTGCTATCAACAGAACTGTCCTGATAAAGGCTTTAATCAGATACAAGGAGAGGAGATGGCTGAGGGCCAAGGAGATTGGAGTTAAGAGCTGGCAAAAGACAACCTGCTGCATCTCTGGGGGATCTTCCCCCACTTCCCTTCCAGTGTTCTGGAAGCTCAGAGATCGCCTTACCCCACCTCTCCCCTTTTCATAATCTGAAGACGTTCTTCCGCAGCCTCCAGAACCTTCTTGCTGCCCAATTCTGCCCCCCCCCCCAAAACAGCACATTAGCCTGTAGGCTGGTCCTAAAACATACGAGTCTTTGATCATTTCTCTGAGCATTGGGTATCAGGCAGAATCCCCTGCCAACAGGACTTTGACATCAATCTTTCATGAGGACAGCCCTCAGCATGCCTGCGTAGAGCTTTTCTGATGTCTGTCCGAACCGGGCACTGCTCAGAATGGTCTCAGGAGGGATGGCCCCTGACCTCTGCCCTTGAAGTGGAGTCACCAAATTAACCACATTCTGTGCCATGGCTTTGGTGCTGGCAGTCTGGCCCTGCCTGGAAGCACAGCTCTTGTCAATTCCTGTGGAGGGCCCATGTTCCTTACCTGACCCTACCCTTACCCAGCTGAGGACTTCCAGGCTCAGCCTCATTCTGGGTCCCCAATCTTTATTTGTAGCTGTGTGGCACTGCTCCCTTGAGATGCTCAAAGTAGCCTCCCTGAGAGGGACAGGGATATTATTGCATAGAACTGCTTAAAGAGAATAAGGTTTAAGCAACATAATAGTTGGGCTTTGTGAGCACCAGTATGACATCTGGTGTACTCATGGCAGCCGTGAGAAGCCTCT